>NC_140180.1:61356956-61513853 GCF_963971535.1 Notolepis coatsorum
AAATAGATGCCTCTATCATATAGCCAATCGAACACAACTAATAAAGGCATTCATATTACAGCACGGTTATAATGACACACAACCAACGCCAAACAGTGGTCAACGAACGGTCTTTATTAGTATTTTGAGCTGTCCAGGCAGAATTGCAGCAATGGTCTTAGGGAGCCGTTGATATCTGACATCACCGTTTACAAGTCCGCCTTTTATTTATCCCATAATACGCGATAGTGTCTTCTTGGTTCGACAGCAGTGAACAATCTTCGTGGAGTTTCTCAGAGTTCCGCTCGGGTCAGTCCATTATTTCACATCCCATGGGGGGTGTTTCCTCATTTTCATGACCATATATGGATAATCATGCACGAGCATTGACGGTAGAACAAAGTGGTATTCATCAACACGGAGGAGCATAGAGCCTGCGTACGCACGTGTGATGAATCCCGACTTCCCTGTGCGTACACTGGTTCTACATTCCGTGCTTACGTGTGGAAATAGAACATGTTCTACGCACACTATTGATGAATGAGGGCCCTGGAATCTTTGGTAAACAATCAACTAAAGTATTTTCTTTCAAGTCACTCAGTACTTAGTGAGTTAAAACCAATATCCGGATTTAGAGCTAATCACAGCACCATTTCAGCTATTACATTAGTTACAAATGTATTGGTTTTGATGGAAAAGCATGTGATTGGTTTCAGAATAATTAGTTTGAGAGGCAACAGTGAAGTTGGGAAATCACAAGCCCATCTTTATGCTAATGACACTATTATGTAGTGTATTGCTGACTGGCCATTGAGAAATTGCAACTTTTATTATTATTATTATTATATATATATTTTTTTTTTACTTTTTCTGTATTTTTTGCTCCCATCCCAATTTAGTCGTTATGCCAATTCCCTTCCTGGTCGTTGCGCGCATTGCCCCACTGTCGGCCTAGGGAGGGTGTAGAACTACCACATGCCTCCTCCGATACATGTGGAGTCAGCCAGCCGCTTCTTTTCACCTGACAGCGAGGACTCTCACTGGGGGAATGTAACGCGTGCGGAGGTTCACGCTATTTCCCCCCGAGCCCCTCCCTGCTGAACAGGTGCCCCGATCGACCAGTAGGAGCCGCAGTTTACAACGACCAGGACACATACCCCGCTGGCTTCCCACCCGCTAACACTGCCAATTGTGTTAGTAGGGACGACTGACCAAACCGGAGGTACCGCTGACAGCTGGATTCGATCCCAGAGTCTCTGCCGGTGGTAGGCGAGTGCATTCTCCACTGCGCTACCCAGCCGCCCTAGGAAGCACTTATTAATCTTAAATTGGTACTTAATACAAGTAAAACTAAATTCATGCTGTTTACTATATCCATAATAAGTGGTTCTAGCATTGAGTCACTGAGTATAAGTATCTTGGCATCTGGCTCGATGGGAAATGCACATTTAAATACCATTATGTACAGAAACAGAACCAGCTTTCCTTTGATTAGTTGGAAAAGGATTGTTGAAGCAGTTTTCATCCAGTTTTGGACGATGGTGATGTCATTTATAGACATGCTGCTGCTGCCACTCTTAAACCACTTGACTCTAGTCTGTCACTCTGCCCTCAGATTCATTACTGGTGACAGGTATGATACTCCTGTCTCTTGTTTGATAAGGTTGGTTGGCCTTCTCTTGCAGAGAGGTGTAAACACATTGGTACTTGTTCACAAGGCCCTTATTGGTAAGCTCCCACCTTACATCACAATGTTGCTGCTGGATTGGAACTTTGCCCTATTTAACTTGCGCACATGACTGGCTGGTGCTTAAGGTGCAAGTCAGTCATTTAACTCATTGTATCATTGAATCATTGTAAACGAGGACAATCCCAATGATCTTGGAGTTTTTAAATAAAGTTTTGATGATGATGATGATGATGATGATGATGATGATGATGATTTAGACTAGTTACATAGAATCAAGGAAATCATATAGAATTGTTGAAAAGATACAAAATGGGACCTTTAACATGCATGTAACTGTGTCCGTTAGTAGAGTCAGAGGGTTACAGTGGCTCAGGAGGTAGAGTGATCGTCTGGTAATCGAGAAGGTTCCCAGTTCGATTCCGGCTCCTCCCAGCGGCGTGTCGATGTTTCCTTGAGCAAAAAAGAAAGAAAACACGTAATCCTGCTCCCGACGAGCAGGTTGGCACCTTGTGTGGTCGCCTCCCTCCGCCATCAGTGTGTGAATGTGTGAGTGAACGGGTGAATGTGAGGCATAAGTTGTAAAGTGCTTTGGACAAACGTGTTATATAAATGCAGTCCCTTTACCATGTTGCTTTAACTGCTCTCTGAACCCGAGGACACGTCACCCAGAGGTCACATTTAGTCTCCTGTTGAATGACAGTGATCAGCGTATGTCAGATTGGCCAGCCAGTCTCTCTGAAAGGCTAAACACACCACATGGACAGTTTGCATGGTATCTGGACCTACTGTATGTGCATGTGAACGAGCTTAAGTTGTGAAAAGGCCATCCACCAATACATCTAGATGACATGAGCAGTTCTAAGAGAAGCTTTCTACAGAAGATTGCCGGCGATGTCATGAAATGACATGTTGATGTAGTATTTACATCTGCCACAGGGAGGCAGCATTTCCAGCTCCCTTATGTTTATTTTCATGGAACACGGGGAAGAATCATCAACCATCATTCTAGGGCTGTGGGGTATACTGAATATGAAGGTATACTGTCATGGATCCATGCAAAGGTATGCCTTTTTACTATATCACCATCCATGATATACATGTACATATTTTAAAGTATTTTTTATAAATAAATAAAAATACATTACATATTTTTTCCCTGCAGTAGTATTTATATAAATTTTTTGAAAAAGCTAATGAAATAGCACCATAACAATTGTAAAATAAATACTTCATATCACATTGTAATTTGTACTGGAAAACTAAACATTGTCAAATGCCATTATACCATCAATAAAAAAACATATAGTGATATGATATTTTTGGCCATATTTCCCAGCCCTATGTATCTCCGAACATTCACATCATCTGGCTTGTTTACACAGTACACCTCCCTCTTCAAGCCTTAGCTGTCTTCCACCATCATCATGTCTATCTCTCTCTCTCTCCCTCCAGAGGTGACTGTGCCTGTGAGCATGAAGGAGGTGGCAGGCTACATAGAGAACCAGGTGGCCTACCTGTCAGGTGGGCTCCTTTCAATTCACCTCCCTTGTGGATCAGGTTACAAAGTACATTGTTCAGATTAACCCTAAAACATTAGATCTACCTATTAAAGGATAACTCCACTTTTTTTTTTAAATTAGCTTATTTAACATCTTCCCTGGAAGATGCATACCTTTTTTGTCTCTGTGCGTGCATTTTAGCTTTGGGAATAGACGCTCCGTTAGCATAGCTTAGCTTCATCACTGGAAGTGGGGGAGGACAGTAGCCTTACAGTGCCTTACAGTGTATTGCAAGGTCTGACATTGACCAAACTTGATATGCATGACCTTGGTGGGCTCTAGGTCAACTCCTGAAAAGGGGGTCAATGTCAGACCTTGCAATCAAAAGTTAGGGGCGCACTGAAATTATGGCAAGGGTTATTAGCCCCCTAACTTTTGATTGCAAAGTCTGACATTGACCCCCTTTTCAGGAGTTGACCTAGAGCCCACCAAGGTCATGCATATCAAGTTTGGTCAATGTCAGACCTTGCAATACACTGTAAGGCACTGTAAGGCTACTGTCCTCCCCCACTTCCAGTGATGAAGCTAAGCTATGCTAACGGAGCGTCTATTCCCAAAGCTAAAATGCACGCACAGAGACAAAAAAGGTATGCATCTTCTTGTCTAACTCCAGGGAAGATGTTAAATAAGCTAATTTAAAAAAAAAAGTGGAGTTATCATTTAAAGCAGGTATCATATTATTATACTATTATTATTATTTTCAGATATACTATCACATTGGTCCACACACCTACCATAACTCAAGCAATCCAGTTGAAATTCATATTTCCAGCTATAGTGTATACATTGATATGAGGGCTAACCATGAGTTAAGTAAGGGATAATGTATAGCTACGAGGTCATTGTCGCAAAATAATTGACCGACACAGAGTTTAGAACACAGAGGCGCCTTGCCGATGTGTTTTAAACGTCAGTGAAGGTCAATTATTTTGCGACAATGACCGAGTTACATTACATTCATACATTATCCTGCTTATTACATGGCTAACTTACTAACAATATACCTAATTCATTTTACACCATCGACAAGACGAGATCAAATGCAGACGCAGTTGTTCTGTGGCTCTGTCAGCCCAAATAAAGTGATTATTATTATCGCCGGCAGCCGGCAGGTGTGTCTGTCAGATTGCACTGAAACAGTGTGTGTTAGTGGGCTTGATTGCTCCAGCTGCGAAAAACAATAATCACCGGTGGTTATCGAAAAATAATTCACCGCTGTCGGGGCCTATTGACCAATCACAATCGAGCATTTCTGCGAATGTTAAAACGCCATGTAATAACACTTTATAGATTATGATGGTTGACCTTTAGTTAACTCTGTATAGATTATGATGGTTGACCTTTAGTTAACACTGTATAGATTATGATGATTGACCTTTAGTTAACTCTGTATAGATTATGATGATTGACCTTTAGTTAACTCTGTATAGATTATGATGATTGACCTTTAGTTAACTCTGTATAGATTATGATGATTGACCTTTAGTTAATACTGTATAGATTAGATTATGATGATTGACCTTTAGCTAATACTGTATAGATTAGATTATGATGGTTGACCTTTAGCTAATACTGTATAGATTAGATTATGATGGTTGACCTTTAGTTAATACTGTATAGATTATTAGATATAACCATGAATGATAGATTATGATGAAAATGAACACTGTATAGATTATAATTAGTTAACTATGTCTGATCATACAGTATGTCTGTGATCAGTATGTCTGATCATAAGTACAGAGTGACTGACTCATGCTATTTGTCTCCAGGAGGACGTGGGGAAGACTCCAGTGTCATCATCACCCTCCCAGAATGCTCTGCTTTCAGCGACATTCCAGACGAAGCTTTAGCCAAAGTCTTACAATACCTCACTCTCATACCTCGGTGTGTGGGTTCATATTCATCCTTCTGCAACCCCCCCCCCCCCCCCCTTGTCTCTCATTTTCCCTCTGCTTCTCTGCAATGCAGTGTATCTGAGCCCAGAGTCTGTATTTTAGTCACAGCTGGCGTTCAAAGCTGTTTGTAGCTCACCCTGTCAAATGTCCTAGTCATGTCCTCTGTGCTATACCTCATTGGTCAGGGCGAGAGTCCCCCAAGAGACTACAGGAAGCTTTTCATCAGATTGAATCCAGAGGACTCTTTGCGCCTGCCAATGATTTGATCTCACTGCATATGACGTGATGTGCTAATGTATTATGTGTAGTTGTACTGTATATCACAAATGATTATAGCATGTCACCCGTTCCAAACTTGGCCGCATTTGCACGCACTATAGGATCGTTTTTATCTGGTTATGAGCAAAACATGAAGGAACATGCCAACATTATGGGAATGCGCTTACCGTCATCTCCAGAGTTAGACAAGAAGATAGACCAATTTCCTCTCTGTGCGTTCAGTAGAAAGCTATCCGGCTGCAAGCTAGCCTAGTCTTAGCGCACATGAATGAAAGAGGATACAGATTGGCTAGCCTAGTTTACAACTCCAGGAGAGGTGTTTTTGGCCAACAACTTGGCTAGCTGATCCATATCCGCTTCCATTAATTTGTGCTAAGCTAGGCTAGCTTGCAGCCGGATAGTTTTCAACTGAATGCACAGAGAGGAAATTGATATCTATCTTCTTGTCTGACTCTGGAGAAGACAGTAAGCACATTTCCCATAATGTTGGTGTGTTCCTTTAAAAACAATACTGAAGGAGCCACTAGAAAACAACTAAATGTTCTTGCTTGTGCTTCCAGCACGAGGCAGCCAGGTGTGAAGTTCATTATCATTTTAGACCGAAGACTGGATACCTGGGCTTCTATCAAAACCGCACTTGCCAGAATAGCGGTGAGCATGTTAAAACATTTCTCCCTCAGGATCATATTTTCTCAACTCTGCATGTTCTGATGTTACTTGAGAATCAATGAGGTCATCCATATGCATGAAGATAGACACACATATACACACTACATCACACACACCACGCACAAACTACACCATGCACACACACATCCATACACCATACACACGAATACACACTACACCCGCACACACACCACGCACAAACTACACCATGCACACACACATCCATACACACGAATACACACTACACCACACACACACACACACACTACACGCACACACCATGCACACACATACACACACACTACATCACACACACCACGCACAAACTGGCATGCACACACACCACACACACGAATACACACTATACACATTCACACACATACACACTACACCACGCACACATAATACACTACACCACACACACACACCATGCACACACGTCACTACACTAAGCGTTCGCTCACACACAGCAAATTGTCTGATAAACTATTATTTGCTGTGTCAGCAGCAACTGAGTGGGCTGCTGTCCATGGTGCTGAAATTTGCTACCTTTCATTGCATTATTTTCTCGGAATCTTGGGAAATGTCTACCTATATCATCATCAACATGACATTAAACTTGATTGTGTTTAGAATTTCTTTCAGCCTTTTGTTTATTATTACAATAGATTGATCAGTTTGCAAAGCATGTGTCTGTTTCCCTCCTCAACTGTAACTTGATTCCCGCCCAGTGGTAGCCTACTGTAAATGCACTAGCAAGCAAAAGCTAGAGATATGTCTTGATGACGCTTTATTTCGTGGGATGATGAGGAAGGATACAGTGAAGAAGAGGGAAGGTGGGAGGGGATTGGGGAAGAGTGCAGTCAGCTGCTCTGTCGTACCTCTCTATGGCAGCGCGCGGCGTCGAGGCTGCGGCTGTGGTCAAGCAGCGCAGGGAGTAGGATACCGCCACCGATTTATGGACGGGCGAGGGCTGGTCCTTTACCACCACCGTCCAGATGGCTTCAAACATCATGACTGAGAGTTTTCAGCGACGAAGAATGCCAAAGATACGGAGGAGCCCGGTAACGAGTTGTTGATTAGTTTTCTTTAGCGTTGAAAGAGTTACGATTAAGTTTGGGTGGGGATGCGGCAGCAGTGGCGCGCACCGACTGCAGCTGGTGACGGTTGCACTGCGGTCACTGCAGACGGAGCTTCCGCCGAGTCATGCGAAGTATCCACCGGAGAACCAGACAGACACGTTAATATCGTCTGAACACGATCCATGACTAACTTACTAACGCATACGTTTGCATTTTTGGTTATTTGAGAAAGCGAGGGCAATGAATGTCAGATGATGCATCGCATGCAAACGCATTTGATTTGTCATTATGGCGAGTATTACATGTTACATCTTATTTACTATGCTGCCATATGGATCAATCATGGTGCAGAGCTGCATCTAATTACCCACTAATACACCTGCATTACGCCATCGAGTGTTAAACCGCTAGCCTAGACATGAAACACATTGCCCATATAGGGTATTCTGTGTCTTGTTAATTTTCTCGCAGTGCTGCATCTTCATCACATAATATTGCGATATACTATAATGTAATGCAACCTATGTCCCGTAACTATTATAAAATTCACAACAGAGCATAAATGGCTACACAGTCAGGTTGTTTCCTCAAGTGACCTGAGTCTTGCAGAGCAGTGTGAAGTCAGTGTCTGAACCCCTTCAGTCCATCTGTCAAGACAGTAATCTCTTGACTGGACAGTGGCAGCGACTGAGAGGCTACTGTAGAGGCTGATGGCTTGTTAATGCTGTCTTTGACAGATGCTCCTTCTCAACCCCCAACCCCTCCCCTCTCAATATGCAAGCCTGTGATCTGACCCCCCCCCCTATCTAGCCACCTTAGCTGTTCCAAAATATCAGCTTTTGCAGTATTGCAGCAACATAAAGAACAGTGTTGGAAAAACCTGGAATAGTGAATTGAAGGTTATGGAAAACTAGTCATATCCAAAACGTTTTGAAAATGTCATGGGCATTTGTTCCTAGTGTTTTCGCAAGTTGAATTGCCCTCAAACCTGAGACATTTCTATCTTCTATTCAATCAAAATATACATTTGAAGACCGACAGATGACAAGTTATAGTTATAGTTGTTGTTGAAGATGAATATCATTTTGTTTTTTATTGCCCCTTGTACATCGATTTTAGGAGGGCTTTATTTGAGAAAATTCAATTTGTAAATCCGGATTTGTTTTGGCAGTCTGCGTTGTATGTTGAGTTGTTTTTTTATGGAGGAGATTTTCAGTTTTGCAGGATTTTTGGAGAAAGCATGGCACTTGAGACAAAACACACTATATCCTATATTTTGTTTTATAATTGTAAATTCCTCTTGTTTGTTTGTTTACATACATTGTTTACAGCTCGTTATATTATTGTTTTATTTTTGGCCATCTTGGTCTATATAACTTATTGTCAAGTACTATTATATACTTATATATTGTTTATGTGTCTTGTAAGCCAATATGGGCTGGGCATACACCTGTATGTAAGACACGAAAATAAAAAACATCAAATCAAATCAACGTTGCCTTGTCCTGCACACCCCTCACATGTATGACAGTGGCCTCGTTCTCTCTCTCTCTTTCCAGGCCACCTTTCCTGGGAATCTCCACCTGGTCCTGGTACTGCGACCCACCAGCTTCTTCCAGCGCACAGTCACCGACATCGGCTTCCGCTTCAGCCAGGAAGACTTCATGCTCAAGATGCCAGTAAGGCAGCTCCTCCTCAGTGTTCCAACAGTTGTCCATGTCCCACCTCACCACCACAATGTCCCACCTCACCACCACAATGTCCTACCTCACCACCACAATGTCCTACCTCACCACCACAATGTCCTACCTCACCACCACAATGTCCTACCTCACCACCACAATGTCCTACCTCACCACCACAATGTCCCACCTCACCACCACAATGTCCCACCTCACCACCACACCACAATGTCCCACCTCACCACCACAATGTCCCACCTCACCACCACAATGTCCCACCTCACCACCACAATGTCCCACCTCACCACCACAATGTCCTCCCTCACCACCACAATGTCCCACCTCACCACCACAATGTCCTCCCTCACCACCACAATGTCCCACCTCACCACCACCATGTCCTCCCTCACCACCACAATGTCCTCCCTCACCACCACAATGTCCCACCTCACCACCACAATGTCCCACCTCACCACCACAATGTCCAACCTCACCACCACAATGTCCAACCTCACCACCACAATGTCCTCCCTCACCACCACAATGTCCAACCTCACCACCACAATGTCCCACCTCACCACCACCATGTCCCACCTCACCACCACAATGTCCCACCTCACCACCACAATGTCCAACCTCACCACCACAATGTCCAACCTCACCACCACAATGTCCTCCCTCACCACCACAATGTCCCACCTCACCACCACAATGTCCAACCTCACCACCACAATGTCCCACCTCACCACCACAATGTCCCACCTCACCACCACCATGTCCCACCTCACCACCACCATGTCCCACCTCACCACCACAATGTCCCACCTCACCACCACCATGTCCCACCTCACCACCACCATGTCCCACCTCACCACCACAATGTCCCACCTCACCACCACAATGTCCCACCTCACCACCACAATGTCCCACCTCACCACCACAATGTCCAACCTCACCACCACCATGTCCTCCCTCACCACCACAATGTCCCACCTCACCACCACAATGTCCCACCTCACCACCACAATGTCCTCCCTCACCACCACAATGTCCTCCCTCACCACCACAATGTCCTCCCTCACCACCACAATGTCCAACCTCACCACCACCATGTCCTCCCTCACCACCACAATGTCCCACCTCACCACCACAATGTCCCACCTCACCACCACAATGTCCAACCTCACCACCACAATGTCCCACCTCACCACCACAATGTCCCACCTCACCACCACCATGTCCCACCTCACCACCACAATGTCCCACCTCACCACCACAATGTCCCACCTCACCACCACCATGTCCCACCTCACCACCACAATGTCCCACCTCACCACCACCATGTCCCACCTCACCACCACAATGTCCCACCTCACCACCACAATGTCCCACCTCACCACCACAATGTCCCACCTCACCACCACCATGTCCCACCTCACCACCACCATGTCCAACCTCACCACCACAATGTCCAACCTCACCACCACCATGTCCCACCTCACCACCACCATGTCCCACCTCACCACCACAATGTCCCACCTCACCACCACCATGTCCCACCTCACCACCACAATGTCCCACCTCACCACCACAATGTCCCACCTCACCACCACCATGTCCCACCTCACCACCACCATGTCCTACCTCACCACCACCATGTCCCACCTCACCACCACCATGTCCAACCTCACCACCACAATGTCCCACCTCACCACCACAATGTCCCACCTCACCACCACCATGTCCCACCTCACCACCACAATGTCCCACCTCACCACCACCATGTCCAACCTCACCACCACAATGTCCCACCTCACCACCACAATGTCCTCCCTCACCACCACCATGTCCCACCTCACCACCACCATGTCCCACCTCACCACCACAATGTCCCACCTCACCACCACAATGTCCCACCTCACCACCACAATGTCCTACCATAACCATGCTGATCAATGTACACATCTTACTCATCATCAACACACACACCATAACCATGCTGATCAATGCACACCTCATCCTCATTAACACACACCATAACCATGCTGATCAATGTACACCTCATCCTCATTATCAAACACCATAACCATGCTGATCAATGCACACCTCATCCTCATTATCAAACACCATAACCATGCTGATCAATGCACACCTCATCCTCATCAACACACACCATAACCATGCTAATCAATGTACACCTCATCTTCATTATCAAACACCATAACCATGCTGATCTCAGCCCGGGAGGGACAGTGGTTCAGGAGGTAGAGCGGTTGTCTGGTAATCGGAAGGTTCCCGGTTCGATTCCCACTCCTCCCAGGTAGCGTGTTGAAGTGTCCTTGAGCAAGACACTTAACCCATAATTGCTTCCGATGAGCAGGTTGGCACCTTGGATGGTTGTCTCTGCCGTCAGTGTGTGGATGTGTGAGTGAATGGGTGAATGTGATGAACAAGGGGTGTAGGGGTATGGAATAGGATATGAACCCGGTTTAGGGTAAGGGATGTGGGTGCAGGAGAAAATGGTTAGAATAATAATAATAATAATAATAATAATAATAATAATAATAATAATAATAATAATAATAATAATAATAATAATAATAATAATAATAATAATAATAATAATCTTTATTTATATAGCACCTTTCAGATAGAATGCAGCTCAAAGTGCAAAAATAATAATAAAAACAACGAATGAGAGCTCCAGGTATTGACAATGCCGATGCTGCATACCCTACCACATGGCCCCTAATGGCCACCACAACCCAATGTGTAGATAGATAGATGCTACATAGGGAGGTGTAGTGGTTACGTCATTGTTGTTTCCGGCCGGTCCACCTCGCTTGAAATTTCAATGTTTTTCCAATGGACACATTTCAAAATCGTCTTGTTTAAAACAAATAAAGCATGCACATTGCCATGGTGTACTTTTCTGTGTGTATTCATCCACAATCTATAGCTCAACATGAAACAATTCGCAATTAATCGTAAAATAATTACGTATAATTTTATTTCCACCACAAATGCTTAAACAATAATGTTAGTGATAGAAGGTAACTCATTTTGTGCAAAAATGGAAAGCTTGCCAATGTTCATGAGGCAGAATTATTACAATAGCTGATAATACATTTTCCCAATGATAAATCTCTTTACGGGTGGACCGCGCGGGAAACTAAAGTGACGTCATACTACACATCCCTATACCCTACCACATGGCCCCTAATGGCCCCAACAACCCAATGTGTAGACAGATAGATGCTACATACCCTACCACATGACCCCTAATGGCCCCAACAACCCAATGTGTAGACAGATAGATGCTACATACCCTACCACATGACCCCTAATGGCCCCAACAACCCAACGTGTAGACAGATAGATGCTACATACCCTACCACATGACCCCTAATGGCCCCAACAACCCAACGTGTAGACAGATAGATGCTACATACCCTACCACATGACCCCTAATGGCCCCAACAACCCAATGTGTAGATAGTTAGATGCTACATACCCTACCACATGACCCCTAATGGCCCCAACAACCCAATGTGTAGATAGTTAGATGCTACATACCCTACCACATGGCCCCTAATGACCACAACAATCCAACGTGTAGATAGATTGGCAGTGAGAGCCAGCATTATCACCATGGTTATCAAGTAGGCACCTCCCTTCACGGGTGTTTCGTCAAGTTAGGCCCACAACACCTCAGGAAGGCTCAACAGTTAGTTCCAGCATCCCAGAACCATCCCCCTCCGTGCTAGCTCCCATTTGACATGATTTCCACACACCAAACTATATCTCAGCACTTGTTTGAAGATCTCACTGTGCCTTGTTTTACCTTATTTCTTAGCACTCGCTTGTATTTAAATTATGTCTTAGTTAAGTATTGTGTGATTTTGTGTGAAGGGCGGACTGGCAAAGTAAGATTTTCATTGTATGGCAAACTGTCTGTTTAACTGTGCACATGACAATAAACAATCTTGAATCTAAAGACAGTGCTCTTGTTGGAGTTTACGTCTGTAAAGTATTGTTGAGGTCTTAGAGCATGTCTCTTCTGTCAGGTGGTGATGCTGACCTCAGTAACAGACCTGCTGCGCTACATCGACGAGAACCAGCTGACCTCTGAGTTTGGTGGCACGTTGGACTACTGTCACAGTGACTGGATTGTCCTACGAACGGTAGGCCACTGGTCCATTCAGTATCATGCTAGATTCATACAACACATGTATCCCTCACTATCCTGCGCTAGAGATTAGCAGACACTGCCCGTGACACATTATTGGCTTCATAGACTTCTATTTGTCTTCCTTCAGTAGCATCAAAGCTAGAGACAGACCTTTCCTTCCTATTGAACCCTACAAAATGCATTACTTGCAGAACCCTTAGCTGGGCAATAGGTACAGACATTAGTACATCCCAGAGGATACCATTAAGCTACTTAAACACTTTCCAACGTGGTCCTCATTGGTGGACAAAGCAAGAAGAAAACTATACACACAAAACAGTCAGAAATACAATTTCCTATACAAAAAGTGCACCTTTTTGTGTGCATTTGTATGATAGGTGTACATATTGTATAGCTGTGTGCTAAACAAGTGTGTGTTATGATAAACTATTTGCAATACAAGTGTGTGTGTGTGTGTGTGTGTGTGTGTGTGTGTGTGTGTGTGTGTGTGTGTGTGTGTGTGTGTGTGTGTGTGTGTGTGTGTGTGTGTGTGTGTGTGTGTGTGTGTGTGTGTGTGTGTGTGTGTGTGTGTGTGTGTGTGTGTGTGTGTGTGTGTGTGTGTGTGTGTGTGTGTGTGTGTGTGTGTGTGTGTGTGTGTGTGTGTGTGTGTGTGTGTGTGTGTGTGTGTGTGTGTGTGTGTGTGTGTGTGTGTGTGTGTGTGTGTGTGTGTGTGTGTGTGTGTGTGTGTGTGTGTGTGTGTGTGTGTGTGTGTGTGTGTGTGTGTGGATTCCCATACCTGCCCATACCTCAACTGTTAGACCATACCATATCACAACTCGGCTACAACTGTAAACTTTTAGTCTTCATATTTGGAAGCCTGGGTCATGTCCATAAGTTGGGTGTTAGAGGCCTTCAGATGGCCGGTCTTCCGAAGAGAAGAGCCAAACAATTAGCAAGATATTGCTCAGTGTCAGCAATTATTGGCAGCCGGGCAATTTGGAGAAGACGCTGCTATCTGTATCCATGAGCTGTGTGTTGATTGTCAGGTTCATCATCCATGTGTGTGTGTAACTTTGGTTGCCATTGTCAATTTGGGCACGATTGTATCAGAATAACCCACAATGTACAAGTGCACTGATAATATTTGTGTCCTTTAAACATTGTCTTTATGTGGACATAAATAAAGATTCTAAATGTGTGTGTGTGTGTGTGTGTGTGTGAGTGTGTGTGTGTGCGTGTGTGCGTGTGTGCGTGCGTGCGTTTGTTTGTTTGTTTGTTTGTTTGTTTGTTTGTTTGTTTGTGAGTAAACCTTCCAAGCCTAGAGCCTATGGAAAGAGCCTAAACATTACAGTACAAACATTTGGAGTTGGCTTCCCCAAATAACTACATTGAGTTATCCAAACAATTTGATTCCATCATATCTATTCATTATTCCATTACCTTCTCAGTTTTAATATCCATACAATTTCTTGAACATATACAAATGTCAACAGATTGATAATTAGTTTGTCTTTCAAGTGAAAATGTGTATACTCATAAATAGGAAAAAGAAAATCCCAGATGAGGCAGTGAATGTCGAGATGTTGTTTTCCCAACTCAATCAAATAAAATAAATCCTCAGTAACTGACTGAAGTAGTGCCATCTTGTGGACTAAACGTGTAATCTCATCCTGATAATATTTGGAAGCATCTCATCCTCTCGTTAGTGTGTGTGGATGATGTGAGTGACCATTGTGCTCTGGTCTCTGCTTGCTCTCTGGCTCCCCCGCAGGCCATTGAGAGTTTTGCGGTGACAGTGAAGGACATTGCCCAGATGCTGCAAGCCTTTGGCACCGAGGTGGCAGAGACGGAGTTGCCTAACGATGCCAGTGCCATCGAGTACCTCCTCAATACTCATACTGACAAGTACAGGGGGCTCAAGGTCATGTTCTGAATGTTGTGCCAATGAGTGATGTTGGTTTTGATCACTTATATTTAGAAATGTGTCATCCTAACAGCAGCATTGTTCATCTGCTAGCACCCTCCACTCTCTGTACTGATTTCTAAACAATATTTACTCCTAACTTAAAACTGCACTATTTAACATTTTCATGATATATGTATTGTGAAATAATATTGCTTCTTTAGCAATATAAATCACAGAATTAGGCTGAGTTGGGCTGAACATGACAAAACCCTCAGTGCTGCATGAAACACAGTCAAATTGCCCATACAAGCTCTTCTGGTTGGGTAAGACCAGTGTCCCAAAATCCGTAGAAGGCTAAGACCTTATTTAATAGAGCATAAATTGTTATCAACACTACTGTAAAACAGTGCTCAGATGGTTTTGTCCCTGTTTTCTCTTATCCACCATGATTAAACAAGGTGCAGTTACCTCTCTACTATGTAGAATAATCATTAAAAAAAAAATGTATACATCCACAAAGCTTTTAGAAAGGTGCAGAATA
Source organism: Notolepis coatsorum (assembly GCF_963971535.1). Lineage (NCBI taxonomy): Eukaryota > Metazoa > Chordata > Actinopteri > Aulopiformes > Paralepididae > Notolepis > Notolepis coatsorum. The sequence goes on from NC_140180.1 coordinate 61,372,413, forward strand.
AATGTATTGCTTTGTGCGTCCAAACTGAATGTTGTTGTTTACATGTTGCAGGCATGTATCCCCTCCCTACTGCGTCTATACAAATAGTAGCTCCAGTTCTGCAGACCCCTCTCTGATTGGTTGAGCTCCATTTCTGCAGCCCCCTCTCTGATTGGTTGAGCGAAGCCCCTCTCTGATTGGTTTAGCGTGCGCATGCGCATGAGCCGCGACAAGCTCCTCCAGAAACTCCGGAGGAAACTCTGTTAAGCTCCAGAGAGAGAGGCTGAAAACCCACAGTTCTTGCCCGACGGATGGGAGCGAATCGCGGATCCGAGGTTTCTGATGACTACCCCCAAAACATGGAGGTCGCAAACGCAATTTATACGCATGGAAGTATTGATTACGCCATAACGAATCATTAAAAAAATATACCGTTAACTGGAATATGTTGTGTGTGCCTTTCTGAATATGATTTGGGAGGGTTATAATAGAAGAAAGACAGTGTAAACAATATAACATTATGTGAATAAACCGCGAAATAATAACTAATTCCTTGGTCAATAGAAGTCTCTGTGATACTTTCTGAATATGATTTGGGAGGGTTATAATAGAAGAAAGACAGTGTAAACAATATAACGTTATGTGAATAAACCGCGAAATAATAACTAATTCCTTGGTCAATAGAAGTCTCTGTGATACTTTCTGAATATGATTTGGGAGGGTTATAATAGAAGACAGTGTAAAGTTGTAAACAATATAACGTTATGTGAATAAACCGCGAAATAACCGCGAAATAACATAACATTGTTATAAAACGTTACAATGTACAGTTTCTGACAGCTGGCTGTGTTGTGAAATGTGCATAACGTTATGAATAAACCGCGAAGTCACGCGAAATAGTACATTTATTTTTATCTTCTTGAGATGATAACATTACATCCGCCTTTTACCGCATGACGAGCTAAACCAATCAGAGAGGGGCTTCGCTCAACCAATCAAAGAGGGGGCTGCAGAAATGGAGCTCAACCAATCAGAGAGGGGTCTGCAGAACTGGAGCTACTATTTGTATAGACGCCTCCCTACTTCCCATTTCCCCACATGGAATGCACCTGATTGGATGACAGACTGGTGTTCTAGTGCGACATCTAGTAGCTGAATGTTATCTATAGCAATAAGTCAAGTCCAGTCAACTTTATTTATATAGGAGTGCTTTAAAGTCAAAAACAGTTTATTCCAAAGCACTTACAAAAAACAAACAAAAAAATACAACGACAGAAAATGCTAACTTCAAATCATCTTCTCTCGGACAGGATGCTATCAGGTCAGTGTCGAAGGAAGGGCAGCATCTCCTCGCCAGCCTGGAGGCCTCTGGGACAGAGGAGGACTCTCACTGGGATGTGAAGCTGGACTGGGACACGGTGCAGAGGTACAGGAGTATCAATCATATCATATTGATCATACATGCCGTCCTGTATCTATTTCATTCTTGAATTTGTCATATTGCCAAATATTGAATGGTTGCCTTAAAGGAACACGCCAACTTTTTGGTTAATTTGCTTATTTGTCATCTACCCTGGAGTTATACAAGCAGATACATACCCTTTTCTTCTCTGTGCATGCATTAGGCTTAGGGAACAGCCGCACTGTTAGCCTAGCTTAGCGTCATTCACTGGAAGTAGGTGTGCCAGTGTAGCCTAGTTCCCAAACAGTCATGAAAATACACTCCAAATACAACTCCAACTTTTTTGAAAAACTGGGCTTTTGAGATGATGAAATCACTGCGCCCAGGCAGCAGTGTTTTGGCAAAGAAATATTCCGAGTACCGGTATATATCTGCTTAGAAAATGTCTAATTATTATAATTTATTTCTCCACGTGGTAAATACACAGGTCACAACATGTTTACAGGAACGTTTTGGGGTGTATTTCGTGACTGTTAGGAACTAGGCTACACTCCCTAAGCCTAATGCGTGCATAGAGAAGAAACATTTATGAATCTGCTTGTCTAACTCCAGGGTAGATGGCAAATAAGCAAATTTCCCCAAAAGTTAACGTGTTCCTTTAAGTATAGAGGTCTGGGTCCTCAGGTAGGAATGTTAGATTGCTATCAGATTGGTCAGGTTCCTACCATCCTGTGCTCTCCAGACTGCTAGCCCAGCACAGAGACATGGAGTCAGCATTCGATGGTTTCTTTGAGAAGCATCATCAGAAACTCCATCAGTACCTACAGCTGCTCAGATATGAGCAACGCTTTCAGGAGGTAATTAACCAGCGAACTGATGTGTGTGTGTGTGTGTGTGTGTGTGTGTGTGTGTGTGTGTGTGTGTGTGTGTGTGTGTGTGTGTGTGTGTGTGTGTGTGTGTGTGTGTGTGTGTGTGTGTGTGTGTGTGTGTGTGTGTGTGTGTCTGTGTCTGTGTCTGTGTGTGTGTGTGTGTGTGGCGGCTTAAGGACTGCAGGGCTGTCGAGGAGGTGGGCCAAGCAGCGGGCAACATTTAGTTGGATTTAAAACTGCTGTAATTGGTTGGTAGCCGGGCAGTGAGACAAGGATACAATGTTTTCTGTACCCATAAGATGTCTTTAAAAAGTACATTGATTTGTTAATATTTCAATCTTATGTGTGTGTGATATATTATCTTTAGATTCAGTGTGTGAGTGTGCGTGTTTGTTCATGTGTGCATGTGCACATGTTGGCATATTTATTTACATGCATGTGTGTGTGTGTGTCTCTGGTCAGATGGAGCGGGGTCTGCAGCGTCTTCTGGCTCAGGAGAGAGACATGTCCATGTCAGGAGACACAGTGTCTCAGGTAGAACAGGCTCTCAGAGACCTGGACAGTCTGGACACTCAGGCACAGGTAAGTGGCTGAATGTGATATAATAAAGTGGTTGCTACTGTAGATGACACAGGGTCACCAGACAGGAAGCAAGGGGTAGTATTGTAGTAATGTCCATATATGGGCAGTTAACCAATGACACGTAGTGAGCTGGTGGCGTAGTAGCGTTGGCAATTGGCTGAACACACTAGCAGATCAGGGTACGACAATTAGCATACACCCATCACCCCATGTGATCTAGCAACCACCATGTAATAACATCCTCAAAATGGTTAGGCTCAGGTTTAGGTTTACTTTACTTGTTCAATGGGGACAGCGTACATTAATAAACATTTTAAAACGCACCCAATTTTTGCCTCGGTTGAAAGGAAGTTTCTGATGTATCTGAAGTTTGATAAGCTGAACTTAACCTTATTGCAGACTTTTTTATGTGAGTTTTGAAACCACGGTTTGGGTCGATGTGTACTCCTAAGTACTTGTACTCTGATACTACCTGCAATTTATGTCCAGAGATGAAGATATCCTGCTCTGCAACTTCTCTGCGGCCCTTGGAGAAGAACACACTGACAGTCTTAGAGACATTCAATTGTAGACAACTGTTCTTAAGCCACGATGTGACATTCACCATGACATCGGACAATTTGGTTGCAACCTCTTCTGTGGTTTTACCGTGTGTAAAGATCACTATCATCAGCATACATCAATATATCACATTGACCACACACAGAAGGCAAATCGTTGATGTACATACTGAACAGGATTGGACCCAAGACAGAGCCCTGCGGGACACCAGTTGACAGACAGATGACAGTAGATTTATGATTTTCAATTTTGACAAGTTGGGAACGGAATGATAGGTATGATTTGAAGAGGTTGAGGAACTCTATGGAGAAGTTGAAATTAACCAGCTTTTGGAGTAGAATATTATGGTTAACAGTGTCGAAAGCTTTCCTTATATCAATGAACAGAGCCCCCACAACCCCACCCCTGTCCATTGAAGCCTTGACTCTCTCTAAGAAGAAGCATGTTGCTGTTTCTGTTGAATGATTAGCCCTGAATCCAAATTGCATTGGGTGCAGTGGGAAGGAGCTGTTATTAAGATGATCAGTGACCTGTTTGGCAATCAGTTTTTCAAATACCTTGGACGGGTATTATGATATTGTGCTTTTTCTTGTCCCTCCCCACCTATAAAATATCATAATAGGCCAACCAGCAGACCATTATTTATGTAGAAATATTTTAAACCAGGGACCCAAATGAGATTTTCTTTTCGTGTGATTGAAACATTTCACGAACACATTACTACTGTTGTCATGTGACCAATGCTCATTGAAACATATAACTTACACATTACTACTGTAATGTACCACATTACACTGTACCACCAGAAGAAGGCCCATTTTGCAGCCTGAAACATAGTTTAAAGATACAGGATGTAAGCCATGTTTTCTGCTTGTGTGTGTTTGTGTGTGTGTGTGTGTGTGTGTGTGTGTGTGTGTGTGTGTGTGTGTGTGTGTGTGTGTGTGTGTGTGTGTGTGTGTGTGTGTGTGTGTGTGTGTGTGTGTGTGTGTGTGTGTGTGTGTGTGTGTGTGTGTGTGTGTGTGTGTGTGTGTGTGTGTGTGTGTGTGTGTGTGTGTTGGTGTGTGTGGTTGTCAGGAGGTGATGGGCCGTGCCCAGATCATCATCCTTCATGGACACCAGTTGGCAGCCAGTCACCACTATGCCATGGCCCTCATCGTACAACGATGCAACGAACTCCGACACCACAGTGACACGCTCACTGCTGCCCTGCAGGCCAGGCACACACACCTCTCACACACTCACCAGCTGCTGCTGTCCCTCGGACAGGTATGGGAATACACACACACACACACACACACATACACACACACACACACACACACACACACACACACACACACACACACACACACACACACACACACACACACGCACATGCACATGCACACGCACACACACACTCACTAGCTGCAATGCCTTGGACATGTTTGGGGATGCACTACATGTCGTTGCATGCGCATTGTTAGAAAACGGTGTTTACAGCTTCCTCATTGATCGATATCAGCCTTCATCGCTCTTCCGTGAAGTCTTCTGCGTTGTGTCATTTGTTGATGTAAGGCAATCGTTCGTTAGAATTCAATCCTCCCCCATACTGGCTGTAATCACTGTTTCACCCTGTTAATGCACCTGGACAAAGAATGTACTGGAAACGTGGTCACGTTATCTTTACAGGATGTTTATTTTCCATAAACATAGCATCTTGTACAAAATGAAAGTCTTTGATAGTATGAGAAACTAGATTAGTAGATTCTATCTCTGTCTGCGGCCTGTAGCTAGCTCTGTGTACCGGGTGGTCTCTCCCCTCCCCCTCCAGCCCTTGGCTCGAAGGGCTGGAAGCTCAGCTATCGGTGTGGTTCATCTCGCTGTCAAAACTCGTCTGCCCCAAACCCGAAAGACTCACAGCTTAAAGTCTTAAAGTCTCTCTCTCTCGCACGATGATTCCCCATAGTTGTTGTCCCCCTGGCAACGGCCGTCAACGGCTGACCCATATATACATGTATCATTACTAGCTCGTCAGCTATCTCTTCCTGGATGTTGATGTAATTTTCCTCTGTGAGTAACCTTGGCTCTCTGGCTTATCTCGTCACTATAGCAACCACTCTCACACACATCTGCTTTTCCTTTGACTGGCATGGACTATGGCACACATACACAGTTTACACACACACACATACACACATAGACAGCATACTGTATGCATACTGTATGTAGGAAATCCTACGTAACGAGGGCACTGTATTAGCCTGTATTATTATACTGCAGCTCTCCTCCCTCCCTGCAGGCCCAGAGCTGGTGTGACGATGGGGCGTACCTGCTGGCCAACCAGCTGGTGGACAGGTTTCAGTCTAAGGACGGGGCCCAGGCTGCTCTCGGGGACATCGAGAGGTTCCTGGAGGCGGCACCGTCTCTGCTCAGCTTGGGGCCCGACCTCCTGGCCCTGGAGCATGAGGCCGTCATCACCCCTCAGCTACAGGTCTGATGCTAGGAACACCAAGAACAGAAGAGAATATATCATATATATAGTGTCACACTGCCTTTGAAGGACATTATGAGTCCAGAATTATGAATTTAATTGCTAATCCACTAATACATTGCAGGTCTTTATGTAATTATTATGTAAATATTAAAGGAACACGCCAACATTATGGCAAATGTGCTCACCGTCTTCTCCAGAGTCAGACCAATACCAATTACCTCTCTGTGTGTTCAGTAGAAAGCTATCCAGCTGCAAGCTAGCCTATTTTAGCACAAATTAATGGAAGCGGATATGGACCACTAGCCTAGCTTAAAACTCAGGGAGAGGTGTTTTTGGCCAACAGCTAGGCTAGCAGGTATCCATTGTCTGACTCTCATACTAATGTGATCACATAATCATTATTATGAGCTCATCTCTTCACACATTAAAGGCCCACTTGCATGTTGTATTTTTGTTCAATAAACTATGTGACTAGGCCAACGGTGACTTTCATGAAGAGGGGGAAAAAATATCGAAATTGACCCAGTTTTAGCGTTTTTATCAAAAATGTTGTCCGCCCAACCACAATCACCACGCACATGCATATTTTAATCCATGGTTCATAGCGTGCATGTGTCATCTTAATGATGACGTCACACCAGGTATCAGGGCAGCGAGGGGCGCTGAGAATCACAGGCAGGTAGTGGCGGAAGCAAAGAGCCTTCTTGCTACTACTACTAGTCGAGGATCTAGTATCTGTTTCACCTAACACTATTGCTCTGTGATCATAGCCATTTATCTCTAAAGCTAACCACTATTTGTAAAAGCCACAACCACGTTACCATATTTGTAAATACTCATGTAAATCATTGTGTCGTTGTACATATTGTGTATATAACGTTAGTAGCTAAGTTAGCTAGCTTGCTAGCCAGCATTCTCGAAACTCCTAACATGCCCAGATTTAAAATGGTTCTCTCCTCTTTATATACCTTATTCCTCACAAACAAAGTATTCTGCCAGGGAACTTATGGACACGACAGTAGTAGTAGTTATAAGGTGTTTGAGCTTGTAACGTTAACGTTAGTTAGCTATCGTGGTTGCCCGTTTCGTGACCGAGTGCATCAGTCATGAAAGGGGCTACTATCGTATCAACATGCTGTGACGTGTAGCTTGCTATCCGGCATGATGCATGTGCAGTGCTTGCCCCACAGGTCTGAGAAGAGGACCTGCACATTTTACTCGTTCCCGAAACTCTTTTACATGCCCCGATTTAAAATGGTTCACGACAGTAGACATAATGCTAACGTTAGCCAGAGCCATATAGCTAGCTTGGTACTATGACCCGTGACAGGGATAAGGCGACAGCCTAACAGACCAATAGCGCTGCTGTACTGAACAGCAGGCTGCCTAGTGGTAAATGTAGTTCTTTTTTTACGACATTAAAACCCTTATAACTACCTTGTTTCAACCAAAAATGCAGTTGTAGCTGGTCCATCAAAGTCTCTCCGACGATTAAACCCATTTTCGTCTTGTAAGGCGTCCATTTGGATCAAGGAAATAGCTTTCTGCACTCGTCAAAACTCAATTGTAGTGGATGAGAAGTAGGGGAAAGTTACCTTCAGTGACGTCACAGCACTGATAGCGTCTGATACGCTTTTTGATTGGCTCCATACATGTTATTCGTGCGTGGACATTTTTAACCCTTTCTGAGTGGAATTTCCAGCGTCAAATGAAAATAAATAAATAATGAAATTAGATACCAATGATGTAAACTACCCATAATTGAAGAGTAGGGTTTAACCTGCAGGCCCTGATAGCCTACACCTCTTCATCCTCCTCCCTGCAGGCCCTGATAGCCTACACCTCTTCATCCTCCTCCCTTACCCCCCTGCAGGTCCTGATAGCCTACCTCTCTTCATCCTCCTCCCTGCAGGTCCTGATAGCCCACCCCTCTTCATCCTCCTCCCTTACCCCCCTGCAGGTCCTGATAGCCTACCTCTCTTCATCCTCCTCCCTGCTCCCCTGTGCCCTGATAGCCTACCCCTCTTCATCCTCCTCCCTGCTCCCCTGCAGGTCCTGATAGCCCACCCCTCTTCATCCTCCTCCCTTACCCCCCTGCAGGTCCTGATAGCCCACCCCTCTTCATCCTCCTCCCTGCAGGTCCTGATAGCCCACCCCTCTTCATCCTCCTCCCTGCAGGTCCTGATAGCCCACCCCTCTTCATCCTCCTCCCTGCAGCTCCTGATAGCCCACCCCTCTTCATCCTCCTCCCTGCAGCTCCTGATAGCCCACCCCTCTTCATCCTCCTCCCTGCAGCTCCTGATAGCGAACACGTTTGAGAAGCACGTAGCGGTGCAGGAGATGATCCAGAACCGACAGGCCTGTCTGAGGAAACTGGCTGATAAACATGTCCGGCCCGTCCAACTGGTGGCTCCCAGGCCAGAGAACCCTCCACGCTCCAAGTCTCCGCTCTTCTCCCCTAAGCATGGTACACACACACACACACACACACACACACACACACACACACACACACACACACACACACACACACACACACACACACACACACACACACACACACACACACACACACACTAATCCTTTGTTACAGTATCGCAATGGATTAAACAGTATTAGCCTCAAATTAGCTGTCCTAGTTTGCAGCTTACAGCCCCTTCTTTCATCAACTAGTTCCCCTAGGCCTCCACTGAGGCGTGTTCCTCCCCGGACTCTGGCCTGCCACCAGTCCCTCTCCCCTTCATGTCCTCCCTCCCTCTCTGAAGCTTCCAACTGTCTTCTCTGTGTCCTAATGAGTTGGCCCAAGGTGGTGCTGTACTGACCCCTGGGCTAGCATCCCCGCCTTTTTATAAATGAGCCACGGCATGGCTAGCTAGTGTAATCAGTCTATTGGGAGATACCCCCTGTTAGCCAGGATGCTAGCTGTGCCAGAGCCTTATGTGGGTCATATACTGTACATTAAAGAACCTTTCATCTTCTGCTAGCCCCCTAGGGAGGCCGAACCAAGCCAGCCATACACACAGTACAGTACCCAATTAATGTGTGGATGTGATGTATGGGACATAATATAATGTACACTTGCTTGTGCGAAAGGGAAATTAAGCTTTTGTCTTTTCCCATTAATGTACATAAAGGTCTTGGGTTTCGATAAGATGGTCTGTACTGTGATATGAGGCTCTAGTGATGAGAGGATTAATGAGAGTAGGAGAGATTATAAAGCCTCCCTGGGCTCTACTGCTTACACACAGGGGAATAGCCCTTTAAGTTAGAGGATGAAGAGAAATATGTTAGCTTTGATGAACATCATACTGTACAGACATAGACACACACATGCACATACACACACAAGCTCTGATGCATGGATTCAGCTTCTATACTGTAGGATTTGAGAGATACTGACGTTCATGCCATCTAGTGCTTTGTATCTGTGATCTATACATCCTGGCTCTAGGAGACATTCTACTGACGGCAGCCTGTTACCATTGATTATGTCAAGTGGCCATCATTGCTGAGCAGCAAATCAAACCTCAAAGGATCAAAGCCGGGGTCACTGGCAGGACAAGCACGTCCCATAAGGGCTGCCGACCTCGTTACTGCCAATTCCCACAAATAATCCATTCTGTTTGATTGACTCTCTGAATAAGCCGTCTCCTCCGCACTGCGGATGAAAGATGTAGACGTCATGGCTCCATCAAAGGGCCCGGAGCAGGGCTCAGTGGAGCCAGGAGGAGGAGGTGAGGTTTGGCTCTGTGTCTGACGAATAGCTGGTCCTTCCTACAGCCGACGGTTTGAAGTTCACCTTTGACCTGTCCCTGCCTGGGAAGAGGGCATCACGCAAGAGTCCCAACTCTAGAAAGGTCTGTCTGTCTGTCTGTCTGTCTGTCTGTCTGTCTGTCTGTCTGTCTGTCTGTCTGTCTGTCTGTCTGTCTGTCTGTCTGTCTGTCTGTCTGTCTGTCTGTCTGTCTGTCTGTCTGTCTGTCTGTCTGTCTGTCTGTCTGTCTGTCTGTCTGTCTGTCTGTCTGTCTGTCTGCGTGTCTGTCTGCGTGTCTGTCTTTCTGCCTTTCTGTCTGCGTGTCTGTCTGCGTGTCTGTCTGTCTGCCTACGTAATATTTCTTTATGATTCCTACATTAAGACACAATAACTGGACTGATACAATATCTGCCTCAAATCTAAATGGAACCTCTGTACTCTGTGTGTGTGTGTGTGTGTGTGTGTGTGTGTGTGTGTGTGTGTGTGTGTGTGTGTGTGTGTGTGTGTGTGTGTGTGTGTGTGTGTGTGTGTGTGTGTGTGTGTGTGTGTGTGTGTGTGTGTGTGTGTGTGTGTGTGTGTGTGGTGTGTGTGTGGTGTGTGTGTGTGTGTGTGTGTGTGTGTGTGTGTGTGTGTGTGTGTGTGTGTGTGTGTGTGTGTGTGTGTGTGTGTGTGTGTGTGTGTGTGTGTGTGTGTGTGTGTGTGTGTGTGTGTGTGAGTGAGTCCAGATAGAGGTGATGCACGACTACCAGGAGAACCGGAACTGTGTGTCCTACAGCCTGGAGGGAGAGGACAGCCCGGAGGTCCTGAAGCGGTGAGGAGGGGACATCCATCCTCGTCACCCATCTGTCCCTCACTGTGCTCCTGTTGCTGTGGCTCTTCTTCATCTCTTTGTTCTGAACTCCTGAGCTAATGATGACCCTCTGTCTGTCTGTCTGTCTGTCTGTCTGTCTGTCTGTCTCTCTCTCTCTCTCTCTCTCTCTCTCTCTCTCTCTCTCTCTCTCTCTCTCTCTCTCTCTCTCTCTCTCTCTCTCTCTCTCTCTCTCTCTCTCTCTCTCTCTCTCTCTCTCTCTCTTTGTCTGTCTGTTGGTCTCCCTCTCCTCCCCCCTCTCTCTCACTGTGTGTGTGTGTGTGTGTGTCTCTACAGTCATGTGATGCGAGAGTTGATAGAGACAGAGAGGATCTACGTGGAGGAGCTTCTGTCAGTGCTGCTGGTGAGAAGACAAACACCTTGTTTAGTTTTCCTGTCTGCTCTGAACTCTGTGTCTTCAGTGTGTCATCGGGGCACCCTTGGTTAATAACCCTGTCTGTATATAAACCCCATCGCATTCACTTCAACCAGAGTACGTCTACAATGGTCTCTCTGTGCTTGGACATGACAGGGGTACAGGGCAGAGATGGAGAACCCGGCTCTGACAGGCCTCCTGCCTCCCATCCTGCATAGTAAGAGAGATGTTCTCTTCGGGAACATGCCTGAGATCTACAACTTCCACAGCAGGCAAGAACACCACAGTGATCCACACTCAGAGAGAACACCAGAGTGATCCAGACTCAGAGAGAACACCAGAGTGATCCAGACTCAGAGAGAACACCACAGTGATCCAGACTCAGAGAGAACACCAAAGTGATCCACACTCAGAGAGAACACCACAGTGATCCAGACTCAGAGAGAACACCACAGTGATCCACACTCAGAGAGAACACCACAGTGATCCACACTCAGAGAGAACACCACAGTGATCCAGACTCAGAGAGAACACCACAGTGATCCACACTCAGAGAGAACACCACAGTGATCCACACTCAGAGAGAACACCACAGTGATCCACACTCAGAGAGAACACCACAGTGATCCAGACTCAGAGAGAACACCAGAGTGATCCACACTCAGAGAGAACACCACAGTGATCCAGACTCAGAGAGAACACCAGAGTGATCCACACTCAGAGAGAACACCACAGTGATCCAGACTCAGAGATAACACCAGAGTGATCCACACTCAGAGAGAACACCACAGTGATCCACACTCAGAGAGAACACCAGAGTGATCCACACTCAGAGAGAACACCACAGTGATCCACACTCAGAGAGAACACCACAGTGATCCACACTCAGAGAGAACACCACAGTGATCCACACTCAGAGAGAACACCAGAGTGATCCACACTCAGAGAGAACACCACAGTGATCCAGACTCAGAGATAACACCAGAGTGATCCACACTCAGAGAGAACACCACAGTGATCCACACTCAGAGAGAACACCACAGTGATCCACACTCAGAGAGAACACCAGAGTGATCCACACTCAGAGAGAACACCACAGTGATCCACACTCAGAGAGAACACCACAGTGATCCACACTCAGAGAGTGTGCAGCATGTACACTAAGGCTGAGACCACTTATCGATGTATCGATAATTATCGATGACTGCGTGAAATCGATAAGTGGCGTCACTTATCGTTTTTTTTTTGCATGTGAATTTCTTTTTTATAAAAGATTTACTGTAAATAAAAATGTAAATACCTTTTTGTTCAAAAAGAAAAATAAATATTTTGTGTTAGTTCGTGTGTGTGCATGTGTCTGTGTGTGTGTGTGTGTGTGTGTGTGTGTTGTCGCATCGCAAAAACTACAGTGAGTGCACGTGACACACACACACACACGTACACGCACACGCACACACAAACTAACGTTAAATAAAATCTTTTTCATATACATGCAAAATAATAAATGCAAATTTTTTCCCGATTTATCGATTCTTCCAAATGGCATATCGTCTCAGCCTTAATGTACATACACAAGGACACGCAAGTACCACACTATGCACATAACAAATGCACAAACAATTAGATAACATTTTATGTAAAAGGAACTTAATTTGCACGGTGGACAAACAAGACGGATACAATAATCACAGACAATCGTAGCACAGTCATGGTCATTATTAGGAACACAAGGTGGTATATTGAAGGCTACTAAGTGTAATGGTTGTATACTGATGGCTCCTGGCAGACTTGCCCACAGGTCTATTGTCGTGTGTATAAACAGATGTTTGTGTGATTGCGATATTTTCCTCAAGTAATTTGTCTTCCCTTGACAGTCAGTCTGGAAAATTCACCTTCCAAAGTGCTGTATCAACACAACCTCCAAACTGCCCCGCGTAAAGCAACAGTTACAGCTTTAAATTATTATAAATTATTTAATAAAACCCCTTGAGATGAAGTGTAGAGGAGAAGAAAATGACTAGAGGATGAAGAGAAATATGTTAGCTTTGATGGACATCATTACTGTGTACACACACGCACGCACGCACGCACGCACGCACGCACGCACGCACGCACGCACGCACACACACACACACACACACACACACACACACACACACACACACACACTCCTTCCACTGGTTTCCTGCTCTCCACTATGTAAACTATATTCTGCACTAAATCCTATTTAGCAAAAATAGCAGATGATAGTCCCTTGCCTAAACCATATATATATATATATAAATAAAAAGAAAATACAAATATAAGACAGATCATTTGAAAATCAAGTTCTTAGACTTTGGTTACTTTATCATAGACACCCAACCCTTCATTGTCCAGTTACTAAGTATACAACATGACATGTGCGGTCATCCTGGACCTATGCCTTCTACATTAGTAGGCCAGTTATTATCATTTCTTGCTGCCAGAAGTGTGAGAGCAGTACTCTGTCTACGCTCCACCCAGTCAGCCGCTCTCTCCAATCGTTTTATTTCAAATCGTTTTATTTCAAATCGTTTTATTTCAAACCACAGTGTTAGTTTGGCTACATTTACCATTGTCCGGCAAAACAACATTTGAAAATAAATGAAATGGGAAAAGAGGCCCCCCCCCCCCCCAAAAAGTTAAAAAATAAAACAGCCAGAAACTGCCATGTCAGTTTATACAGTGTTTTCCTTCTGCCTGCTGAGCATGCCTCCCTGCTGACTGGCTCCAACAGAAAGCCAATTACAGTACCCTAACTGGAAGCTAACTGACAGGCATTTAGCTAACTAAGTTTCCTGACAGGCATTTGATTAGCATAGCGATAAGGGCGACGCAGTGGGCAGATTAGATGCATGGTATGGGGGTTGGGGTGAAAAAAGAGATGTGGTTCATTTGTGAACTGACACTTGACCCCTGAGCTTTTGTGTGACTTCCAGGGTGTTCCTTCAGGATCTGGAGGGCTGCCTGGAGACTCCTGAAGGTGTAGGGGCTTGTTTTCTGCAGCGGGTGAGGAGAGTGTTGTGTATCTTTGTCATTTTCTTTTTCATTCCTCATCTTTTCTCCACAGTTTTGTCATTATGCCAATTCCCTCCTGGTCGTTGCGCTGCAGTCGGTCTGGGGAGGGCTATAGACTACCACATGCCTCCTCTGATACATGTTGAGTTGCCAGTCGCTTCTTTTCACCTGACAGCTAGGAGTTTCACTGGGAGAGAGGTTCATGCTATCTCCCCCAGATCCCCTTCCTGCTGAACAGGCGCCCCAACTGACCAGTAGGAGTCACTATTGCAACGACTCATTCCCAGGACAGGACTCATTCCCAACTGGCTTCCCTCCCGCGAACACTGCCAATATTGTGTTCGTAGGGATGACTGACCAAGCCGGAGCTACCGCTGCTGGGAATTGAACCTGGGTCTCTGCGGTGGTAGGCGAGTGCCTAGACCTCTACATTACCCAGCTGCCCGTCTTTGTCATTTCCTGTGACTGTTTGGACATCATCCATAAGGTCACAGCTCTCCCAGCTTGGTTCTGATGATATTTGTCTGTCCTCCTCCAGAAGGAGCATTTCCAGGTGTACGAGGGCTACTGTCAGAATAAACCCGGCTCTGAGGCCCTGTGGAGACAGTTCTCTGACTGTGCCTTCTTCCAGGTCTGTTTCCCTATAGTTATACTTTATATATATGTATACACTTTTAAAACAACATTGTTAAATATTACACTTACTGTAGACTTCTGTATATTTTACCGTATATTTTATATTAGAATTTGTATACATAACAACACTGTTCAATATTACACTTACTGTAGATTTCTGTATATTTTACTGTATATTTTATATTAGAATGTATATACATAACATAGGACATATTTGTCCCGGAGCTGGGTATTTTTATTTTTATTCTTTATTCGTGACTTGTTTTGTCTCCCTAAATGTTTACTGTGAGCAATTTGTAGTGCCAAATTTCCCTCAGGATGAATAAAGTATTTCTATTCTATTCTATTATTTTCTGAATTCAGACATTGTCACCCATCAGGTGTATTATAACATGTTTAGAAAAGAGAAATTACATACGGCTATCCGGCGGTATCCACTTCCATTAATTTGTGCTAAGCTAGACTAGCTTGCAGCCTACTGAAAGCACAGAGAGGACATTGGTATCCATCTTCTTGTCTGAAGATGTAGATGGTAGAAGATAGTAAGCACATTTCCCATAATGTTTGGTGTGTTCCTTTAAAGCCCCAGTCCAGATTATTTCCCACCATATGGGGTACTGTACTATATATTGATATGGAACGAGTTACAGATGGACAAATTACACTTTGTGGAGCTTTTTATAAATCCATTCTAAAGGGTATTGGTCTCCTCTAGTCAACACAACCCGACCGAGCCCGCTACATTTGATTTGATTTTTTGATTTGAAGACTTTATTTCGAACATGCAATGAATACAACAAACAATAACAAAAAAGAAAAACAACTCAATCTGCATGTTCGAAAAGGAGTAGGAAGAAGTATACACTTATTTAATCCTACCCCTTTTCCACTACTCAAATGAGTGTACTATTTTAAACATAAAAAAGAAAAGAAAAATATATATATATATATATATGCAAAACAAAAAACAAAAACTATATATGTATAAAATAAAATAAAATAGAATAGAAAACAAAATAAAAATGTAAACACCCGTGAATATCAAGTCCCTTCTTCATCCCTGTACCTTGTGAACATAATTTCCTTATACATCAGTTTGAATTGTCTCATGTTTGGACATTGCTTTAGCACCACATTTAGACTGTTCCACAGTTTCACTCCACATATTGAGATGCAGTGTTTTCTCATGGTAGTGCGTACGTTTAGCACCTTTAAATTGTGTTCTCCCCTCAGATTATAACCCCCCTCCCTATCAAAGAACAATTCTTGAATGTTTCTTGGAAGTGCATGACTTTTTGCTTTATACATTAATTGTGCCGTTTTAAATTCCACAAGATCATTTAACTTCAATGTCTTTGACTCCAGAAACAATATGTTAGTGTGATCACGATAACCTGCAATGTGAACTATCCTTATGGCCCTTTTTTGGAGTATAAAAAGTGGTTGTAGTGTAGACTTATAATTGTTTCCCCAGACTTCAGCACAGTAATTTAAATATGGTAAAACTAGTGAACAGTAGAGAATGTAGAGTGATTTTCTATCCAGGATGTGCTTTACTTTACTCATGACTGAAATGCTTCGTGAGAGTTTAGATTGGACATGTTTTATGTGAGGTTTCCAACAGATTTTATGGTCTATTATTACACCTAGGAATTTATTTTCATAAACTCTTTCAATAATCACATCATTTATTTTAACTTGTACCTGAGTATCCAATCTACAGTTTCCAAACAACATAATTTTAGTTTTGCTCAAGTTCAATGATAATTTGTTTCTATCAAACCATTCCTTCAATTTCTTCATTTCAGATGTGATGACCTCTAAAAGCTGCTGGACATTCTCACCAGAAAAAAAAGATTAGTGTCATCCGCAAATAAAATACATTTAAATATATTGGATACTTTACATATCTCGTTAATGTACAAGATGAACAGTTTTGGACCCAACACTGACCCCTGGGGGACACCACAAGCAATGTCCAAACATTCAGATTTATAATCTCTCATCGTCACAAATTGTTGTCTTTTATTTAGATAGCTTCTTACCCAGTCCAATACTACCCCCCTGATCCCATATCTCTCCAATTTCCTGATTAATATATCATGATTAATAGTATCAAATGCTTTTTTTAGGTCAATGAATACTCCAGCTACATGTTTTTTTTTATCTATGGAATTTGTGATTTTTTCAATGAGTTCTATTAACGCTAGTGATGTTGACCGGTGTGTTCTGAATCCATACTGGCTATCGGTGAGTAAATTATGTTGATCAATGAATTTATCTAATCTGTTGTTGAAGAGTTTTTCTAATATTTTTGAAAACTGAGGAAGTAGAGAAACAGGCCTATAATTTGTGAAGTGGTGTTTATCTCCAGTCTTGAACAGAGGTATGACTTTTGCTATTTTCATTTTATTCGGAAATCGACCAGTTTTGAATGATAAATTGCAGATGTGCGTGAGTGGTTTTGAAATCCCAATAATGACATTTTTTACTATTTTCATATCTATTTCATTACTGTCTGTAGATGTCTTGTTTTTACATTTATTAGTAGTTTCTATAATTTCATTTTCATCTACCGCTTCCAGAAACATTGAACTAGGATTTCTTTCAATGTAATTGTCTTTTATGTCTTCAGGAGTCACTGGATCTGGGATTTTTCCCGCTAATTCTGGTCCAATATTTACAAAAAATGTATTAAAGTTGTTAACCACATCATCCATATTGCTAATAGTTTGATCCTTTTCCATAAAATACTGAGGATAGTTTATTTGTCTTGATCCATTCCTGATAATACCATTTAATATCTTCCAAACACCTTACATCAAACATTCTACTGCCACAGAATACAGAACATGCTATTTAAAAACTCATATGTAGCTGTTAGTCCTGGTATCAAGACCTCATTCAATCAACTAGACTCTGAGAATGAAAATATATGTTTTTTTCTTCTTTTGACGTTGGGAGGCAAAAGAACATTTTGATCACGGATTGAGCCTATAATGTTTTCTGTGATTTTTGTGTTACTCTTGTTCAGGAGTGTCAGAAGACACTGGAGCACAAGCTGGGTTTGGACTCCTACCTGCTGAAACCAGTCCAACGCCTCACCAAGTACCAGCTCCTGCTAAAGGTTTAGACAACGGGAACACACACACACACACACACACACACACACACACACACACACACACACACACACACACACACACACACACACACACACACACACACACACACACACACACACACACCACACACCACACACACACACACACACACACACACACACACACACACACACACACACACACACACACACACACACACACACACACTGTATCTGCCAAAGACAATGCCCTGCAAATCCTTCTTTTAGGTTGGACTCACTGTGCTTTTGCTTTTACATCATTTTGCTTTGGAGAAAATACAGTCCTCATCACACACACACACACACAAGTTTCAAGTTTCTTTAATAGTTGTCATACAGAAGTACAGAATACTTTTATACAAAATGCTTCTTTCTGTTACGCTCCAGAGACTGTGCTAGACAAAAGATAAGTATGAAATAAAATAGTATAGCATGTAAAAATAGAAGTAAAAAATAGAAGTCACGTACGTAGACACAGTGTTCAGTATATACATATGTACAATGTTCAATGCAGAATAGAAGTAACTAGAGTTACCATACAATATACAATATACTATGCAATATACTAATATACAATATACTATATAGTGCAAAGCAGAAATGGGATGAGGTACAATTTAGGTACAATTTACAGTAAGGTGTACTGAGGTATGGGTTGTAGTGCAAATCCTTTACCAATAAATATAAAGTGTGTTTAGGTGTTCTAAAGTGTGGAGGGTGGGTGCTGCAGTGTGTTGTTTGTTTAAAGTGAGTGTGTGCGTGTGGATGTGTGTGTTGTGAGTGCATTTGATGGTTGTTGCATAGTGTTATTGTTCGTTGAGCAACCTGATGGCCTGGGGATAGAAGCTTCTTCTGAGTCTTTCTGTGCTTGTCATGAGACTCCGGTATCGCTTGCCTGACCGCAGCAGTTCAAAGAGGCAGTTGTTTGGGTGGCTGGAGTCCTTGATAATTCTCTTGGCCTTACCCCTGCACCGCTTGTTGTAAATGTTCTGGAGAGTGGGAAGCCCCCCTCCAATTGTGCGTTCGGCTGAACGTGCCACTCTCTGTAGTCTGCTACGGTCTTGTGCAGTGCTATTCCCAAACCAGGAGGTGATATTGCCAGTCAGGATGCTCTCTATTGTACATGAGTAGAAGTTCTTAAGGATCTTCTGACTGACTTGGAACTTCCTTAGGCGCCTGAGGAAGTAGAGGCGTTGTCGTGCCTTCTTCACAACACTGTCAATGTGTGTGGTCCATGTCAAGTCCTCGGATATGTGGGCTCCGAGGTACTTAAAACTGTTCACTCTCTCAACCGGTGCCCCGTCGATGCTGAGGGGGCTGTAGTCCCTGATCCCCGACCTCCTAAAGTCCACAATCATCTCCTTTGTTTTGCTGACGTTCAGGGAGAGGCTGTTCTCCTGGCACCATCCCGCCAGGACCTTGACCTCATCCAGGTAGGCCCTCTCGTCGTTTGCAGAGATCAGACACACACACACTGTATGTTCTATGAGTCTTTATCATAAATCCATGTTCCAAAACTCTTCAGTCACAACACAATGACATAATCTTGTCTGGAATTAGTTGCTACAGGACAAACTACTGCACATGATTAAATTGGTTGTAAAATATCATCCAGATAAATGGTCCCTGCCTGCTTCAAGATGTCTACCATCATCCCTGTACCAAAGAAACCCTCCCCAACAGGTCTCAATGACTACAGACCGGTGGCACTCACCTCTGTGGCCATGAAATGTTTCGAGAGGCTGGTCAAGGATCACATTTGTGCCTCCCTCCCCAGCGATATGGACCCTATGCAATTTGCATACAGGCCAAACAGGTCCACTGATGATGCGGTCTCCCAAGTACTGCACAGCACCCTCTCTCACCTGGACGAGTCAATATTTTAGGCAACCAACTTGTGTTCAGCGTTTCTCTGATTGGCCACTACGCCCATGTGACCGTGGCAGCGCGAGAGAGCGGCAGTGCGGAAATAGGCTGCATTCTATTGCCATTCTCTGCGACAAACTCTAACCTTAACCAACTCCGAAACAGCGCCTAAACTTAACCCTTCTAACCTTAACCAACTCCGAAACAATGCCTAACCTTAACCCTAACCTTAACCAACTCCGAAACAATGCCTAAACTTAACCATAACCTTAACCAACTCCGAAAGAATATTGCCATGCTCTGCGACAAACTCTAACCTTAACCAACTCCGAAACAGCGCCTAAACTTAACCCTTCTAACCTTAACCAACTCCGAAACAATGCCTAACCTTAACCCTAACCTTAACCAACTCCGAAACAATGCCTAAACTTAACCATAACCTTAACCAACTCCGAAAGAATATTGCCATGCTCTGCGACAAACTCTAACCTTAACCAACTCCGAAACAGCGCCTAAACTTAACCCTTCTAACCTTAACCAACTCCGAAACAATGCCTAAACTTAACCCTAACCTTAACCAACTCCGAAACAATGCCTTAACTTAACCGGCGAAAGAATGCACGTTAAAAAAAATTAAATAAAAAATTGAAGGGATTCAAACTTGTCACCAACGCACCGCAGGATCCACAGCAAGGCGGTGAACCAGTTGAGCTAACCGTCAATGTTAAAAGAGGGGGAATTACAGCTACATAATGCTGCCGCGGCAGAGCTCCGCGGCAGAGAGCTGCTGCTACCGCGTCGCCGCAGGGGCGTGGCTAGACGCAAGTTGGTTACCTTAAATAATTAAGCCACCTGGACCGCCAGAAGGGGGGCTATGTGAGACTGTTGTTCATTGACTACAGCTCAGCGTTCAACACCATAGTCCCCACCAGACTGGTGGACAAGCTGATCGAGCTGGGTCTGAGCTCCGCTCTGAGCACCTGGATACTGGACTTTATGAGTGAGAGGCCTCAGGCGGTCAGGGTGGGGGGTCAGACCTCCAACACCATCACCCTGAGCATCGGGTCCCCCCAGGGCTGTGTTCTGAGCCCCCTGCTGTACTCACTCTACACACACGACTGTGTGGCCAAGTTCAGCTCCAACTCCATAGTGAAGTTTGCGGACGACACAGTGGTGGTGGGGCTGATCTCGGACAACGACGAGAAGGCCTACCGGGAGGAGGTTGAGGTACTGGAACGCTGGTGCCAGGACAACAGCCTGCTCCTGAACATTGGTAAAACCAAGGAGCTGATCGTGGATTTTAGGAGGAGACAGCAGGAGACACACACACCACTGATAAACGGGGCTACCGTCGACAGGGTGAGCAGCTTCAAGTACCTGGGGGTCCACATCTCAGAGGACCTGACATGGACAACACACATAGACTCAGTCGTAAAAAAGGCGAAGCAGCGCCTCTACCGCCTGAGACAGTTAAGGAAGTTCAGAGTATCTGGGAAGATACTCCAGTCCTTCTACTCCGGAGCTGTAGAGAGCATCTTGACTGGAAACATCACTGCCTGGTATGGCAACAGCACGGCACAGGACAAGAAGGCCCTACAGAGAGTGGTGCACTCAGCCGAGCGTACCACGGGTATTGCACTACCAACCCTGCAGGTCCTATACAACAAGAGGTGCAAATCCAGAGCCTGCAGGATAATGAAAGACCCTCACCACCCCAACAACAGCCTGTTCATGCTGCTGCGGTCAGGCAAACGCCTGCAAACGCCAGTAACGAGGACAGAGAGACTTCGGCTAAGCTTCTTCCCCCAGGCCATCAGAGCCTTGAAGACTGAACTCTCCACGCACAAGCACACATGAGCACACACACAACACACACACTGTACACGCTCACACACTAGCAGCCACTTTAACATGAGCACATACACACTCATGCTGCACACACTCACACTTATGGACACTTTACAGAAGGAAAGGTCACTTTAAGAATAGTATAGTAGAGCTTGAGATTGTATAATATAGCATTGTATAGCAGTGTACATAAAGACCCAGTGCCTCATCCGTAGCTAACAGTGTACTGCACTACCACAGGACCTAGCATGTCCTACCATGCTCTGTAAATAACTCATGTACAGATACCGATATGCCATACTTTGTTTACTTGTTTTTTGCACAATGTCGCTCTATTGGTTGATTCTTATTATATATTATTACTATTGTATTATGCACATGGTTGCGGGCAAGACCCCCTGCATTTCACTGTATACGGCCGTGACAAATAAAACTCTTGTATCTTGTATCTTGTCCCCAATAGTTTATAGAATGAACTTTAATACATTGTAAGATAGTTATTTTCCTTAAGGGATATTGCTTTTTTGTGTGCACATATACCTGTGTGTGTATGTATTTGTATCTGATTGTCTGTCTGTGTGTTTGTGTCTGTGCACGTGTGTGTATGTGTGTGTGTGCTGTGCATGTCCCTGTGTTCAGGAGCTACTGAAGTACAGTACAGGCGGTGAAGGGACCTCTGAACTCCAGGGGGCGCTAGCAGCCATGCTGGACCTGCTCAAATCAGTCAATGACTCCATGCATCAGATAGCCATCACAGGATATGACGTAAGAGTCCTCTGTGCATTGGTCTGTGTGTGTGTGTTTAGGAAGGAAGTTACATGTTCCAGTTGGGAATCCCTAGGGACCTCACGATTCAACCAGATGTCGATTATAAGGGTTACAATTTTGACAAAATGATTATCTATGAATCGCAATTTGTGATACAATCCTATTCAAAAGATTTTAATTTAATATATTTTCCCACCGGTTCTCTGCATAACAACTCTAATTATTGTTACATCCTGCTGTTATGGTTTAAAAATAGAATTAACTTACTGAATGTTAGAGGGTTGACAATCAAGAAAAGTGGAGTAAGGAGATCCATTCTTGACATTTGTTTGTTGATTCAGAGTCATAACAGGTAGAATCCTGATTATTACACTAATGCATTATTTCTCCCACGCCTGTTGTGTGTTTATTGTTTATTATTTCTTGTTTATTAAAAATTATCCCCATTAGCTGATGCCAATGGCACCAGCTAGTCTTCCTGGGGTCCGAAGTCCCACATATCAATATATACACATACAAATATACATACACACACGCACGCGCACATATATACATGTATACACATACACACACATACATATACACGTATACATACATACATACATGCATACATACATATACAGTGTATTATATTATACACATACACACTCACACACATACACATATTCAGTATATACACAATACAACAACCTAACTTATTTCAATCATCCAAAAAAAGACATCATACAAAAGAAAGAAAAGAATAGCCTGTTGTGTGCCCTCTCATCATCTAACCCCACGTCTTCTCCGTCGTTACACCCAGGGAGAGCTGTGTGAGCTGGGCCGTGTGCTGATGCAGGGCTCCTTCAGCGTGTGGATCACCCATAAGAGAGCCGCCACGCGCATGAAGGAGCTGACCCGCTTCAAGCCCATGCAGAGACACCTGTTCCTGTACGAAAGAGCCCTGCTTCTCTGCAAGCGCAGGGAGGAGCACGGTGAGGGCTTTGACAAGACCCCCTCCTACAGCTTCAAGCACCGTCTCAAGGTACATCCGTGTGGGCTTTGATGTGTGTGTGTGTGTGTGTGTGTGTGTGTGTGTGTGTGTGTGTGTGTGTGTGTGTGTGTGTGTGTGTGTGTGTGTGTGTGTGTGTGTGTGTGTGTGTGTGTGTGTGTGTGTGTGTGTGTGTGTGTGTGTGTGTGTGTGTGTGTGTGTTGCAAGAGACATATTTGTGGTACAATTTGTTTTGGTGTGTACTTTATGTTTGGAGGGTGTGTGGTTGTTTGTGTACTTTATGTTTGGTGGGTGTCTGGTTGTGTGTGTGTGTACTTTATGTGTGGGTAGTGCGTAGGTGTGTGTTGCGTGGCACACTCATAAGATTTGTTTTGATGTGTGACTTTATGCGCGGAGGGTATGAATGTGCGTGTGTGTACTTTCTGTGTGGGTAGTGTGTAGGTGTGTGTTGCGTGGCACACTCATAAGTTTTGTTTTGATGTGTGACTATATGTGGAGGGTGTGTGTCTGTGTTTTGTGGTAAGATTTGTTCTGGTGTGTGAATCTATGTGCGGAGGGCATGGCGGATGGTGTCATGTTAACAGATGCCTCTGCTCTTGATTTATTATTGAGATTTTGGGGAAGGAAGCAGCCACACAGCGGAGGTGTATGTGTGTGTGTGTGTGTGTGTGTGTGTCCTGACGGAACAGATGTGTTACATGATGTAAGTGTGATGTATGACGTGCACCCCCCTTGATGGGTGTCGTGTGTGTGTGTGTGCGTGTTTGTAAACAGTGTGTGTCTCTATTGGCAGATGACGGCTGTGGGGATCACAGAGAATGTCAAGGGAGATGTGAAAAAGTTTGAGATCTGGTACAGCGGCAGGGAGGAGGTGTACGTGGTTCAGGTGAGGACTGGGGCCTTTTATTTTTTAAGTTTACTTCATATGAACCTATGGCATCAAACATATGGGGGCTTTTCATCATATCTCTATCCCACAGATTCCCCCACATATTTAATTTTTTATCATACAGATTATTTAATGTACTGCGGTAGCTCTTATTAATTTCCTTTGATCTCCTCCATGCTTTTATCATCTTCCAGGCTCCTACATTGGAAGTGAAGGTGGCCTGGCTGAACGAGCTGCGCAGAATCCTAACCAACCAACAGAAACTCCTTAAAGGTCTGAACGCAACTCAACATGAATACTCAAATCTAGAATCACCTGGGTTCCTAACCTCAAAAGGAAGGGAATACTGTTAGTTACAGTACATGCTAAACCATGCCATTGCTGGTTCCCAGCTGTGTAACGTTATGTACGTTGGACCATTTCAACAACTTTGGTGTAAGTGACCAGCATTTTATGTTTAGGTAATATCAGATGCTTCTGAGTAAAATTAATGACATAACGTACCATCACCCAGGAGATCTAAAGTTAATTTCAGTCTGTCATTGGCCCGGCTGTGATATGAAGCGAGCAAAGCGTAGCGGTGCATATACAGCTGTGATATGAAGCTAGCAAAGCGTAGAAGTACATATACAGCTGTGATATGAAGCTAGCAAAGCGTAGAAGTACATATACAGCTGTGATATGAAGCTAGCAAAGTGTAGCAGTACATACTGTACAGCTGGAAACCAGCAAAAACTATGCCTATACTATAGCAAAAATGGAGTTGGGATAAACAGATTCATGAATGTGTTTAGATTAGGGATGTCCGATATTATCGGCCTACCGATATTGGCATACAAATGTGATATCGGAAAATATCGGTATCGGTTTAAATTTTTAAATTTTTTTTTGTTTTACATTTATCTAACCAGGCAAGCAAGTAAGAACAAATTATTATTTTATTTATTGTCAAAGTATGCATAATGTTGTGTTAATCACACGACAAGAGATATGTAATGTTAATTACCTGAAATTATTCCGTTTTTGAATATATCGGTATCGGTTGATATCTTTTGTTTTGTACATATCCATAATGAAGCAACCATCACCCCTCAAATAAAATTGTGGACAAGATACAAATTATTGGACCTGCAATCAAACTATCTCTCTCTCTCTCTCTCTCTCTCTCTCTCTCTCTCTCTCTCTCTCTCTCTCTCTCTCTCTCTCTCTCTCTCTCTCTCTCTCTCTCTCTCTCTCTCTCTCTCTCTCTCTCTCTCTCTCTCTCACTCTCACTCTCTCTCTCTCTCTCTCTCTCTCTCTCTCTCTCTCTCTCTCTCTCTCTCTCTCTCTCTCTCTCTCTCTCTCTCTCTCTCTCTCTCTCTCTCTCTCTCTCTCTCTCTTCCATGTCTTCTTCTCTGATAGATGAAGTGTATCAACACAGCCACATGGTAGAACACCTGTCTCTCTCCCCACCCCTCTCTGAGAGGTCAGTATCTGTGGTTTCTAATGGAAACAATGGTGGTTTCTATTGTTTTTCCAGGACTTTGGGCATGGCTGTGTACACACACACACACACACACACACACACACACACACACACACACACACACACACACACACACACACACACACACACACACACGCACATGCGCACACGCACACACACACACACCTATCTTTCTCTCTCTCTCTCTCACACACACACACACACACACACACACACACACACACACACACTTACAGCACTACTATCTGACTTCATATCTTCACTGCTTGAGTGAATTGTGGTGGGCATCTATTAATGGAGTCTTGGTAGCTGTGTGTGTGTGTGTGTGTGTGTGTGTGTGTGTGTGTGTGTGTGTGTGTGTGTGTGTGTGTGTGTGTGTGTGTGTGTGTGTGTGTGTGTGTGTGTGTGTGTGTGTGTGTGTGTGTGTGTGTGTGTGTGTGTGTGTGTGTGTGTGTGTGTGTGTGTGTGTGTGTGTGTGTGTGTGTGTGTGTGTGTGTGTGTGTGTGTGTGTGTGTGTGTGTGTGTGTGTGTGTGTGTGTGTGTGTGTGTGTGTGTGTGTGTGTGTGTGTGTGTGTGTGTGTGTGTGTATACTGTGTCTATAATGAACCGTTGCAGATTCTGAGGGTTAAATCAATACAGGCTTTTGTTGAGGCTCTTTGAGCTTTCTGTTGATCCCTTCGAAAACACAATGCGAACTTGCAATAATCAGTTAGGACAAGTTATTGACTTAAGCCTCAGTATTCATGGCGGTTCCTTATAGAGCTCTGTATGTACATGTATACATACAAAGCTCAATAGAGCTAGGCTTAGCCTAGTCTGTCCTGTGGTGTGGGTTGCCTATCCCCTCCTCCCATGCCCTCCTTGCAGGGGGGTTCGGTCGTCCAGAGGGGTCCCAAGGGGCTGTCTGCCGGGGCTGGATTTTGTCTCGCTGTCAGCTGACGTGTTTCTGTGTCTGCGCTCCCGGAGCCCCCGCCCCCGAAGCCCCCGGCACCGCCCCCGGCCACGCCCCTGCCACCGCCCCCCCCAGCGCCACTGACCCTGCCCTGACGCTCAGTGGTAAACCCAGCCCGGTCCGGCCTGGCTTGCCTTGCCTCCGGCATGGCCCGGCCTGGCTTGGAGGACCAGAACACACCCAGGGATGCTGTGTTTGCATACTGACCGTCATCTGCACCCTCTCTTATAACTGACCCGGCCCCCCCAGGCATCTCATGTACAGTATCATAATAATAATAATGATAATAATCATTTGAATAACCTTTCATACAATAATTGCAGCCCAATGTTCTTCACAGCAGTTAAATAGACATAAAAAGAAAAAAATATATATACATAAAATGTGCATAAAATAGACAGAATAAAAGCGATGCAGAGAATAATAAAAAGGGTAAAAGCAATGTAGGTAATAACAATACAAATATTGACTCACACCGTCTTCACACAGTTAAATTGTCATAAAACACATAATGAGTGATCTCCCCTACTGAGAACTAAACCACACACCTAATGCCTAGTTTACATGTAAACTATATAGACAAGTAGACGGCAGGCTAGATATAATGCCTGGTTTACATGGAGACAAGTAGACGGCAAGCCGGATATCATTGCTTTTAATGAGAGATGACGGCAAGATCTGTCTGCGCCAACAGTGACGGCAACAGCACTGGAGTAGAAGATGACATATTTAAACTTCTGCCGTCCTCCACCACATACTGTATCTTCAAACTGGACACTGAGAAATCAAGTTGTCCCTTTTTGCTTTCTGCAAGATGCTATTTTTTCATCATCCACAACTTCCCAATACGTGTAATGACTGCAACTTCCCCATCTTCTCCCAACATGAACCAGACTGAAGCCCCAGGCAGATAAAAAGAAAAAATGGTCATCATCTAAACACAGCTTAACCCTACAGCCAGTTGTCTGTCCGTGTTGCACATGAGATGCCTGGTGTTTAAGCGAACTAGAACACTCTCCCTCCTCCTAGTCTGTGTTGAGAGACCAGTGTCTCGCCTCCCAGCACCACATGGTACCTTCAGTGACTGCTCTCATCGCTGCATCTCATTATTTGCAATTCTGCATGTAATGCAAAGGGTGAACAAAGGGGGAGAAAATGAGGGAATGTTTTTGGTTTGATCCATGAATTTAGTTGAATGAATATTTCCTCATAACAACAGTTTTTTTTCTTTTCTTTTATAAAGATGGGGCTCGTTTTTTTTTTCATCTGATCAAAGTAATCTTTTTACACAGTGTTTTAGCAAATGCATTTAGCATTTAGCAACAACATCAAGTACAGTAACCTGGCTGTTCATTGGGATCTTGACAAATCGAGACCAGATCTTTATTTTTGTATTCGTTTGTATTGTGTGAACACTGTGTCCTTTATGGAAGCTTGCTCGCGGCTGCTCTGTGCTCTGCCCTGCTGTCTGGCTGGCGTCTGAACGGTCATGGCTGTGAGAGATCCAACAGGACAGGAGTTGCTCCTAGCCACTGATATGAGGTCAGCTTCAATGGTCCCACTTCTCATGGGGTATAGACTATATTGTAGTAATGAAAGCTGATCCTGTATCTGTTGACGGGGGACAACGTCTATCCTGAGTGCGTTTGATGAGCTTCAGAGCTGTGACAGTGCATTGTGCTGTTCTTCCAGCAAACAGCAGAGGGCGTCGGTGAGTTCGGAAGACACTGAGTCGGGGCGGAGCAGTCCAGACCCCCTGTCCCACTCCCCTCAACACCGGCACCACCGCAGGAGTGAGTGATACACAGTCATTGATCATCAATCATTTGATAATCAAGTCAAAACTCTCATTGCTTTTTTGGAAACCCACATTCATGTAGATAATGTGACTTCCTCAGCGGTTCAGGTGTATTCTGACCTGAAGCAGAACTGGGTGTGTGGAGGAGTTGTGGGGAGAATTTGATTCTACCTTCTTGTTAGTTATTCATTATAATGATGATGTAGTTACCAAGTATCCACATGGTTATTATAATTTTAAATTGAGGTTTACCCAGGGACAGTGCACATTAATGCACATCTTCAGTTTCCACATCAATGGAAATGTGCCAGATTTGAGCTAATTAGCTAGTTTCCATCTGTAGTCCCTGCCTACCATGTCATCTGCTACAATACAATACACAATCCTATTATTTACACAAGATAGAAATGTGTACACATACTGTACATGTTAGGTGTAAAGTTCTAAATGTACCAATACCTTAACCATCTATGTATGCGTGTGTATGTGTATGTGTGTGTGTGTGCGTGTGTATGTGTATACGTATGCGTGTGTATGTATGTGTATGTGTATGCGTATGCTTGTATGTGTATGCGTATGTGTGTGTATGTGTATGTGGGTGTGTGTGCGTATGTGGGTGTATGTGTGTGTGTGTGTATGTGTGTGTATGTGTATACGTATGCGTGTGTATGTGTGTGTATGCGTATGCGTATGTGTGTGTATGTGGGTGTGTGTGCGTATGTGGGTGTATGTGTGTGTGTGTGTATGTGCGTGTGTGTGTATGTGTGTGTGTATGTATGTATGTATGTGTGTGTGTGTGTGTGTGTGTGTGTGTGTGTGTGTGTGTATGTATGTATATGTGTGTGTGTGTGTATGTATG
This sequence comes from Notolepis coatsorum, assembly GCF_963971535.1. Lineage (NCBI taxonomy): Eukaryota > Metazoa > Chordata > Actinopteri > Aulopiformes > Paralepididae > Notolepis > Notolepis coatsorum. The sequence goes on from NC_140180.1 coordinate 61,401,533, forward strand.
TATGTATGTATGTATGTATGTGTGTGTGTGTATGTATGTATATGTGTGTGTGTGTGTATGTATGTATGTATGTATGTATGTATGTATGTATGTATGTATGTGTGTGTGTGTGTGTGTTCCCAGGTTGGCCTGGCGCGCCTCACTCTGTAGACATCTGTGAGGGTCTGGAGGAGTGGCCTGGGGGCCCGGGACCCTCCCAGCTGTCAGACACTGAAGAGGAGGACATGGCTCAGCTGGTGAGACTCTAACCCCTTACTGACCTCAAACCATATGGACACTTACATCATCACTGAGACGGACATTAGATGATGGTGATGATGATGATGATGGTGATCAGTAAAGAAGCCTCTGAGTTTCTCACACCCGTCACTCCTGTGTTCTAGATGTACAAAACAACACTAATAATAGTGAAATGATGATACTTTTATAGGAGCATGTGTTCAGGGTGCAAAACATCCCAACTGACAGCGAGAGTAAACACCATCACCAGACCACTACCTCTGGCAGGTTTTGTGTCGGTAGTTTGGGTTTGATAGTTGTGAGTGGGCGGCGCAGTGAGCTCCTGACGTGTGCCGTGGCTGTACACTGCGACTCCTGGCTAAATGGTGGACGAACAGACAGGATTATAGTCTGGGTACTAAGCGGTTCCCCTGCTGTGCCAGTTTCCAGGCAGATACAGAGCTTTGGATGACTGGACCCGCAATGGATCCGACAACATCACTGTCAAGTGCGGTGATGTGATCGAAGTACAGCACGAAGACAGCCAGGGGCTCTGGTGAGTTATCTCTGTCTGTCACCCGTCATTCATGACAGGAACCTACATACTGTCACATCAGTAGAGGAGTCAGTACTCACCATCTCTCCTCTTTATAAGATAAGATAAGATATTTCTTTATTGATCCCTTTGGGGAAATTCAGGCATCATAGCAGCATGGGGGAGGGGGGAAGGGAGGTACAGGTAGTAGAAGACATACAGGTACAGGTCACAGAATTATAGTACAGTGGAGAAGTAAAAATAAAAATAGAATAAAAAGGCAGTGTAAACAATATACAATATGATTAACTCTGGACATGCGCATATGGGCAACAAGGTGTGAGATGAGGGTATGTATGCCCTCTCAGTTATATTATCACTTCTTTCAAATCAAATCAAACAAAATACAAATATGCAACAGTCCCAGACATTCCCCAGCGAATGTAAGGAAAAACTCACTAAACCTACTGTAGCAAAAGTTGCCTTGAGATGGACCCCAGTTGGGAAGAGAAAGAGGGGTAGACCAAAGAACACCTGGCGAAGGACAGTGATGATGGAGCTGAAGGAGATGGGTCTTTCCTGGGACGAAGCACAGGCCAAAGCACGAGACAGGATTCAGTGGCAGTGTATGATTGCGGCCTTATGCCCCAACCGGGACGAAGAGGATAAGTAAGTAAGTAAGAACAACAACAACAAAAAGAAAAAGCATAGGGAAACAAGCACTAGTATGAAAATAAGATAAAGGCTAAACGTCAAGGCTCGGAGCTCAAAATATCAGAGTCATTCACTATTTATCATTTGGATGAATGTATGTGTGTATGTATTCCGCTCTGATCCATTTGAAGTATCACCTTGGCCATCACCACGAGACATCCACTCAGAGAGACAGGGAGGAGCAATAAATACATGTAATAAGCATATATATGAATAGAATAGAATAGAAGTACTTAGCCCAGCAATGAAGTAGAGCAGGCATGGTCTAGGAGTTGTAGGTTGGACAGAAGACGGTATGAAGCTGATCCATGACCTCAGTGGTGCTCATAACCAATATGGGGTAGAACAGTCACTGCAGTCTTCATAAATGTACTGGATGTAACAGTACTATATATCTGTATGTCATAAATGTTATGAATTGAAAATGGGGGACCCTGATGTAGACGAGACGAAAGTCTTTCTCTGGTCTGCATCCCCTTAACAATTGTGTGTATTGAGCCGTACTGTATTCCAACTCTGGACCCATTAAAAAAACTCCTCAAAACCCACCTCTTCAACTTGGCCTTTAACCCCTAATTTCTCACTTTGTATGTTGTGTCTGTCCACTATGTTTGCTACTTTTTTTTTATTTTTTCCCCCTATGTTAAGCGACCTTGGGTCTTCTGAAAGGCGCTATATAAAATTAAGTTATTATTATTATTATTGTACCCATTCTGCCATCTGTTAATAAAATGTCCAATCAATCAATCAGTCTGTATAATGACATACTAACACTGGAGTCAATGACTCTGAGAGACAGGGAGACAGGGAGAGCGGTTAGAGAGTTCCCGTCTTTGTAGTGGGCAGAGATAGGAGCAATAGACATGTAGTAAGCATATATATTTATGCATACATAGTAGCAATAGAATCAAAGTATATCAGAAAATTATTAAATGAAAGTAGTAAATAGAACTAAGAACTACTACAAGGGCTAGTATACAGGATGAGATACAAGATGATGGCTCATGGTCATCTGCCCCGGGGGGGCAGGAAAACGACTCAGAACAGGTTGAGGTAGAGCAGGTATGGTTTGCCGTTGTAGGTCGGACAGAAGGCGGTATGAAACTGATTCATGGGGCCAGTGGTGCTCATGTCCAGTATGAGGTAGAACAAGGTCACTGGAATCTCTATATCGATATATCCACTGAGAGAGACAGGGACAGTGGTTAGAAAATCTCCCATGTCTGCAAAAAAGCAGACATGGGAGCAAATAACAGACATCCTAACTGAACTAGACATATTAAACTAAGGGTCTATCCCCGGAGGAATCGTTCAGCTTAATAGGTATAATTGGGTGTCATCTGCGTAACAATTAAAGTGAATGGGGCGGTCGGGTGGCATAGCGGAGATTGCGCTTGTCACCAATGCAAGAGGCTACGGTCTTGACTCCCGGAGTCAGCATTGCCTGCGGCTTCGGCCGATCGTCATACTAACTCGTTTGGCTGAGTTAGCGGGAGGGAAGTCGTGGGTGGTAATCTGGCATTGTGGACAGCGACGCCTACAGGTTAGGTCTGGGCGCCTGCTCAGTGAAAGGCAGGAAGTGGTGAAGGCAGCGTGACCTCCCACACGTTACACTTCACCAATGAGAGTCCTCGCTGCCAGGTGAAAAGCGAGCCACTGGCTGTCTCGGTACGGTGGTGTAGTGGTTAACACTGTCGCCTCACAGCAAGAAGGTCCAGGGTTCGATTCCCGCTTGGGGACCAGGTTTCCATGATGCCAGGTACCCAGGTGGGGTATCTCCCAGGCCTTTCTGTGTGGAGTTTGCATGTTCTCCCCGTGCTCGCAAGGGTTTCCCCCCCGATAAGATAAACCCAATGGAAAAACATGCACAACAACAGATCGCTAAAGCTGTGGCGTCCTTGACGAAGACGGGCAGGAGCACTTGGATTGGTCCCTGGGCGCGGCCCTCGCCGATGCCTGTCTGCTCCCGGCTGCCCTTGGGGGGAAGGACGACGAGATGGGTTAAGCGCAGAGACTAATCGCATCGGCGATCCTACAAAGACAATGCATGCGTGTGTGTTCCGGTGTGTGTGTGTGCTAACTGCTAAACATTGAGGATAATTGCATGCCAATTAAAAGACCTCTGAACAGGTCCTGCATTATAAAAAGTCTCTGCATGTGTCGGAGGAAGCATGTGGTAGACTTCAGGGTTCCCTTGTACCGACCAGTAGGGGGAACATGCGCTAGTCGAATTGGCATAACGACTAAATTGGGATGGGGAGAAAAGCATAGAAAATCAAGCGGAGAAAAAGAGGATTAAATTTTTTTTATTAAAGTGAATGACAAATTTGCGTATGATATTGCAGAGGGGTAGCATATAAATGGAAAATAGCAAAGGGCCCAGAACAGAGCCTTGTGGGACACCGCATTGTACTGTGAAGGTCTCAGATGTTAAATCATTATAGACCACGCAGTGTGTTAAATAAGATTTAAACCAAGCAAGTGCGTGACCCTGAATGCCAACATGATTCTCAAGCCGACTCAGAAGAATGCAATGATCAACAGTGTCAAAGGCTGCACTGAGGTCAAGCAATAAGAGCACATTAAGTTAGAATCAAGAGAAAGCAGTAAGTCGTTTATGACTTTGGTAAGCGCCGTTTCGGTAGAGTGGAAGGTTCTAAAGCCAGATTGAAAAGATTCATGAAGGTTGTTACTTGATAGATGGTCAGTAATTTGCATTGCGACAATCCGTTCTAATATTTTGGATAAGAAAGGAAGATTGGAGATAGGTCTGTCATTTTTCAAGATTAGAGGGTCATCTTGAGATCTCTCTCTCTCACTGGGTTTTTTTTTAGTTTGGTTTCAGTGCCATTAAACCATCTGCGACAGTGGCTCGGTAGGTAGAGCAGTCATCTGGTTAATCCGGAGGTTCCCGGTTCGATTCCCGCTCCTCCCGGGCAGCGTGTCAAAGTGTCCTTGAGCAAGACACTTAACCCCTAATTGCTCCCGATGAGCAGGTTGGCACCTTACATGGTTGCCTCCGCCATCGGTGTGTGAATGGGTAAAATGTGAGGAACAAATTGTAAAGCGCTTTGGATAAAAGCACTATATAAATGCAGCCATTTATCTCACTCTCCTTCTCTCCACCCTTTAGGCTGGTGAAGAACCTGAGTAGAAGTCAGGAGGGTGTGATCCCAGCGGCCAACCTGCAGCTGATCCTGGGTGACAGCAGCCGAGGACACTCCAGACTAGGAGGTGAAGAGATGAGACCAACATGACATAATACAGCGTGGCTTCCTACAGACCAACATGACATAATACAGCATGGCTTCCTACAGACCAACATGACATAATACAGCATGGCTTCCTACAGACCAACATGACATAATACAGCGTGGCTTCCTACAGACCAACATGACATAGTACAGCATGGCTTCCTACAGACCAACATGACATAATACAGCGTGGCTTCCTACAGACCAACATGACATAATACAGCATGGCTTCCTACAGACCAACATGACATAATACAGCATGGCTTCCTACAGACCAACATGACATAGTACAGCATGGCTTCCTACAGACCAACATGACATAGTACAGCATGGCTTCCTACAGACCAACATGACATAATACAGCATGGCTTCCTACAGACCAACATGACATAATACAGCATGGCTTCCTACAGACCAACATGACATAGTACAGCATGGCTTCCTACAGACCAACATGACATAGTACAGCATGGCTTCCTACAGACCAACATGACATAATACAGCGTGGCTTCCTACAGACCAACATGACATAATACAGCATGGCTTCCTACAGACCAACATGACATAATACAGCGTGGCTTCCTACAGACCAACATGACATAATACAGCTTGGCTTCCTACAGACCAACATGACATAATACAGCATGGCTTCCTACAGACCAACATGACATAATACAGCATGGCTTCCTACAGACCAACATGACATAGTATAGCATGGCTTCCTACAGACCAACATGACATAGTACAGCATGGCTTCCTACAGACCAACATGACATAGTACAGCATGGCTTCCTACAGACCAACATGACATAATACAGCATGGCTTCCTACAGACCAACATGACATAGTACAGCATGGCTTCCTACAGACCAACATGACATAATACAGCATGGCTTCCTACAGACCAACATGACATAATACAGCATGGCTTCCTACAGACCAACATGACATAATACAGCGTGGCTTCCTACAGACCAACATGACATAATACAGCATGGCTTCCTACAGACCAACATGACATAATACAGCATGGCTTCCTACAGACCAACATGACATAGTACAGCATGGCTTCCTACAGACCAACATGACATAGTACAGAATGGATTCCATACCAACATGACATAATACAGTATGGCTTCCTAATGTACATACCAACATAACATAGTACAGTATGGCTTGTTCTGCACTGGTGTTTGTTTGAATCATGTCTCCATGTCCTCTTGTAGACCCAGGGAATCTAAAGGGCAGAAAACTCAGCACTCCATAGGGAAGAAGGCACATAACAGGGATTATGGGGAACATGTGGACGGACAGACGGACAGACTGTCTCATGACGGGTGGACTATCAGCCACTCCTCTCTTCACGCCCTGCTGCCTTTGAGCGATCCAGTCAGCTGGAACACATCGACAGGAGTCTAAGGCTTGAATTTCCCCTCAGCTTTTCATTGACAATCTCCTGGGCCAATGCCCCCCCTCTTCTGTCTCCATCAGTGGACATCCTCATTGAATGTGTTCGCCTTTGAAGCCATTGTACAGGCAGACAACGAGAGGCGGCACCAGCACAAAGGCACAGGAAACATTAGAGCTCAAGGACAATCAATAGCCTATCCTTGGGTCCTGTGTGGTCATAAATATCTTGTCCACCTCTCCTGCGTAGCCAATAGTACCCAGGATATAAAGCCAGACGGGTTGCAGCTGTTGGATAGGAGTGCTGGAGTGGGACTTAGGTGGCATTTAGGTGGACTCTTAACTGAGACGTTCCTTAATCCATTCTTGATCCAGCTAATAACTGAGATTACAGTGTCTGTGTGTGTGTGCGTTTGAGTGTGCGTTTTATGGATCCTAATCCAGGATTTGCCCGAAACATTTCATAAAAAGAGCCTTTTGTATATATATGCACAGGATTCGCACAAGGTCCTTGACGTGCTTAAAGTGCTTGATTTTTGACAAAAAAAGTCAAGGCCTCGCAGTGAAAGTTTTGTTCATCCATGATAAAAAAATTCTGAATCAAGAAATAGAATTTTTTAAATTTAAATTGTAACTAATTGTCGGAAATTGGTTTTAAGCCATACATATTGGATCCGATTTCTTTTCTATAAAAAAACTGCATTTAAAAGTGAAGTCTATCCTTTTAAATGCCTTTTTTAAATGAAAAATAGTGCTTAGGAAAGTACTTTAAAGTCCTTGAATTTCATTTAGCAATGTCTGTGGGAACCCTGTATGCAGTACCATTAATTTTTAACATGGACCTCAATGTTTGTTTGTTGACGTTTTCATGTTATCTGCATCGCACATTGTTTTCCCTCCTCATTTCCTTCCTTAAGGCACCTGCCCTAAAAACTCTCGTAGAGTTAAAATGCCAAAAACGTGCCGTGCCATAATGCCTTTTCTAATTCCAGTTATTTTGGAACTGTTCCTCTCTTATTATGTACTGTTTGCTAGGCAACATCAAATGTTCCCTACCTGCTTCTACCTGACCTCACAAATACTCAACGGGCACTTTAATGAGGTGGAAGGTCAATAGGAAAACAAAGCTATTTATTGTGTATTGAAAAATAAGTTGCTCTGCACTAGACTCGTACTGTATTTCTTTCCCTGATTCATGCCGACATGTCCTTTGTCTTATGTTGTGGACATACTGTGTGTCAGTGGGGACAGCAGGTGAGACATACTGTGTGTCAGTGGGGGACAGCAGGTGAGACAGGCTGTGTGTCAGTGGGGACAGCAGGTGAGACAGGCTGTGTGTCAGTGGGGGACAGCAGGTGAGACATACTGTGTGTCAGTGGGGGACAGCAGGTGAGACAGGCTGTGTGTCAGTGGGGACAGCAGGTGAGACAGGCTGTGTGTCAGTGGGGGACAGCAGGTGAGACAGGCTGTGTGTCAGTGGGGACAGCAGGTGAGACAGGCTGTGTGTCAGTGGGGACAGCAGGTGAGACAGGCTGTGTGTCAGTGGGGGACAGCAGGTGAGACAGGCTGTGTGTCAGTGGGGGACAGCAGGTGCGACAGGCTGTGTGTCAGTGGGGACAGCAGGTGCGACAGGCTGTGTGTCAGTGGGGACGGCAGGTGAGACAGGCTGTGTGTCAGTGGGGGACAGCAGGTGCGACAGGCTGTGTGTCAGTGGGGACGGCAGGTGAGACAGGCTGTGTGTTATTGGGGACGGCAGGTGAGACAGGCTCCCCCTGTGTGTCAGTGGGGACGGCAGGTGAGACAGGCTCCCCCTGTGTGTCAGTGGGGACGGCAGGTGAGACAGGCTCCCCCTGTGTGTATAGCAGTTGACATGTCGGCCACGGTGAAGTCAGACACAGGCTGAGGAGAGGATGATTGACAGGGAGGTATGGGAGGTGGGTCATCCTCCGTGTCGTCTCGCTGCGTGTCCCCGGTGGGAGCAGTCTGTCCATCACAAAGCACAGTGCGAGGCGAGGCAGGGGTCAAGAGAAAAAGGCCTTTTTATTTTTTGGGGGGGCAGATGGTTTCCTCTTCTCCCATTACAACACAGTTCATCCCATTAAACGGGATCGCACAGCAAACATGAGATGTACCCACTGTCTCCAGCGCTTAATTAAGTATTGATTGCATAGTTTGCACGAATTTACCGCATCAAATCAAGGCCCCAGTTGGAGGGCCTTTGATATGTTGTGTTTGATGTGGAAATTAGTCTGGAGACCAGCGGGGGACGCTCCGCACCACATTTCTTCTGTTATTTATTTATTTATTTATTTATTTTACTATCATGTTGTTCCCTCACAGCGCCAGGCATCTATGCAGCCCCATAGAGTTATGTCTCTATACATTTAGGCTCTATGCTTGACGGCACCACAGCACACGAAGGGGTTTTATTTGCTTATATGGCAAAGATTAGATTAGGGAGTTTTTTTCCCCTCTTTTTTTTTTGGTTTGCACCTCCAATCAGAAATGCTGCTGATTTTGCACTGAACTGATTTTTCGAAAATGGAGAGAAAAATTGAAAAGCTTGTATTGCTGCACATCATGGTAACGCTCTAGTGTGTGGTGAGCTCTAGTGTGTGGTGAGCTCTAGTGTGGTGAGCTCTAGTGTGTGGTGAGCTCTAGTGTGGTGAGCTCTAGTGTGTGGTGAGCTCTAGTGTGGTGAGCTCTAGTGTGTGGTGAGCTCTAGTGTGTGGTGAGCTCTAGTGTGTGGTGAGCTCTAGTGTGGTGAGCTCTAGTGTGTGGTGAGCTCTAGTGTGGTGAGCTCTAGTGTGTGGTGAGCTCTAGTGTGGTGAGCTCTAGTGTGTGGTGAGCTCTAGTGTGGTGAGCTCTAGTGTGTGGTGAGCTCTAGTGTGGTGAGCTCTAGTGTGTGGTGAGCTCTAGTGTGGTGAGCTCTAGTGTGTGGTGAGCTCTAGTGTGGTGAGCTCTAGTGTGGGGAGCTCTAGTGTGTGGTGAGCTCTAGTGTGTTGAGCTCTAGTGTGGGGAGCTCTAGTGTGGTGAGCTCTAGTGTGTGGTGAGCTCTAGTGTGTGGTGAGCTCTAGTGTGTGGTGAGCTCTAGTGTGTGGTGAGCTCTAGTGTGTGGGGAGCTCTAGTGTGTGGGGAGCTCTAGTGTGTGGTGAGCTCTAGTGTGTGGTGAGCTCTAGTGTGGTGAGCTCTAGTGTGTGGTGAGCTCTAGTGTGTGGTGAGCTCTAGTGTGGTGAGCTCTAGTGTGTGGTGAGCTCTAGTGTGTGGTGAGCGCTAGTGTGTTGAGCTCTAGTGTGTGGTGAGCTCTAGTGTGTGGTGAGCTCTAGTGTGGTGAGCTCTAGTGTGGTGAGCTCTAGTGTGTGGTGAGCTCTAGCACACTTGTTGCTGAATGTTTCTTTAGGTGAAAAATGTAAATGCATGGCGACTGAAGCACGATAACGCGTTTTTAATGCTGCTGTTTGACAGTCCAATTGTTCTTGACTGGTTCCCTTTTGTACAGTTTCAGTATTGTACATACAAATGAATAAAGTATTTATTGAAATATTTCTGAGATTTTCTTTTATTTTTATTTTTTTACATGTAAATGACTAGAACATACCAAATAGGGAATAGATATGTGTCATGTTGAAAATATGTCTGTTTTCAACTAATGCATTTTTGTTTCGTTTTTTAACATCATGCAATGCCATTAATATTAATAATAATAATTATTAACGTTTTTCTCTTTGATTAAGCCTATAATATTTATATCGTCTATCATTTTATATGCATAATTTATACAATACAGAAGTGCTATGTCAGGAGAAAGAACAACAGAAACGATGACAGGCGAATGTGGTCAACACAGGTCAGTGCATTTGAAGTTACATGAATCGTTTTCAAGGTGTCTGCATTTCAAACAGGGCTCTTAACCACTCAGGGGTCAGGTTCGTCCAGATCGAGGCCCAGCCTGTGCGAGGTCACCGCCATGACGTGTCGGATCCAGCGGTAGTAGTGGGACACCCTGGTGTACACCCCGTACTTGCCCTCCTTGGCGCACTCCTCCCCCCAGCTCACGATGCCCGTCAGGAACCAGGTGTCATGGTAGCGGTTGGCGTGGGGCCCCCCGCTGTCCCCCTGGCAGGAGTCCTTGGCCTCGTCGGAGTATCCCGCGCAGAACATGTAGCGCGTGATCCTGGCGCTGCTGCTGTCCTGGCACTCCATCCTCTCCGTGTAGGGGACCTCCACCTTCTGCAGGGTGTGGGCCACGGCGCCCAGGTAGCGCGTCCGCCCCCAGCCGCTGACCTTAGCCGGAGACGCCTCCTTCACCAGGGCCTCGGTGAAGTCCTTGGGCCCCAGGCAGATGGGCCGGGCTATCGTGGAGAAGGTGATGGGGGTCTGGAGGCGTAGCAGGGCGACGTCGTGGTTGTACATGCTCTTGTTGCCGTCGTAGCGCGGGTGGACGTGCTGTTCCAGCACCTGGTGGTCCTGTTCAGTGCCCTCGTCCATGTGGATGTCATGTTCTCCTGTTGGCGAACAGGACACTGTTGTGTCATTCACCCACTGTACTGTGTATACAATACAATGACACAATAATGACGTCACCTCAGCCCTGGAAATCAAGTTACATTGTAAGTCTCTACACATACAGGCGTGTTTGAAAACAACATGTTAATAGAACTATGGTGTGGTTTTTCAACATGCCTGTACGTGTTGAATTAAGGACACACCTTGTGTTATATCAACAGGGTTTCACTCAAAATCAGGCATCTCATGTCATCTCAGGTTAACCGTCTGTAGTGTGGTAGTGAAAGGGTTAACCTTCTATAGTGTGGTAGTGAAAGGGTTAAGGTGGGGACGTGAGGTCCAATGAGGTTATGGTTAGGGTTGCGGTGGGGGTCTGATGCCTGGCTTTTAGAGAGGCCCTATTTCAACACATATACATGGCAGCAATGAATACACGATGCGTTTCAAACCAGGACAAGTGAAGCTTTGTTGTAGAGTCTTACCCACTCTGATGGAGAAGGAGAGCCGGCCCTCCACCAGGCAGTGGGCGGCGGTGACGACCCACAGCTCACTGAGGATGGAGCCTCCGCAGAAGAACTGGCCGCTGGGATGCGCTACCAGCGCCACCTGGTGGAGAGGAAAGGAGAGCTGAGAACACCCAGTGCTGTGGCTGAGTTGTATATAAAATGTATCTCTATTTCTCCACATCAAAGTCAACGTCAAAGTCAGCTTTATTGTCACTTCTCGTAATGTGCAAGACATACAAAATGAAATTTTGTTTCCCCCTTATATACGGTGTATATAAAAAAGATCTAATATAAACATAAAGTAACATATAAGACACTATAAACATAAAGTAACATATGGGACACGATGTACACACAATATACAGGACTATTATACAATATAAACAATACTATATACAATCTAAAAAATGTATGTGAGTGAAATAAATATAGAGGTAAAAGAGAACGTGGTGCAAATCTTTGGCGTAATGACAGATTACATGTAGCTGGATTACAGTAATTCAATTACAAACATGATAACTAATTTTACTGTTACTAGTAGTAGTTACTGAGAAAATCACAATAATCAAATTACAGTTCTATTTCATTCTGGCCTCCGCTCAGCGTCAGTCTGCACTAACCTCACTTCGTGCACATGCACTGAATAAAAAATCCACAATGTACCTTTACATACCAACATTCGTCCGGCCACACCCCTATCCGCTTACCTTCATAAGCAGGTGTGTGGTCACCTACTCGCCTCCTTCTTCACTTTCACCACAAGGAAGTGCCTTCGGTAGATACTCACACTTGACGAGGTTGTTTAGTTGAAGAAAGTTGATACGTGTTTAAATTTTTTCTTGCTTTTTTCTTCTCTCATATATTTAAAAAGAAAAAAGCTAAGTCATAATGTTTACCTCGGAGGGTCGCGCTCGCAACGTCACCCTTCACCAGCGGTTCTCCATTGCCGCCTCTGTTGTACGTCTTGGAGCGGGGTTGAGGCCTCTCTCGTAGTCGGCAGCCACGCCCGGTAGGCGTCCGATGGATAGTTTGCCTCTCCAAGGAGCTGGTGCACCAGCGCCGTCTCCTGTGGGATGGCCTGGTTCCGGCTCTGGCTCCTCTGCTTCCGGGGAGTCGTCCGCTGTTGGGCGGCCGGCGCCTTTGGTTGCGGGGGATTTGAGACGCAAACTTTTTGCGTCAGCTCGCTCCCGTCGCAAGATGGTGGCTTGTAGACGCGAACGGCCTGGCTTTGGTGAGTTGCTGGAGCCGGATGAGGATGCGTCTGATTCTACATGGCCGATGGAAACAGAGGACTACATGATAGAAGCGGACGGGTTCTTGTTCGAAGGCCCGGTGGAGACATGTCTCCCGCCCGTCCAGGTAACACTGGAGGGGGGTGAGATGTCTCCTTGGGGTTCCTCGTCCGCAGATGTTGGGTTAGAACCTCCGACTCGGCGGCGGGATGCCCTGCTATCAGCCACATCAGAATGTGGCTCCTTAACCAGTAGTCTGCTGCATGTGAGGGACGCGGGCTCGGTGGGGGAAAGTATGCAGGGGGAACTGCGTGCTTTGTTCCCCGAGCTCATGGCAGCGGCGGCAGTCGCAAACGGCGTGCCGCTGCCGCAGCCACTGCTTGTTCCTATCCCTGACGATCTCATAGGTCATCTATGGCAACGTCGCCCGGTGAGAGGGGTGGACGTTGTCTGCCCATTTTTCCCCTCAATGGAGGCCTACGTCCGTCAGGGACAGGTGGTCTCCCACATCATGGGCCTTACTCCCGCCTACGTGCAAGTCACGCGGGTGGTGGGTTTGGTAGAAGGCATGAAGGAGGGCGCTCCTTTGTACTGAGGTGGTGTGGGAGCCGTTACGGAAGCCGGTTCCCCAAGGGAAATCGGCGAGGCGGTTGGCGTTTTGGAGTGACCAGTCATTTATCTCCGCGACGCAATCTCTAGCTGCCACTTCCAACATCGCGCAGCTGGCGAGATTCATGTCCAGGATACTGACGGGCGGCACGGAGCTGACTGATTTACAACATGATCAGCTCGCCCAGGCGGCAGGAGCCATCCTGCATCTGATTCAGCCGCAGGCTATAGCCGCTGGGAAAGTTCGTGCCCTGGCCACTCTAATCCAGCGCCACCTTTGGCTGGAGCAGGCGCGTGTGCCGGAGAAGAAGAGGACTCCGCTTCTGACGGCACCCCTCTCCGATGCTGGACTATTCGGGTCGGCACTGCAGCTGATGACCTCAACCTGCAGGGAGATGCAGGAGGAGCGCTCCGTGCTCCAGCCTCATTTCCCCCCGCCTGATGTCGCCGGTGGAGTCAGACGGCCGCCGCGTCGCCAAGGTTCCTCCGCCGTGGCCGCCGCTGCTACCACCGCCACTGCTGGACCTTCGGCGAAGAAGGCCAGGAGGAGAGAGGGCGCCTCCCCCACTGCAGCCAGCCCATCTACGCCCGGAGGTGACGGTAGGGATCGTCGTGACCAGCCGCCGATCGTTTACCGTCCCTCCGGGGCTCCACGGGGTGGCAAATCCCGAGCGGCTAAAGGAGGGACTGTATTTTTTGTTACAAACTGTGTGTTTATTCACCAAACATATGATGGGGATGCGACGTGTGAATCTTTCGCTAGTCTGTGGCTAGCGTGCATTGAATTAGCTTGCGCTGTTCATTAGCATTTGCTACTGAAGGTATCATATGGCTGTTTGTTGTTGTCGTATGCAAGGGTTGGGCTTGCGAGGGGGTACCGGATAAACCCCTCCTTCCCTCTTCTGATTGGTCAGGGGGTTATTGGACTTTCTTTTCATTCGGTCAGGGCCAAGCTGTTAGGCACGGGGGGGGGAGGGTTTCCCAGACTCTGCACCTATCACAGGCGGTTGAGTCTTGGGTTTCCCCCCGTCATAGCAAACGTCACTAGGCACGTTTCTATTGGACGATGGCTTCCGTGAGTTTTAGACCCGTATGTAGGGTCTGTTGTTGTCAAGTTGTCGGGGCAGAGCGTAAGAACTTACTGTTCTACTAGGCTCGATATACGTGTAACTTGAGTCTGTTGGTCATGTGACTCAATGTTACCGTGACTTTTCAATCTATGGCTCATGTGTGAAGTCTCTCTGAGGAGTCCCGTCTCTCCTCTGTGGTGAGGGTGGCGGGATGTAAAAATGTAAACAATTTTTACCCTCGGCTGCGTCACAGGGGATTCATGTCAGTCAGTGTTTCTTTCTTTTTTAATAAAAAAAGAGTGGAGAATATGAAGCACGACAAACTTCTTGTCGTTCTCCCAGGCGACTTGAAGGAACAATGTTGGGGTCTGGTTAGACTATCCATTGTTGTGTTTGGGTCCCGACGCATACATAGTGCTGGCTCGGGGTGTTTCTGTTAAGAATCATGCGGGAGGCTAGTACGCCTTGGTTGCTCGTTATTAAAACAGCGTTTTTATATGGCAACTGGGATGGGGGATTTTTTCCTCTTCCGAGAGCCTGTTACTGGGTCTCGACGGATTCTCGTTCATATCTGGGGGATGTTAACGGAATAGATCAGAACATAGGTAGAGGGGTCTCACGCCCTTGGGGTGGGCCACTGAGCGCGGTACAAATGGGACCGTCTGGGTGGCGCCCTCTCTCATGTTTTAGATCGACACGCATACCTACCCCCTCTCCTGGAGTGGGCATGTCGGCGTGGTTAGGGCACGGGACTGGTTCTGGTCGCGCTGGTCCAGGTCAGTTAACCCGTTGTCCGCCGGGGACGCTGATCTGCTGTTCTGGTACCCTGAGGGACTTGTGCTTTTTTCGGGGGGGGAAATGCCGGGTCGGCCCGGGTGTCATAGGGTTAGGCGTTATGGAGACCCTTTGTTGGGTACATGTTGTACCTGGCACTATCATAAGGGGCTGGTTCTCCTTTCTTTCGCTCCTCTCTCACGCATGGCGAAGAGGGGGCTGTTGGGGTGGTCTTCTGGACCTCCTCTGGTAACCCTGTGTGCTTCCCGAGCCGCCGGGCCCGGTCCGAAGTAATGTTTAGTTGAAACCGTAAGCCTGGGATAACCCTTTTTTGGAAACTGAAACACTTGTACTGCGGTATAGCTGGTGTATACCCGCAGGTGTGTTTTGGAGTTTTTCTTGAGGGGTTATAGGAACAACCACCGTATGTGGTACCAAGAGGGTGGTTGATTCCCTGGTGTGTTGGAGCACAGTCAACTCCCGGGTTACCCGGTTGAGTGTGCCCCTGCACGTTCATGATGTCTGCCAATCGTGTCAGCCTTCTCTGCCTCGACCCCTCTGGGTGGTTTTTTTTTTGATGGAGGCTTTGTCATGGTGCGCAACAATGCCAGCATACGCCCCTTCCACCGGGGTGCTGTTTTCAGTTGACCCCTTTGGCGCCTGTCTCGTCCGCAATGCTCCAGGCTCGGGTCTACAGCCTGTTGCCTGGTTTCCCCGGTGCGCTGCCTGCTTCCGTTATGGTTAGCCTTTTGAGTGCTTCAAGTTACGGCCATGCTGACTGCCTGTGTTGCAGGGTCAGTGTGCCAGGCGGTGTACTAGTGGGGGGAGGGCCCGCTCTTGGAGGGGCCCTGTCCGAATACGCTGGCGATGTGGGGGGCGGTGTCACTAAGTGACCGCCTGGTGAGGTCTTGATGCCTGGCGTCATTGACCTCTCTGGGCCCCCTTTTTTCCGGGAGATCCAGTCCCTTCAGTGGGTCTGGGTCTTCCTTCGCGCTCCGCTGCTACGGCCTTGCCACGGGGTTGAGTTTGCTTTTGACCCCGTGATTTTTGGGGGCAGTAACAAGGTTTGTTCCTTCCGTTCGTTCCCTGGTGGCATGCAGGTTGTGCGTGTGCGTAGTCGTGGGGTCAAGCCACGGTCTGCTCACCCTGTGCGTTGAGTTGCTCGAGTTCCTCTTCGCACGGTCGGATCCGTCTCCCTCCCGTCCTCCAATAGGGAGGGTATCCCTCCATTAGGGAGGGTCGGGGGTCTCGGTCCTCCCCGGTCTGATGGTTGTGGGGGGCCTCAGCGGGGTACATTTGTCGAGCTTCTGGCTTCCGCTCAGCTCCTTTTGTGCAGACTGATGCTGAGCGGAGGCCAGAATGAAATAGAACGTAAGGTTATGTATATAACCAAGTTCTATGAATTCTGGTGACGCTCAGTGTCAGGACGCCATTGCGGCCCTTGATCTCGCCTTGTGGTGAAAGTTTAGGAAGGAGGCGAGTAGGTGACCACACACCTGCTTATGAAGGTAAGCGGATAGGGGTGTGGCCGGACGAATGTTGGTATGTAAAGGTACATTGTGGATTTTTTATTCAGTGCATGTGCACGAAGTGAGGTTAGTGCAGACTGACGCTGAGCGTCACCAGAATTCATAGAACTTGGTTATATACATAACCTTACGTTCCTTTTGAAAAGACCAGTGATTATTTGTTGGTATTTATTCATTTATTCTGATGGTAGAATTCAGGACACAAATGTCATTATACTCCTTGAAATGTCAGTCATGATTGCAGACGCTGATAGTGACATTATTCCATTGTAAATTAGAATAAAGTGTCAGTTTCACCCTTACTTTACCCAATTATTAGCAGGTAATCGGTGATCTTTAACATTCCCAGCCCTGCTGACTGTACCAGTAGGCATAGGCGCCCACTTAACGGAGCAGACGATGCACGTGCTCCAGGACTATTGAACTTGGGGGAGCAAGCTTGTCTCTTTGCTCCCTCACTTTTTGATCATATCATATGATATAAATATCCCCCCCCAATATATAAATCTTATCGAACCATAACTACGTAATTTCAATCAAATTAATAATACGCAATGACACTTAATAGCAAGTTTTTAAGTTTCCAAAGATTGTGTGACCCCCCACTTTAATGGTTTGATCCAGTGCGGCATGACGTATACGACATGTTGGGGGATGCGGCTTTTTCGAAAGCCCTTGAAAAATTCAGGCTGGATATTGGATAACATTGTGACTCGTGAGGATTATTCTTCTGCGTTTACATCAACATGGAGCAAATCATCACGTAAGTCGAACACTGTGACTGTATACTAAATGCGCAAACAGATTGAAACTGAATATTTCTCGTATGGTGAGCCTCGGCGCTGCACCGAGTGAATCCAGAGATACAGGATGGTGCGCAGGCGCTTTGATCACCCAACGGCGGAAATAATGCCGCTTTGAGCAGTTTATAAAAAAATATTAAAAATATTTATTAGCAACGCAGAGCTTTCAAACCATCCAGTATCTCTGTGCGAACCCCTCCTGCAACTGTGAGCACCTTTGTAATGTCTCTGTGATACTTGTATAACGAACGGTTCGGCCAGAACCAGTCCTTCATGGTAAATCTAGGTTGGTTTCCCATTGAGGAGCAAGTGACTGTGGATTCACTCGGTGCAGCACAGTCACGAAAGGGGACCCTGATGTAAACAAGACAAACGTCTTTCTCTGGTCTGCATCCCCTTAACAATTGTGTGTATTGAGCCGTACTGTATTGTACCCATTCTGCAATCTGTTAAATAAAGTTTTCATTCATTCAGCCGCCGCGCTCACTGGGGCTATTGATAGCGTCAATTAGTTGTTGTTGTTGTTGTTGGTGCTGCGGATGTGAACGGGGCTGGAGGGGCTTTGGGAGGATGGGAAAGTTATTATTATTATTATTATAATAGTAATTGGCTATCATACGTGCCTAGCTAGCGTTAGCTAAAAGAGCCCTCGCAGTGAAGTTATTATTATTATAGCTATCATACTGCAATATAAACTGAGTTTTATAGTGAAAAGAGCAGCTTTATTTTGGTCAAGATTGAAGGCTCTATATTGCAGGAAATTGCACATACAGGTGTCCATTAAATGTAAAAAAATCTGCCGTGGAGGGACCCCCTCCAAACCACCCATTGCAAAAAAAAAAAAAAAAAAAATGTAAAAAAAAAAAAAGAATTAAAAAAAAACTTGCACCCCCACTTTCAACTATAACTAGGCGGCCATGCCAGTAGGCCTACCTGCCATGGGATCTCTCCAGGTATGACCACTTCCCCTCCGACAATACGGGTTATATCACCAGATTCCCTCTTGGTACGGTGTGTGGTGTCGCTGTGCACCCAGGGAAGCGGCCCGCTTTGGGACCCGCCTGTGTTAGAGTCACCGGTGGTGGCTGGAGGAGGGGGCTCTTTGGTATCGGCCAAAGTGGAGAAGGGGGAGGTAGAGGTGCTGATGTTGGCCAGTGAGGTTATGTTGGTCAGGTTTGCAGTGTTCCCGTAGTGTAGAGACCTTGTTGACACTGCACTGATCACTGTCAGGGCATCCCTGCCACACGGGAATTCAACTGTTAACGTGTCAAACACACACAGGGACCACTGATTAACATTCATAAGAACTTAAGAGTAACTTAGATTTCTAAGATCCTTGTTATGATAGTTCTGCAGTAGGCTAATATGGATCTATAAGATCCTTGTTATGAGATTTCTGCAGTAGGCTAATGTGGATCTATAAGATCCTTGTTATGAGATTTCTGCAGTAGGCTAATGTGGATCTATAAGATCCTTGTTATGAGATTTCTGCAGTAGGATAATATGGATCTATAAGATCCTTGTTATGATAGTTATGCAGTAGGCTAATGTGGATCTATAAGATCCTTGTTATGATAGTTGTGCAGTAGGATAATATGGATCTATAAGATCCTTGTTATGATAGTTATGCAGTAGGCTAATTGGATCTATAAGATCCTTGTTATGATAGTTGTGCAGTAGGATAATATGGATCTATAAGATCCTTGTTATGAGATTTCTGCAGTAGGCTAATGTGGAGCTATAAGATCCTTGTTATGATAGTTATGCAGTAGGCTAATTGGATCTATAAGATCCTTGTTATGATAGTTATGCAGTAGGCTAATTGGATCTATAAGATCCTTGTTATGATAGTTATGCAGTAGGCTAATATGGATCTATAAGATCCTTGTTATGATAGTTATGCAGTAGGCTAATATGGATCTATGTTCCAGTTCACTTGCATTTCAAACAATTTGAAATGTAAACAGAAAATGAGACACACTTGATGATGCTGATTCCACTTTTGTACTTGTACAGTTGTGAAAGTGAATCGATCCCATTCATAGTTACAGTATGACATTTAGCAGAGGGGCAGTAGTAGTGCAACAGATACCGTCAGGTTCACAGTCCGTGCCATCTGGCGCCAGCACGTAGCCCTCGGCACAGGAACACCTCGCCCCGAAGGTGCCCATCGACTCGCAGAAGTGCATGCACTCACCATTGTTCAAATTACACCTCCTGGCTGTCACTGAGAGGAGAGATCACACCAACAACAGTTCAACACCCACGCGCCTCCGCCTGACTGTACATTTGTTAAAAACCTATTTGGAAAATGCACGTTTGCACACCAGGGAGCCTGGGAATGGAATGAGTTGGAATAGCTAATTAAACAGTCAGCCTGATGTCTTGCAAGCTGAAGGCAAAGAGGGGAATGATTCAACCTGTGGTTTAGACCTGTCACCATCATGTCTGCCTATTCATCTTGATCTAAATGAGGACCACAATGGAAATATGTTTTTTAAACTTTATTGTGTTATCCTCCATGATTTTGTTTATGTAAGCATGGACTGTTGGCTGTGCATTTATCATTGATTATCGAAAACTAAACTATCAATAATACAGTATTCAGTCAACTCATAGTCCGATGGTCTATTTGTAAACACATTGACATTGTAATTTGTAGGAAACATGCAGGCTAATACTGGGTTGGTGTAACAGGCTGAATTCACAAAGGAAGAAAAGCACTGAAGATCCTTCAGAACTGTCCGACTTCTCCTGATCCCGTTGAAGTACAGAACCTTCACTCACCGATCTCACAGTCTCTGCCGGTGAACCCAGGCAGACAGGTGCAGGTGTACGAGCCCAGGTAGTCTTTACATGGGCCCTGGTTCTGACAGGGGCTCGGCTTACACTGGTCCCCATCTGACCGCACACACACACAGAGAGAGAGAGAGAGAGAGAGAGAGAGAGAGAGAGAGAGACAGACACACACACACACACACACACACACACACACACACACACACACACACACACACACACACACACACACACACACACACACACACACACACACACACACACACACAGAGAGACACACACACACACACACACACAGAGAGACACATGGAGAGAGAGAGAGAGAGAGAGAGAGAGAGAGAGAGAGAGAGAGAGAGAGACACACATACACAGAGAGAGAGAGAGACACAGAGAGAGAGAGAGAGAGAGAGAGAGAGAGAGAGAGAGAGAGAGAGACACACACACACACACACACACACACACACACACACACACAGAGAAAGAGAGAGAGAGAGAGAGAGACACACACACACACACACACACACACACACACACACACACACAGAGAGACACACACACACACACACACACACACACACACACACACACACACACACACACACACACACACACACACACACACACACACACACACACACACACACACAACACATCATAACCTTTGCACACCCCCATCTGGCATCAGAGACAGTATTACAATGAGAAATATACAGACAGACTGTGTCTTCACACTGAATCATTTGTTTTATTTCTGTTAAAATAATTAAACACAGCTTTACCTATATATGCCATCCAAAACGCCATCTGAAACAAACGGCAGTGGTAGAATTTTTTTTTAATAACATAATAACAGTGATAAATATAGTAAATATAATATCTTTTGTTAGGTTCAGTACACATAGGTTCAGGTTTGTTTGAATGTACTTTTATGTCCTTCTCAGAAAGATATACTGCATAATGTAAGTGAAGAAAACACACACACTCACCGTCTTTTCGTCGTTCTCAAAGGCCTCCCTGGCCTCCTCCAGGTCACATTTCTCTTCCAGACACTCTCTCTCCAAGTTGCCTTCCAAAAACTCCTCAAAGAACCCAGTGTTATGGCGCTTCTGTCTTCTCAGGACGCTGTCTGCCGCCTGGCCTGACAGGAACACTGAGGCAGGAGCTGGAGAACATGACATGAACTTTAGTATTCCCGTGGGCAAACGACTTGCAACCGAACAGCACAGCAAGGGAGAACAGAGATTAAAAAAATACTAGATAAAAAGGTTCAAGAAAAACATAAAGACACACGTAAAATCAGTCATGCATTCTTACATTATACTATCTACTATCTAAGAATTGTGACCAATAGTTGATATAAACGACATGCCACTAACATCCAAATGTGTACCTTTGTATGGCAAAGAAAACCTGACTGTCGCCATCCCTCTCACCTGTCTTGTTTTGATACCGTCACAGATCCAGGTCTGTATGCCAGAGTTGACCACGGCTGGTAATATTATATGGTAATATGGTATTATATTGCTGGTAATGGAAAGGACACTTTAAAGGAACAAGGAAAATAAAGGTCACTTTAAGAAAAGAACTGTTGTGGTTCTTGTATAGTATAGTTTAGAAATAGCAAGTATAGCATAAGGATATAGAGTCAAAATTGTATATTGTATATTAGTGTACATAGGACCCAGTGCCTTAATTCGTAGCTAACATTGTATTGCATTATCTCAGGACTTTAACATGTCTATTTTATGTCTATTTTATTACCTGTTTAGTATGTCTATTTTATTATATAGTATTATTGCACAATCAAAGCGGGCATGGCCACCCGCATTTCACGGTATGCCCTGGTATGTATGTGACAAATAAACCTCTTGAATCTTGAATCTGATCTAACCTGGAGAATGTGGTATATATATATATATAAGTGCTCCAGTTACCTGCAGAGCTTGGCTGAGGGTCCAGCAGCAGCAGACACCATAGGAAAGACGGAGCGATCAGAGCCATGCCACTCTCCTCTGAGGCCAAGTGGACACAGTGGCCCACCCACCACTCCAAAGTGCAACGCGCTGTTTACATTTCATCTACTGTGCTTGTTTGTCCAGAGAGAGACACAGTGTGTATCCAGGTACAACGTTACCATCTCTGCATAAACATATCTTTTTTTCAGTTGCAATTGTGCAGTAATTTCTTCCATTGTATATATCTGTCTCAATCTCTTTTAGTATTTTATTTGTTGTCATACTGTACAGTAGCTCCACAACTTGGTGAGTGAAGAGCTAAAGGCCAAATGAATATCAAAATACACAGTAAGTGCACTTTGGACTGTTCGCCACAAGATGGCAGACGTATACCTATTCTCTATGGTACGTGTAACAGAAATATAGTGCAGTATAGACTATGGCACTACTATAAATTCATTCATCAATTGACACTAATTATTTTTCAATCCCCAGTTTTAATTTAAACATCATATATTTTTATATCATCAATAAAGATTTTCGAACAGGAAGGTATTCTCAGAATGAGCAACACAATTGTTGCCCTGTGATTATTTTACTCTGCCTATTCTATTTTAGTCACTAAACCTATAAAGGTCGAAACTGCCGGACAGAAGAGCGATAGTTTCCAGACCCAGTACCCAAACCACACCCAGGCTTGCGGTAATGTACGGTACCTACCGACCGGTGGCGGCTGGGGTATATCCCGTACTGTCTGAAAAAAATTATAATAATAAAAAAATGCTATCTATTTTATGCTTATTTTATGTCTGCACTTTATGCATTGCTCTTGATCTGCCAATTTTGTGCTCATTTTATGCCCGTCTTTTTTTTCTTTTTTTCTTTTTTACTGCTGTGAAGCAGTTTCAGCTGCAATTTGTGTATGAAATTTTCTATACAAATAAAGTTTATTATTATTACTGCAGTTTACTCGCTCAATCTGTGTGTTCTTTTGTGAACACAATGGACCCTTTATGTCCACCTCTGCCCATCGACCCACGATAACTTTTCATACAGTATGGATTCATTAACCAACCATCCTCTTGAGCCACTCAATAGCCAGGCCCATGCAGTGGTGTTGGGTGAGGAAAGTCTAGTGCTGATTCAGCAGACCATGAGGATCAGTGTCTGTGGTCTGGCCCACAGAATCCATCCCCTCCCTGGCCCCAGATTCCCCTCCAAAGGGAGTCCCAAGGCTACTCAGATGTAGGCAACTATTGACTGAAGGCATTTATATTTCATTGACTCGTTAAAAGGTTAAATAATTCATACTTAAGTAATTAACACCGCCCACTCAATATAAGAGCCTCTCAATATTTCCCCCATGGGCATAAAATAGCATAGAATTTGTGAAATCATGTCAGAGACAGTCGTTGAGACACTTGCCTCAACGACTACCGCCCTGTAGCTCTCACCTCCATAGCCATGAAGTGCTTCGAGAAGCTAGTAAAGGGCTACATCTGCTCCTCCCTCCCCATCAACATGGACCCCCTGCAATTTGCATACCGCCCCAACAGGTCCACGGAGGACGCCATATCCCATGTGCTGCACACAGCAGCATCACACCTGGACAAGAGGCAGGGGAACTATGTGAGAATGCTATTCATCGACTACAGCTCGGCATTCAATACCATAGTCCCCTCCATACTCATAGACAAGCTCAGGGACCTGGGCTTGGGCTATGACCTCTGCCAGTGGGTCTTGGACTTCCTGACTGGCAGACCCCAGGTGGTGAGAGCAGGCAACTGCACCTCCTCATCCATCACCCTCAACATAGGGGCCCCCCAGGGCTGTGTTCTGAGTCCCCTCCTCTACTCCCTGTACACACACGACTGTGTGGCTCAGCGGAGTAGCAATACAATCGTCAAATTTGCTGACGACACAGTGGTGGTGGGCCTGATCTCTGCCAACGACGAGAGGGCCTACCTGGAAGAGGTCAAGGTCCTGGCGGGATGGTGCCAGGAAAACAGCCTCTCCCTGAACGTCAGCAAAACAAAGGAGATGATTGTGGACTTCAGGAGGTCGGGGGTCAAGGACTACAGCCCCCTCAGCATCGACGGGGCACCGGTTGAGAGAGTCAACAGCTTTAAGTACCTCGGAGCCTACATATCCGAGGACTTGACATGGACCACACACATTAACAGTGTTGTGAAGAAGGCACGACAACGCCTCTACTTCCTCAGGCGCCTAAGGAAGTTCCAAGTCAGCCAGAAGATCCTTAAGAACTTCTACTCATGTACAATAGAGAGCATCTTGACCGGCAACATCACCTCCTGGTTTGGGAATAGCACTGCACAAGACCAAAGCAGACTACAAAGAGTGACACGTTCAGCCGAACGCACAATTGGAGGGGGGCTCCCCACCCTCCAGAACATTTACTACAAGCGTTGCAAGGGCAAGGCTAAGAGAATCATTAAAGACTCCAGTCACCCGAACAACTGCCTCTTTGAACTGCTGCCGTCAGGCAAGCGATACAGGAGTCTCAAGGCGAGCACAGAAAGACTCAGAAGAAGCTTCTATCCCCAGGCCATCAGGCTGCTAAACGAACAATGAATGAACACTACACAACAACAACCACCAAACGCACATAGCACACACATCCACATGCACACACTCACTTTAAACAAACACACTGTAGCACCCACTCCACACACTTATAGCACACACCCACTTTAAACAAACACACTGTAGCACCCACTCCCCACACTTTATATTTATGGATGAAGGATTGCACTACAACTCGTACACCTTACTGTAAATTGTACCTAAAATTGTACCTCATCCCATTTCTGCTTTGCACTAGATAGTACTGTACATTAGTACACTGCATAGTATTGTGTATTGTATATTATATGGTAACTCAGAACATTGTATATATGTCTATACCGAACACTGTGACCTCATTTTCTTCTTCTAAATTCATGCTATATTATGTTATTATGTTATTTGATACTATCTTGTCTAGCACAGTCTCTGGAGCGTAACAGTAAGAAGCATTTTGTATGAAAGTATTCTGTACTTCTGTATGACAACTATTAAAGAACTTGAACTTGAACTTGAGACTGACTGAAAACACAACTCAACTAGAAAGGTGAGCTCAGCGGTCAGGTGGCCTAGCGGAGATTGCGCTCGTCACCAATGCAAGAGACTGCGGTCTCGACTCCCGGAGTCAGCATTGCCTTGGCTTGGGCTGATCGCTATACTAACTCGTTTGGCTGGGTTAGGGGGAGGGAAGCCGTGGGTGGGAAACTGGCGTTGTGGACAGCGACGCCTACAGGTCAGGTCTGGGCGCTTGCTCAGCGGAGGCAGGACTTGAGGAAGGCAGCGTGACCTCCCACACGTTACACTTCACTAATGAGAGCCCTCACTGCCAGGTGAGAAGAGAGCCACTGGCTGTCGCTGCACGTGTCGACTAAATTGGAACGGGGAGAAAACAGAGAAAAAAATCGGAGAAAGAGAGAGAAAAAAAGAAAAAAAAAAGAAAGGTGAGCTCAGTAGAGTGAAAATGTGACCAGTCACAGATAATAGAGTCTGCAAGCTTCACATAATATTTTTTACATTATATGAAAGTACAAGTTCTTACCTTCAAAGTAAGCCATCACTTGTACAAATCGGGTGGATACATTTAAATCGATTGTCTTATTAACAAAGATGATAACTACAGCTGTCAATCGATTCAAATTTTAATCTGATTAATCGCATGATTGCCCATAGTTAACGCAAATTAATCGCATATTTTTTATCTGTTCTAAATCTACCTTACCGGATATTTTTCAAGTTGTAATCAACATGAGAGTCAACAAATGCTTGCTTTATGCAGCCATTTAACACAAAAGGATGACTCTCATGCATTGCAAATTTGCATCAAATTCAAAACAGTGATGCACAAAATAACTTAAAAGTGTGCATGAAATAATAGGGGAAATAAAACGTTAGGAACTTGTTACATTCACAAGGGCTAAGCTCTCTCTCTCTCTTGCGCAATTTTTTTTGGGTTTTCTGAGGAATCGTGAGCTCCTTAACTCATTCCCCGCCAACGCCAACAACTAGTTTACTCATTATTGGGAGCAGATGCATTCCACGCCAACAACGAGTATACTCGTTATTTGATCGTTTCCTTTTTTTCTGATATTTGTATTCATTATTCATCCAGGGACCTTGGTGTTACCATAGTCTGAGTTCGCCAAAGTGCAATACCGGCCTCATCCAGCTAGACAGCGGTATCGAGTACCCTTTGAAACCTTGTATCTTGGCCTGTGTAATGGCCAAACCAAGTATCTTGCTCTGGTGATTCTTATATTAAAAAGAACACACATTTTGAGAAGAGCAACCACATCTCCGTCTCCTTATTCCTTCTATTATTGGAACTCAATTCCTACCCTGAACCGTAACACAGTGCTATGACGGGCTCCATCTAATTCCCGGCGGGGAATGAGTTAACAAGATGGGTTAGACCGTGCCGGGTCACAAATCTCCACGGCATGCCAGACAAACAGACAAAAACACTAACCACTCTCCTTATAGTTATTAGCATTAGCATGCTAACGCTAACAACAACACAGACAAACACACAGACCGTTTTCCAATTTTAGTTATTAGCATAGGAAGCATAGAAAGGGTGACGTGAAGCATTGTAAGGTTGATTCTCTCTAGGCTTGGAGGTTGAAGATCACCATGGTGCACATCTGTAAGAATGCATTAGGACAAGATGGTTCCATCTAAGTAATTTATTGCTCATGCACACTGTAGAGCTTGCTGTAGGCTTCACGGTTCACAAAAGGTTACAATTCAAATAGATTTATCAACACATAACAATTAAGACAATTGAATAACTAACTATTAGTTAGTCTCAGGCAAGCAGGTGAGGTAAAGATTATAGCATTCACTAATATAAACTACTGTTCAAACATTCTATCACACACAATCCACAAATAACCATCAACCACTTATGCATCGGGCAAAAATGGGGCTAGTTTTGCATGACACGCCTGATACCCGAAGTAATTTGCGATTTATTATACTTTATAGTTTATAGCCTACTTATAGCACATGCATGAGCCTGGTCTCTTTTGAAAGGAAACATTCTGAACTTTCTTCCACGAAGAAGAAACTCAAGAATCACTCAAGAAAATAAATAGAGTTACAGAGGTTTGAACACACCGAAGTAAACGTTTTGTGTACTCACATTTCTGTTTACTTGTTGCCAGATGCCTGTTTTTAGGTAGGAGCTGGAAAAACATAGATTAAAGACTTTGAAGAAGTTTTCATTGCACACATTGACAATGTCGTCATGCAGCAACACACACATGCGATTGGCGGCACACACACACATGCAATTTGACCCATCCCGTTGTCCTTCCCCCCAAGGGCAGCCAGGAGCAGACATGGGCTGCGGCGTGGGCCCAAGCCTTGGGACCAATCCAAGTGCTCCTGTCCGTCTTCGTCAGGGATCTGTTAGCAATCTATTCTGCATGTTTTTCCAATGGGTTTATATTCTGGAGGGGAAACCCTTGCAAGCACGGGGAGAACATACAAACTCCACACAGAAAGGCCCGGGAGATAACACTCTCAAAAAACACCTACGTGAGACTGCAATTCGAAACTGGCCCCTACAAATGTCCTAACCTAGTTGTACAGTAAATGACCAAGTAAGGCTTTGTCAATATTCCAATGTACAGTGTAAAATGTGTGTGTGTAAAATGTGTGTGTGTCCCCTACCCAACCCCCCCCCCCCCCCCCCCCACCTCCAATGTACAGCCCTCACCCAACCCACCCAACCCCACCCCACCAACCTCCTCCAATGTACAGTTTCTACGCCAAATGTATATACACTCCTTTTCTGGACACTTTTGTATCACAAACAGTACTGTATTTGCAAATCTGATATGTCATAAATGTATAGATGTAGCAGTACTGTCTATCTGTATGTCATGTATGTCATATATGTTATGATGAATTGAAAATGGGGGACCCTGATGTAAACAAGACGAAAGTCTTTCTCTGGTCTGCATCCCCTTAACAATTGTATGTATTGAGATGTACTGTACTGTACCCATTCTGCAATCTGTTAATAAACTTTTCAATCAATCAATCAATCAAACCCCACCATGGGTACCTGGCAACGTGGCAACCTGGTCCCCAAGCGGGAATGTTTTGTCTTGTAACTCGAGAATGGAATCACGCAATAGGTTGAGTGGGGTGACGATGGAAAGGCGGCAAATTTTACTTTCCAACAATGTATTGGTTGATTGGCGAAAATAAAACGCAGCCCGGAGCCGACAGACAAGAGGCGCCCCCCCCTTCCCAATTTTGGTGTGCAATACGCATTTTCCCAGGCGGTGGCGCCTCTTGTAAGAAGTGGTCATCGTGGAGCCAGGGCTTGTCCAGCTGCACGTCCGCTAATTTAATATAATGATACTAGTGATTTTTTTTTAACTCTGTCAAAATAAATGAGCTGCATAGGCAAACTCGCCGCTGTCACCCCTGTCCTCAAAAAACACACTCTTGACCCATCCAGCCTCTCCAACTACCGCCCAATCTTCCTTTTTTCTCAAAAACACTGGAACGTATTGCTGCCTCCCAACTCCACTCCCATCTCCAGTCCAACACCCTCTATGAACCCCTTCAGTCTGGCTTCCGTCCCGCTCACAGCACCGAAACTGCACTGGTAAAGGTCATCAACGACCTCCTCATCTCCGCTGACTCTGGTGCCCTCAACATCCTGATCCTACTCGATCTCAGTGCAGCCTTTGACACAGTGTGTCACTCCATCCTCCTCCAAAGGCTGCACCAACTGGGTGTTGAGGGCACAGCACTTGACTGGTTCTCCTCCTACCTCACTGACAGACACCAATTCATCTCCCTCTCCGGCCACACCTCCTCCCCCTCCCCAGTCACACAGGGGGTCCCCCAAGGCTCAGTCCTTGGCCCCCTGCTCTTCATCTGCTACATTCTCCCCCTTGGTCACATCATCCGCAAATACCACCTCAACTTCCACTGTTACGCTGACGACACCCAAATCTACATCAGTACACAATCCCCCCACAGCCCACCCCTCAGTCACATCGAATCATGCATCACCGAACTCCAAACTTGGATGACCCACAACTTCCTCAATCTGAACAGTGACAAGACTGAACTTCTCATCATTGGCACCAAAACCACCCTCACCAGATCCGGACCCATCACACTCACCATCAACGACTCCACCATCACCCCCTCCCCCCTAGTCCGCAACCTTGGTGTCCTCCTTGACCCCACCCTCTCATTTGACCCCCACGTCCGCTCCATCGTGAAAACATCCTACTTTCACCTCCGCAACATCGCAAAAATCCGTCACTGCCTCTCCCCCCCCGCTGCTGAATCCCTCATTCACGCCTTCATCTCCTCCCGCCTGGACTACTGCAACTCCCTCCTCACTGGTATCACCTCCCGCTCCCTCCATAAACTGCAAATGGTCCAAAATTCAGCCGCCGCCTCCTCACTAACACCCGGTCCCGCGAACACATCACTCCTGTCCTCCACTCCCTCCACTGGCTCCCGATCAAACACCGCATTAACTTTAAAACACTACTCCTCACCTTCAAAGCCCTCCACAGCCTGGCCCCCCCCTACCTGACTGATCTCCTTCTCCCCTACCGCCCCACCCGTTCCCTCCGGTCCTCCTCCACTGCCTCCCTCACTGTTCCGACATCCAAGCTTAAAAACTTCAGAGATCGGGCCTTCTCTCGCACTGCACCCCGACTCTGGAACTCCCTCCCCCAGTCCATCAGAGACTCCCCTACACTCTCCACCTTCAAAGCTTGCCTCAAAACCCACCTGTTCTCCCTTGCCTTCAACCCCCCCCACCCCTAAACCCCCCCCCTCCCCTCCAACCTGATTGATATGTCTCCAGTCTTTTTTTTGTGCCATCAGGCTGTCTCCCCCGTTCCCCCCATGGTCTCATGTTCCTTTTGTTTTTGTTTCTTTGTTGTTTTGTTTTTGTTTCTTTGCTTTCGTTTCTTTGTTTGTACCCCTGCTCCCGACTACTGTCAGCGACTTCGGGTTATTGAGAAGCGCTATATAAATTAAATGAATTATTATTATTATTATTATTATTATTATTATAATAAACTGTAAGCGACATATACATGTTTGCACTGTCTTTTTTCTATTATAAAGTGCCTCTCGAGACTCGGGTCCATAACACATAACAGATCAGTCATTTGATTGTAATGCAGGTGCTCGCATTATAAATCGAATGTATGCGAGACAAACAATGTAATCGTTTTGATGCATACATCTCTGCCCAGCCTACCCCACCTGTTGCTGTTGCGCCCCCGCACAGAGAGACCCATATCCCCGCACCAGAACGCTACGACGGGGACGTCTCTAAATGTCATGCCTTTATTTTTCAATATTCACTAGTATTCGGACAACAGCCGCACACTTAAAGTGATACATTTTAAATCGCTTACCTTACCTGTCGGGGGTCCAGGACTCCTGCGTTAGAATGGGCGACAGGCAGCTCTCCACTTCCCTCTGCAATTCGTTCCCTGCATACATCGCAAAAGGTATTCGACCACCCTCCCGGGGGCTCGGATAGTTCTTGTAACTGCCTCAGTGTTCAAGTTTAAGTTAAGTATGATGTCATAGACTATGTCAAATGTCATGACTCATAGTAGAATCGGCTGGCTTGTTCGCCATCCGCCAGGGAAACCGCAGATATATTCCTTTACTGCGAATTGAGAGCGTCCCAAAAATGATTCCAGGCCGCTATTTCTTTACCAACGGATTTCCAGTTCCGCGTTGACGCTTCCAGGCCGCGTCTATTCGAATCCCAACTGGTTCATGCGTTGGCTACACGCTGCTTTAATAACACTGCATTATCGAGACAGCCCCCCTATGACTTTGAGTGGCAATGAATTCCAAGAGTAGGGTAAATCTGCAGTGCCGGCACTGTGTAGTAGCGAGTCACAGTGCTGGCCGCCAGGCCGCGCAGTTGCAGCGGTTTGGGGGTAAAAACATGGGGGGGACAAATACTGCATTCTGAAATCATGCGGGGGACATTTTCCGGGGACCCCCCCGCAAGTTACGCCCCTGGTCCCAGCCCTACTACTAATACTACTACCACGACCACTACCACTACCACTACCACCAGTACTACTACTATTATTACCACCAGTACTACTGCTACCCATCATAAAACATATTAGTTAGAGTACAACTGGATGCACTGGATCTTTATCTCGATGGATGGACAGACGGACGGATGGATTCTCTCTCTCTCTAACATCTGAGCACAGCTGGGAATCTGTGCTGACTACAATTAGATTAGTCACAACAATAGAGGATCAGGCCAGGGCCTGGCAACATAATAAAGACTCTGTGCACAGTGTTATGGACTGTATGGTACTGTACAGTCCCTCCTGGGCTGTGTGACAAACCAGACGCTTGAAGGGACATGAGGCGCTTTGAGGCCTTTATAGATTCAACACACTTTTTACCTTGTCCTGGTCTAGAGGCTTTCTTTCACCAGAGACACATCGTCATTTATGGAGAACTCATGGTATTTAGTGGCCATAAAACATTCCTTTTGGCACTGGATTGAAATTATATGCTGATGCATATAAATCCGTTCCCCTCCCCCACCTGGGTCACTCATCAAACATGTGAATCCCTCAGAACAATTAAAACATGGCCTGAGGGGGCACACTCAGTTTCAACACACGGACTGGAGTGTTTGCTACCCAGTCCATCCTGAATTCCCACACAGACATCGATTCCTACACCTCCTCTGTTTTGGACTACATCAATTCTACCATAATCAGTGTCAGCGCCCTCAAACAGATTACTACATTCACCAAGCCATGGCAGAACAGAGATATCCGACTACTGCTGAACGCACGTGACACCGCTCTTGGATCTAGTGACGCACAGGCACAGGTTCAGCAGGGGGCAGGGCTAACCTGGATAGGGACATCAAGCGGGCCAAGCACAGCCACAAAGACACAAGCTATGGATTGAGGAGCACTTCAACAACTCTGACCCCCAATGCATGTGGCAGGGCATCCAGGCCTATCACCCTCACTGGATAAATACTAATTAACCTACCATGAGAACAAGAGCATGGAGAATGCCATCTCCTCAGTGTTATACCCCACCCTCTCTCACCTGGATGACAGCAACACCCATGTGAGAATGATGTTCATTGATTTTAGCTCAGAATTCAACACCATCATCCCCTCCAGACTCACCGCCAAACTCTGTGACCTTGAGGAAACCAAGGACCTCGACATCAACCCCTCCATCTGCAACTGGATACTTGACTTCCTATCTAACAGACCCCAGTATGTTAGTTTTAGACAATCTCACCTCCTCCACCCTCACCCTGAACACCGGCATCCCACAGGGCTGTGTGCTGAGCCCTCTCGACCCATGACTGCACTCCTGTACATGGCACCAACACCATTCGTACATCTGCAGACAACACAGTGGTGACAGTCTCATAAAAAACAATGATGAGTCGACCTACAGGGAGGACAGCGACACCCTGGCCCTCAAGACCAAAGTAGGCAAGCACAGTGACATCCCCATCGTTATCAACGGAATGGAGGTTGAACATGTCTCTAGCTTCAAATGACTGGGTGTCCAGTGTCCACATCTCAGAGGACCTCTCTTGGGCCCTGAACAGCTCGACCCTGGTCAAGAAAGATCACCAGCATCTCTTCTTCCTGAGGAGACTGAGGAAAGCCCATCAGTCTTTTCAGATTCTGGTGAACTTCTATTGATCTATTGTGCCATAGAAAGCATACACACTACTAACTGCATCATAGTCTGGTATGGCAACATCTGTGTCAGACTGGAAAGCAGTGCAGAGGGTGATGAAAACCACCCAATGCATCAATGGTACATCACTCCCTGCAATTAAGGCTGTCCAGCACAAACGGTAGCGTCAAGGACACCCCTCACTCCAACCACAGACAGTTTGCCCTCCTCCCCTCTGGGAGGCGCTACAGGAATCTCAGTTCCAGGACAAGCAGGCTCTGGAACAGCTTATTTCCCTGAGCTGTCACCTTACTGAACTATTCACCACAGTGACAGCCCCCCCCCCTCCAATTACAATACATTTACTCTAATCTCTAATCCAACGCTACCTAAACAGATGAAAATAAAATACAATAAATACTGTATATGATCTTAGAAAGCTTAGTACAGTTTGGTTGACAGGCACATTGAGTTGGCACATTGCTGGATCTGGCCAGACCTTCTAGATTACTAGGAAGTCATGTGAAATTTAGAGGATGAAACAACAGGACTTGATGTTTGACACATGCTACAGTAGTGACGTGGACATTGAAGCACCAGCCATGAACTAGAAGGAATAATCTAGTAAAGATGACTGCTGTTGGAACTCTGTCATGCCCTTTTTGCTGTTATATCTTTGGCTTGATTTTATGATCCAATGTACTAGTTGAACTTAAACCTGAATTAATAAGTTCCCTCAGATGTGACACTGGTCTGTTCCATCTGTGCTGTTCTTCATTACCCCATCAGCCCTCCTGGCTGTTGTTTCCAACTGCCTTGTACACAAGCACTATATTGTCTATATCTTTGTTAGAGAGCACTGGGCCGAGGTGTTTAACCCCTAGACATCAATGCAGGGTTGGAATTAATTCACTTTTCTTTTTTTAAACATTTGTTTATTTTGACAGAATCCGGCTATAGGGCGACAATAATGTGGTCCAGAGGCATGGTTCCTATCTTTAGCCTTTAACTGGCGTGGTTTATTTATTCACATGGTATGAGCAGTAACACATGAGTCCTCCTCTGTGAGAGGTAGGTGGGGGAGAGAGGTAGAGTAGGAGGAGACATCTCTATTTATACTCGCCACCTGGTGGTGTCTTGAGTGGCTCCGCCTAGAGCGCCCTCTAGTGGAAACAGTTATATATATGCAGTTAGACAGTTATTAACAATCCTACCTAGAACCTCTGACTTCAACAGTTTACTTGCTGATGATGGCATATTCATTTTCAGTTACTAAGTTAGACCGTACAATATAGCTCTTCTGATAACAACAGGATGACTCTACCCAACTCGAACTAGAAGGATGAAAGCCAAAAGTCTAATCTGGAATGCTATCATGAGATACAATACTTTCTGGAACGGCTCCACTCCCAATGAAAGGAATACCACGTTTACGGAATCTCTTGACCGTACCCAGCTTCATTTTCCTGATACAGCTCAATTGGCTATAAAGCATCTGGTAGTGAAATGACAAGTTTCCCCACTCCTTATAAGTTTAGTTGGGTGAACTGTTAAAGATCACAAAAATTACATGTAAATTATTTATTTTGGTAGGATTTTCCCTTTCAACCAAATATAAACCTGTATGATGCTTGGGGTGCCAGCAGTTTGTCAGGTGTTGAGTCAATATTTAGAAATATTTAGTCAACTGCACACAGGACTCAAGCAATAGATATAGATATAGATATATATAATGAAAATACATTCATAACAAACACTTCAGCAATAGCTGCGACCGTGTACAGTACATGCATGCAACCATGTGTGCATGCACACACACAAACAAACAAACACAAACACTTTCAGCCTCCTAGGGCAGTAGTTCCCAAAGTCGGGGTCGCGACCCAAAGGTGGGCCGCGAGCAGCCACGAATGGGCCGCGAGATGATTTAAAAAAAAAAAAAAAAAAAAAAAAAATTGTCAGGCCACTGAACTTAGAAGCAGGCCAGGACAGTGTTTCTAGTTGTATTCTAAAATTCTATTCTATTGTATTCTAAAATGTGACTATATGGTTTTATATTACCGGTAACTTAATAAATAAACAAAAACTAAAAATCTACTTATTTCAACGAACATTTCAAACTAAATAACAGATTATGCACATAAAACGCTGAAAACAACCGAAGCAACAATAGTATTTTAATGAGGCTATTATTATTATCATTATTATTTTGCAACAAGTTAGCCCTCTCATAAATAGCACATATAAATGAATAACTAACTTGAACTAACTTAATAGGATTGAAGTGATATTTGGCTTAAAAAATCGGTCGCCTGACAAAAAAATTTAAAAAAAAAGCCAGACGTACATGTCCACATGTACATGGGTATTTTTGAAACCGTAGCTTCTCCTTTGTGGTGTGGCCTTTCTTCCACACACAAACTGCATTTTGGGTCACTGAACGGCGGCACGGTGGTGTAGTGGTTAACACTGTCGCCTCACAGCAAGAAGGTCCAGGGTTCGATTCCCGCTTGGGGACCAGGTTTCTGCGTTGCCAGGTACCCATGTGGGGTATCTCCCAGGCCTTTCTGTGTGGAGTTTGCATGTTCTCCCCGTGCTCGCAAGGGTTTCCCCCCCGATAAGATAAACCCAATGGAAAAACATGCACAACAGATCGCTAACGCTGTGGCGTCCTTGACGAAGACGGACAGG
Source organism: Notolepis coatsorum (assembly GCF_963971535.1). NCBI lineage: Eukaryota > Metazoa > Chordata > Actinopteri > Aulopiformes > Paralepididae > Notolepis > Notolepis coatsorum. The sequence goes on from NC_140180.1 coordinate 61,436,921, forward strand.
AGCACTTGGATTGGTCCCCGGGGCGCGGCTCACGTTGGCGCCCTATCTGCTCCCGGCTGCCCATGGGGGGGAAGGACAACGGGATGGGAAAAGTGCAGAGAGACATTTCATCGGCGACTCAGTGCATGTGTGTGTGTTCCTGTGGGTCACCCATCTCGTGTGTGTGTTAAAACTGCATGACAAATAAAGACTTCTAGTCTAACAATTATTATATTATATTATATTATATTATATTATATTATATTATATTTATTATATTATATTATATTATATTATATTATATTATATTATATTATGAACACAGACCCTTTTAAAAACTCCTGCCAGGGTGAAGATTTAAAAAATACACTGAATATCCGTGTGAACAGGTGAAACCGGAGCTTATGGGACACGCAGACATCATGACTAATGGCCCTGTCAACACGGGATATTTTTGAAAACATAGTATTTTCTCTGCAATGAGGACCATGGAGAGCTCCCTACAGCCTCTCATGCAAGCGTGTTTGCATTGCTGTGAGGACTGAGAGACCTTCTGAAACACTGTTGGTGTGGACAGGGTTTTTATCTTAAATGAAGGATTCCCATACATGTGTGGACTAGGCCTGAGAGTGATGATTAGAGAGTGGAGTCAGACTTCTGTACTCATGTGTACTGTACTGTGTGTCTGAAGCAAGACAAATGTCCAGTGGTGGAAAGTTACTAAGTATATTTTTACTCTATTTTTACTATACTTAAGTATAATTTTAATATATAGTTGATATAGTATTTTCATTTCAGGAAACTTTGTACTTTCACTCCACTAGATATTGTACTTTTTACTCCACTACATTTATCTGAACCCATCAATTACTAGTTACTTTGAAGGAAAATATTTTGCATAGAAAACATGGCAAGAATTGATGAAGATTATACACTTTAAAGTTTGAAGCCTGTCAACTTCAGAGTTGTTGAGTGTAATCAGAGCAACATAACTGGGCCACATACCACTTTAACCTTTAGAGGTCAATGGTTTGAGGGTTGAATGCTCCCAAGCACTGGAATACACAAACATGTACCTTTACTTCAATATCAAATACTTCTCTACTTTTACTTAAGTAGGATTTTAAATGGAGGACTTTTACTTTTAATAGAGTAATATTTTATCTGGGTATTTCTACTTAAGTAAAGGAACTGTGTACTTTTTTCACAGGGTATCTGCAGGTTTAGCCCAGTCAGATTTAAGGCTTTTTAATACTTTTTAATGCCACTCAGAATGAAATTTAATACCAATTTCACAATAACAAAAATGGCAAAAATCACGCAACGACACCAATTAGTTTAAGTTTAGGGACACATTGGTCCAAAGATGTTTATTAAAACATAAAGGAGTAACTGGATTGGATTAAACAAAGGGGTGACAAACATAAATATCTCTCCGTCTCTCTCCCTCTCTCATGTCAGAAGTCACCTCGCTGGCAGACTGCCGTCCCTCTCTCTCTCTCTCATGTCAGAAGTCACCTCGCTGGCAGACTGCCGTCCCTCTCTCTCTCTGTCTCTCTCATGTCAGAAGTCACCTCACTGGCAGACTGCCGTCCCTCTCTCTCTCTGTCTCTCTCTCATGTCAGAAGTCACCTCGCTGGCAGACTGCCGTCCCTCTCTCTCTCTGTCTCTCTCTCATGTCAGAAGTCACCTCGCTGGCAGACTGCCGTCCCTCTCTCTCTCTGTCTCTCTCATGTCAGAAGTCACCTGGCTTTCAGACTGCCGTCCCTCTCTCTCTCTCTCATGTCAGAAGTCACCTCGCTGGCAGACTGCCGTCCCTCTCTCTCTCTGTCTCTCTCATGTCAGAAGTCACCTCACTGGCAGACTGCCGTCCCTCTCTCTCTCTGTCTCTCTCATGTCAGAAGTCACCTCGCTGGCAGACTGCCGTCCCTCTCTCTCTCTGTCTCTCTCTCATGTCAGAAGTCACCTCGCTGGCAGACTGCCGTCCCTCTCTCTCTCTGTCTCTCTCTCATGTCAGAAGTCACCTGGCTTTCAGACTGCCGTCCCTCTCTCTCTCTCTCATGTCAGAAGTCACCTGGCTTTCAGACTGCCGTCCCTCTCTCTCTCTCTCATGTCAGAAGTCACCTCGCTGGCAGACTGCTGTCCCTCTCTCTCTCTGTCTCTCTCTCATGTCATAAGTCACCTCACTGGCAGACTGCTGTCCCTCTCTCTCTCTGTCTCTCTCTCATGTCATAAGTCACCTCACTGGCAGACTGCCGTCCCTCTCTCTCTCTGTCTCTCTCTCATGTCATAAGTCACCTCACTGGCAGACTGCTGTCCCTCTCTTTCTATATCTCTCTCTTCAGGGGTTTTGCTGCCACTTCCTCCATTAGAACAGATTAGATTAGATTCAAATGTATTGTCATTAAAAAGCACTTAGTAGTTGTACAGTACAACGAAAAGAAGTTTGGCCTTCAACCAGAGTGCAACTGTAACAGTAAAGTGCAAAAGTAATATACAATGTACAGGTGATTAAACTGGGTATATAGTAGGGATGCTCGATATTGGCTTTTTTACCGATACCGATATACCGATATTGTCCAACTCTTAATTTCCGATACCGATATCACACGTTATCAACCGATACCGATATATGCAGGGTCCCCCCCCCCACTTTTGACAATAAATAAAATCAGAATTTGTTCTTACTTGCTTGCCTGGGTAAATAAAGGTTATAGAAATGTAAAAAAATATATATATATATATATATATATATATATATATATATATATATATATAATTATATATATATATATATATATATATATATATATTCTTTTTTTGAAAACCGATACAGATATTTTCTGATATTACATTTGAATGCCAATATCGGTAGGTCGATAATATCGGACATCCCTAGTATATAGCATATATTCATTAGTACTACAATTGAGTAATAGTGCTAATCAGATGTATGTACAGAGCTGTATTAGAGTAGTATTAATTAATATGTACAGTGATACAGGTATTATTATTATTATTATTATTATTATTATTATTATACAGGTATAAAGATACCCACCCACCCTCTCCTATTGGACAGTCTCCTCCCCACCGTATGTATATATTTTCTCCCACCCACCCACCCCCTCCTAATGTACAGTCTCCTCCCCATCATATGTATATATTTTCTGTTAGGATCTCTCGGTAACAGTACTGTATATTTGCATATCGTATATGTCACAAATGTAACAGTACTATACCTGTATGTCATGTATGTCCCTATGTCATAAATGTCACGATGTCACGTACAGTATGTTCAGTTGTGTATGTCATAAATGTCACTATGAATTGAAAATGGGGGACCCTGATGTAAACAAGACAAACGTCTTTCTCTGGTCTGCATCCCCTTAACAATTGTGTATTGAGCTGTACTGTATTGTACCCATTCTGCAATCTGTTAATAAAGTTATCATTCATTCACGTCATACTAGCCAGCAGCGTAACTAAGAGTAAGTAAGATATATGTACAGGTATAGATATAGTATTAATAGGTTGAATGAATGAATGAAAACTTTATTTAACAGATTGCAGAATGGGTACAATACAGTACGGCTCAATACACACAATTGAGAGTTTGCAGGAGGCTTCGCTGCTAACATTACGTTAGCTATAGCTGCTTTCGTGACTGTGATGCACACCAAAGCATATTGGCATGAATCACAGTCACGAAAGGGGCTACGTTAGCTATAGACTCCGTTGCTGAAATAGTTCCATGATGCAAACACTGGGTTGTCGAGCCAGTTCTCGTAAAATTTGCACTTTTCCATAACTAAATGCAACATTAGTGCTTGCTAACGTTAGCTATAGACTCGGTTGGTTCTGCCCCATTCCGGTCTGCGTAAATAAAAAGTCCGACTTTATCTCCCGTTAATCGTTTTTCCCCAGATTTCATAATGAAACATAAGATGACATGGCATTTTATCTTTCCTGTCTATGGCATTTTTTAAGACCTCTGAAAGATGGATTTACCTTCGGGTAGGGCGGCCGGGTAGTGCAGCGGACTAAGCGTCTGTCTACCACCACAGATACAGTGGGATCGAATCCAGCTGTGGTGCTTCCGGGTTGGCCGACCGTCCATACTAACACAATTGGCTGTGTTAACGGGTTAAATACAGAAAATAGGAGGAGTAAAAGTGGATTAAAAAAAAATAATTACCTTCGGGTAGCAGGTTCCCAAACAGTAACACAGACACAGTATAGAAAATGGAAAATTTTCCCTTTTGCTTTGGCTTGCTGCCGGCTGGTGTCGGGGGATCTTCCGTGTCAGATGACAACTAGCTGGGGAAACGGACCAACTTCCCTCTACAGCTTCACTGTTCTAACGCCAAAATGGCGGAGGCTATCACACACTATAATTTTAGGCGTATGGTCACATACACTTCTCATTATAACGCCAAAAGGACAGGGTTTGTCACATGCTTTTAATGCTGGCCACTCACACACTGCAGTACTATACCTAGGTGTCACGTCAAACACAGGGGCCAACCTGATTACACCAAAGGCACTTCAAACCACAAAAGCGAATACTGCTAACAGGCCTTCTAACACACACTCTGTGGCCTGTACCTGATCAGGCACAACAAACACTCGGCCGGTGACTGCTAGTGACTAGTGCAGGAGGGGGAAAACACTCTGTCACGGCCAAGGAGACACCCGTTCACCCTAATTGAGCACCATGGAGGCTGATAAGCTGGGGGAACATAAACAAAGGGACACACACAAAAGCGGACAGAAAATACCACCTGGTTCAAACTTACCTATGCAAAAACACAACAAAAGAGTGGGATGGGGAAGATACAAACACAGTGTAGCAGTGTTCTAGAGAGAGGATAAATGGGGAAATAAAACCAAGACCCTGGGTCAGCAAGCAATGACGATGTACCACTATAGCTGCTTCAACCAACTCAATAATACTGACCCTCAGGGGGGAGTAGGGTGTAACAGCAAGCAACGTCTGTTGGGAGTACAGCAGGTTTAATCCACCTAGCAGAGGAAAACCGAATCTGTGGCGTGTTTGTTCACAGCTTAAACTGTCGACCCACCAGTCAAGAAACACACCCAATTTTCTGCCGTAGACTAAAAACACACTTCTTCAATCAATATCTGAAATAAAAAAATGTACCTTCTTACTGTCTTTTACTATTATGTGATTTGCTACTATGTCTATTAGGGGTGTAACGGTTCACAAAAACCACGGTCAGGTACGTACCTCGGTTTTGAAGTCAAGGTTCGGTACGGTTTTTCGGTACAGTGGGGGGAAAGTTTGGCTTTCCATGTTCCACTCACGGGTGATGTAGTGTGCAGTAACTAATTGTACTTGTAGGGCTGTCAACAAATATTATATATTGAAATGAATGATCAACTTGTAAAAAAAAATATATATAATAATTATTATTATTAGATTCTGAAAAAAACAGCCCCCGCTGGGCAGTCGTTAGTGGTTAATATACCGTTGTATTTGTTCGGTACACTACACAGCCGTTCGGTACAGTACGTATACACACTGAAACGGTTCGGTACGGATACATGTACCTTTACACCCCTAATGTCTATACTACTACCTACTATGCTACTTTGCCTATACCGTTACCTGCTATGATAATATGTCTATACTACTATGCACTCAAGTGTGACACTGTTTGACGAACAATACCACTTACCCTTAGCTGCCAGAGTTGTACCCTCCCGGCTGACTTGTTGTACACAACTTGAATAAAAGCGTCAAATAAATGACAAAATGTAATTGTAAAATGATGTGGGTGAACAAAAAGCGTTACTTGGTTTGGGGGAAGATGATAGGAGGAGGACCCCAGCCGAGCCACTCTCTGGTCCCACAGTAAGTTGTGTGTTGGAAGAGGAGGAAGTCAGGCTGTTGATGATGGGGAATCCAACATTGTAGGTACCGAGTGGGACTGACACAGCAATGAGACCTCCGCCTGAAGTAGACTCCCATCTTGCAGCTCACCTGCCATTATAAGCCCAGGTATTCAGCCATGACATCATCACGTTCCTATGGGAGACTTGGAAAACAGTGAGGGAGGAAATAATAGAAGCAGACCTGGGTACTTAGAAGGATGGGGTTAGGAGATGGGTTCATTAATATGATCAAAGTACTATATACAGATCCATCGGCCATGATTTTAACAGGTAAATTCTGCTCCCCACACTTCCCTGTGTCTCGCTCGTCCAGACAGGGTTGTCCTCTTAGTCCCGGTCTATTTGCTCTATCCCTAGAGCCTTTGGCACAGTACATAAGACAATCCCAGTCCATAGCGCCGATCTCAATTAAGGGCACACAGCATCACATTAGCTTATGTATGCGGACGATGTAATATTGTTCATGCAAAACCCTACCACCTCCCTACCTCATCTTCTCAAAGTAATAGATGATTTTGGCAATCTATCGGGATTTAAGATAAACTGGCCAAAATCGGCCTTCCTTCCACTTAATGTGACTGCGAAAGCTACCATCCTCCCAGCAAATATACCCATGGTAGAACACTTTAGATGTCTTGGAGTTGAAATATTCCCCACTATAAGCCAAACGGTGAAGTATAATTATTCTGGATTGCTAGATAGGATCACAAATGACTTCGGCAGGTGGTTAAAATAGAATAACTCATTACAGGCCCGAGGGTCAATAGTTAAGATGAATGTTTTACCCAGAATTAACTTCTTCAGCTCGATGTTGCCGTTACCCCCTCCTGTTGGTTACTGCACAGAGAAATAAAGCAGACAGGGGTTTAGCCTTTCCAGACTTCAACTATTATTTTAAAGCGTTCTCTTTAAGACCACAGATCACCTGGTTTGATTCTCAAGCATCGTTATCCTGGAGACCATTAGAGGAGAACATAGTGGCACCACATAGACTGCAGGATATAGTGTACACCAACTTATCAATTAAGCAATGCAACTTGAGATTTGGCCCTCTTATTACACATGTGATCCGGATATGGCATGACACACAGAAAAAGTGTACTAACCACCATAAATGGCACAGTCATTCTCCCCTATTTAATAACAATTTACTCCTTATTGCACAACAACCTATCAGATTTCCTAGATGGGAAAATAAAGGCATACACACATTGGGGGATATCTTCGATGACCATGGTTTCTGCAGTTATCAAGATATATTTAACAAATTTAACCTCACCAGTTCCACTCATTTTTTCTATCTACAATTAAGAGCAGCTTTGAAGGCTCACGGAGTCCTATTAAATATTCCACTTGAGCACCACAGATTTCACAAATTATTTTATGAAAAGGAGACATCGAGAGGCTTTGTCTCTGACTTTTATCGTCACTTACTTATGTCCTCATATGAGGTCCTTCCCCTAGACTCGGTTTGGAGGAAGGATATCCCTAACTTGGAAGTAGATTTTGATTGGGATGCAGTCTGGGCAAACGTTCGGCTATCATCACGCAACCCGGATCACCAACAGATTAATCTTAATTTTGTTCATAGGACTTACCTGACTCCTAGACGTTTGCATCTAATGGGTCTCAGACAAGACCCTCGATGCTCCTTGTGTTTAAACGGTGCTCTTGGTACATTTATGCATATGTATTGGGAATGCCCTCCTGTTAAGATTTTCTGGGAAAAAGTAACCACTCAATTATCAGAATTTTTATCTCTGACCATACCTACACTGCCTTCTGTATTGTTGTTGAATGATGTTTCTCAGTTATCAACCTCTGTACATGTAAAGAGACTAATTTTGTCCGGTCTTGCGGCTGCCAAAAAGTTGATAGCGTCACGCTGGATTCAACCGGATAAAATGTGCCGGAAGGTATGGGTTCTTACCTATCTCGATGTGATTTATCTAGAGATATCTACTGCACGAATTTTAGGTGTTAATGAAGCCAGCATAGCAGTCTGGGTAGCTGTGGTGGAGAAGATAAAGGGTAGCATATAAACTTGTAATTTTCTGATGTTAAATGAAATAGTGGATGTATAGTCCAAGTGGGGGTCCTGAGGGGGGGGGGGGGTGGAGGGGGAGGGAAGGGGAAGGAAAGAGCGAGGAAGAGCGAGCAAGAGCACATGTATTGTATTTATTATTTTTATGTCTTTTAATCTACATTTATTTTGATTTAATTACTGGACTGTCATTATTGTTATTATTATTTCTGTCATTGTCCTGTGATTTATCATTGATTATTACTGTTACTGTATTGTTTGTCTAGTTTCATGTTAAAAAAGGGAAAATTAAAAACATTTGTTCAAAAAAAAAGAAGCAGACCTGGGTGCCTGCTCAACCAATCCAGAGCAGAAGGCAGGCGTATCAGGCCTCCCCATGATTAGTTCACATTGCCCACAGCTGTGCATGACTGATTGATCTGATTACATTGTCAACTGTCTCTAGTAATCGGCTCAGCCATAGCACAGGGGAAAAAGGTAATCCACATAGGAATTAGTTGGCAAAGACACAGTATTTATCCACATAAGCAAGCAAGGTCCTGTCAACCTGTGCCACAAAAACATTCTTCATGTACGAGCAAATTAATTGTTCTCAACAGGAAACTCTGTGCGGGGTCACCTAATACAATATTTCATTCGCAAATTGGAGAAGATGGGAGATTATGGGAGTGTGGACACCCAATTTGACTGACCCTTTTTTCAGTTGGGTCGCTCATATCACGTCATCATGCTGTACGTGGCTTCTCTGGGATATCGGCAATCTTATGTACAATGTGTACGTATTACAAATAGGTATATTACATATTCTTCATGGCGATAGCGTCAGTCTTATGTACATGTGTACATATTACAAATAGGTATATTACATATTCTTCATGGCAATAGCGTCAGTCTTATGTACAATGTGTATGTATTACAAATAGGTACATAATATATTACATATTCAAACAATGTAAACTATTTGAGTTTTCAGCTCACGCAGAAAATGTTATATCTCATGACAGCCCAAGTCTTATGTACAATGACCAGCATGTTCAGCACCACGGACACCAGCCCTCCAACAGAGTTCAACTGTTCATATATGTACCTATTTGTAATACGTACACAATGTACATAAGACTGATGCTATCACCATGAAGCCATGTATATGTACAGCGTGAGTGACCCAACTGAAAAAAGGACCCACTCATATTGGGCAGCCGGTCAAATTAGGTGTCCACAGGGAGTGCTGGTAATCCGTCCTTCGGATGAGATGCTAAACCGTGGTCCTGACTGAATCTCTGTCGTTAAAGAACCCAGGACGCCTATCATAAAGAGTAGGGGTTCCCCCGACGTTCCTGGCCAAATTCCCAATCAGGTCTCTGACATCAAGGCCACCTAATCATCCCTTCCCCTTAATTGGCTGATATCAATCCCTGTCTCCTGAGCCATTCAGCCATTGTCTAGTGTGATGTGTGCTGGGTGCCAGTGTATGGTAGTTATTGAGCCTGCATAGCCCAAGGTTGGGTGCTACCAGTGGTGGTGAAGGAGGCAATTTCCACCCTACATTGTAAAGCGCTTGCCTTTGATTGTCTAGAAAAGCGCTATATAAATGCAAGTAATTATTATTATTATTATTATTATTATTATTATTATTATTATTATTATTATTATTATTATTATTATTATTATTATTATTATTATTATTATTATTATTATTATTATTATTATTATTATTATTATTATTATTATTATTATTATTATTATTATTATTATTATTATTATTATTATTATTATTATTATTATTATTATTATTATTATTATTATTATTATTATTATTAATTATGTTCGCTCAAGGTTGAAAAAGAACACTTCATGGAAAAGTCACAAGTGTGAAACATAGACTCGGATGCAACTACGTAAGAATTGCAAGTAGTTTGAGAACAAACGTTGAGAACACCCTTTTTTGATCCACTGTTTCTCATGTTCTTTGGAATTAGCCTTTACGTTTTAAGGTTTAAAGGAAGCATGAAGAGTAATTCGCCACGGCTCTCGTCTTTGTCACTGTAGCTGACATTTTAGTTAGTGGAATGGAGACCTTGGAAAGGGAGTGCTGTACAGAATGCCTCCTCTTCATGCAGATTGACAGCAGACTTGTGTAACCGGGCGCGTCTCACTGTACACAGCCATGAGAGCTTGTAACATCCAGGGATCTCCTCTGATGTTGGCTCTAGAAAGGCAACACTGCGGGCCTCAAAGCTCCCCCCCCCCACCCCCCCACCCCCCATCCCCTGGATATATGGTCACTGACATTAATGTGATATTTGAGAGAGTCTCGCTCTTTTAATTAGTACAGACATTCCTGTAATCTGAAAGGTTCACGTTTCACAGCCACACCCCTCTTCCCACCCGCGTCCCCCACCCCGCCCCGCACTCTGACATTTCAACAATCCGTTTGATATTTTGGTAACACTTTCACCCCCCCCCAGTATCTATAATGCATTATCAGCATACTTATACTGCGTTATAATCTTCTTATAACACAGTATAATTATAGTTATAAATATTCATACTGCTTTATAACAATAATCACATTATAAAGTATTTTATTATGACGTATCATAATACTTCATAATTGCTGGTCACATGTTCTTTTGTAAGGATCATAGTGTATTATAATTCTTATAGTTGTAATACATCAGTCCTTTTATAATGCATTATAATCACTGTTATACTACATTGTTATAATGTGAATATAAGTCACTATAAGTGGTCATTGTTCGCTTTAAGTAAAGTGAAAACAATCTATAATTAAAGCTATTCAAGAACAATACACAAAACGTAAAATGTATTTACTTGTTTTTAACAGACAATACATTGAATACTGGTGAGGTACTCCAATTTGACACAACTGAATGATGGACATTTACATTTCACAAATGTAATGTTTCCCCAAAAACTTCACTTTAAAGACTATTATTGATTCAAATTATAAATATATATATTTTTTTAAACTTAAATTTTTATTTAACATTTATAGACATACAACACAACATTTACAGTGACATCCATAACATAACAACATACAGATGTGGGTCCCTTGAATATGGCCTCGTTCAGCTGTCCAGACCCCCGTAAGAGGAGAGAAACCCCTCCCTCCCGCCCTCCTCCCCGAGAGATAGAGCACCCCCATATCCTGGTCCACCATGCACGGAGCCGAGCACCCAGAGCCCCCACCCGCCCCCGCCCGACCGCCAGGCCCCTGGTCCACGAGAGCCCCAAGCCCAGGTCCGCAGAAGGCCTAAGCACCACGCCTCAATGGCCCACCGACCCCCCGCGACCCCAAGCACGGTCCCCCCCCCCCCCCCGGCCCGGAGAACAGACCGCCCGGCCAAGACGGCCGAGGACCCCAGGAAGCCCCGCCCCCCCCCCCCCCCACACCAATCCCACAACACGCAAGGCCCCCCCTCCCCCAGGTCGAACCGCCGGAACGATGGCCCCTCCCCCCGACCCCACTGAACCCACTGTACCTCCCATGTCACCGACATCACAGCATACATTTATGTAATTAAAACTAACAACACAATAAGAAAAAATGACATGGATATAAATGATTATATGGTTTGCACTCATTCCCCGGTTGGTGGTTTGGAGGGGGATCAGCCCTCCCACTGGAGAAGCCCCCCCCCCCCCCCCCCCAGAGACGAAGATACCCAGGGGCGGACCTTCCTACAGGCGATATAGGCGGTCGCCTAGAGCGCCACCCAGAGGGGGGCGCCCAAAAAAAAAAAAAAAAAAAAGAAAAAAACCTTTTTTTTTTTTTTTTTTCTGTGCAGTTTTGGCGCCCACCTCTATATCTGCAACCATTATTTTTACATTAAAAAAATTCTAACATAAGGGAAAATGAGCCAAAAATCTAAAACGGTCGGTCGGTCTGAGCCTCAGCTTTAGGTGTTTACAGTCAGAACATGCTAGAGCGCTGTGCATTGATGGGTATCGGTCAAGTGTTTATAGAATTGAACATTGAGGAAAGAAAGACTAACGTTAGAGCGCAGTGGTGAATCTCGCCTAGGGCGCCAAATGGGCTAGGTCCGCCCCTGAAGATACCCCCCGAAGGAGGCTCTCCAAGCCTCTCTTCATGTCCAACATTTTGAATTCTTGTCCTTCATATTTGTCCATGTGCACATTTAAAGCAACTGCTATTCTAACATAACTCTGAAGAAATAATATAAAAGAAGACTAAAGACAATTGGCACTTCCCAGGTAATTCCTTTTAACCCTGTTTGACCCCTGTTGGCGGGTTGGAGGGGTAAGGCTCTCCTGAAGAGGGCCCCTCCTATACCGACGGAGATGTCCCCTGTGGGGGTTCTCCAATGTCCCTATTATTCTCCAATGTCCCCGATCAGGTCTCCGAATGTGATTCCCCATGTTCCCCGTCCTCTTAGCTGTGTGTCCTGTGTGTTAGTGTCTATAGTTTAGTCTAGTATGTATTATTTGTATTTTATACAACGGCATGCAAATTTCTCGATTCTGATTGGCTGAAACAGTCATTTTACACGTCTTTATTGGCAACAATTCCACGCTGCTGGCCCAGGACCCGCCCACAACCGAACCACATCACATCACTCCGCCGGATCACAAGAAGGTGGACAATAATCTTTACAAATGGATATGTTGATAGCGACTAAACGACTAAATATCAAGCGATTCTGTCACAGCGAATGTCTTAGTCGTTTAAACAATGTTGGATGATGTAATTGATGGGTCTTGAATCATTCTGTAACAAAAGAAAAATCGCGGATTGATTGATTGATTCATTTTCAATTTTTTTTTCAATTTCTTTTTCCTTTCGACTGTCAGCGCTCGCTCTAGTCTCCACCCACCGCCACACACACCCCCCCCACACACACACACACACACACACACACACACACACACACACACACACGCACACACACGCACACACACACACACACACACTCTGCCTGCAACGCGGGGGATAGTCAGAGAGCTGGGTGCTGCGCTGTTCTAAGTGAGCATGGCCTATTGAGTTGATTGATTGATTGATTGATTGCTAATTTTATTACTGTACGGTTGGTTTCCAACTAGTTAAGTTTAGGCCCTCTACAGTAGGTTTAAAAAAATAAATAAAAGAATAGGGCGAAGAAAACGTTTTTTTCCTATAGGGCAAAGAAAACTTTTTAATTTGTTTTACCTACTTTATATAGAAGCATCTAAGAATGAAGTTCTATGGAAAGTAGGTCTGCATTCCCTTAACAATTGTGTGTATTGAGCCATACTGTATTGTACCCATTCTGCATCTGGTAATAAAATTTTCAATCAATCATTCCAATAATACACAGTTGGATGTGTTAGTTGGTTGGATGCACTTCAAGCTGCTTCCACATGAGGCAACTTCTCTCAATCATTCCAATAATACACAGTTGGATGTGTTAGTTTGGTTGGATGCACTTCAAGCTGCTTCCACATGGAGGCAACTTGTCTTTTTTGTAGTTGTGGGAACTACTTTTTCTGGCGGATGGTTTTTTCAATAAATCTTCGATTAATGTGTGTTTATTGTATAGAAATAAGGTTGGATGAATCTGGCAGTTGTATAAAAGCTTTACACCACTTGCAGTCGTGATTTGTGAACAATAAACCATGCCTAGGGGGGTCTAACGACCCTCGGCTGCGCCTCGGGCCTAACAACCACCCCTAGGCATGGTTTATTGTTCACAAACCACTCCTGCGCGTGATGTAATGCTTAAATATGTCCCGAGTCAAGTCTCCATTTCCCCAACTAATGTGTTCACCTTGTCTGTATTCCCAGTGGTCTGTGTGTTGTCTGCAGTATGTCTTGAATCATTGCCTCCATTCACTATTTAATTATATGCATATGTGGTATTGAATCTTGGTCGGTGTGTATGATCTCAGTGCTCAAGTCCTGCTTGGTGTGTGAGACTTCGTTATTCGAGTTCTGGCTGGTCCGGTTGGTGTGTGTGGCCTCCGTGTTCGCATCTTGGCCGGCCCGGGCGACCTCCGCGCCTGCATCTCGTGTGCGGATGGTCCGGCCGACCTCGGTGCCCGAGTCCCGGTTGGTCCGTTTGTATACAGCGTCTCCCTGTCCCTCCCCCGGGGGCTGTCTGTTTCGCCTCTCCATGCTGCTCCGAACACCCCACCTTGCATCGAGTCCAGTCCGCGTGTTGGCCATGTTAGCTTGTAGCTCCCTCGCCCACCAGGCCTTGCTGCGGCCCCACGTCCTGTTAGCTTGTATCCCTTGCTGCTTCATTTTCACCGTGATAACTTCCATGTTAGCTTGCAGCTCCTTCTCCGGCCAGGCCTCGCTGCGGTCCAACGCCACATTAGCTTGTATTCCCCGACCCTTCTCCAACTCCTCCCTGAGTCCATCGCTGTTGCCCTGGATGTTCCGCGTGTTAGCTTGGATATCCATTGCGTTAGCCTGTTTGCTAGCTTGTAGCTCTTGGTTAGCTACTGCGCTAGCCTGTTGGCTAGCCAACACGCTCTGCATTTCAGCTTGCCTTGGATGCCGGCCCATATCCTAGCTGCCCACTGCGCCACGCTAGCCTGCATGCTAGCTTCCCACTGTGTCATGGCAGCCTGAATCATCTCCTGCGTCCTCCTTTGTACTTCTTCTGGCGGACGTGTCTTCTAGTATTGTTTCTCAAATTATAAATATTACCTGAAACTATTTCTACTTTACCTGTAGCTGTATATTTTACTTTTATGTAAACGTTTGATCAACAAGTCTCAACCTTCAACCTGAAACAAATACAACTATGAGAATTATCATTATTATATTACACTATGATCCTTGCAAAAGAAAAATGTCCATGAGTGACCAGCAATTATGAAGTATTATAAGTCATTATAAAATGCTTTATAATGTGTTGTGATTATTGTTATAAAGCATTATGAATATGTAATTATGAACTATAATTATACAGTGTTATACGCAGATTATTACCCATTATAAGTATGCGTATTATGCATTATAGACATGGGCATCATATAAAGTGTTACCAGATCAAGTCTTGGTGTCTTTATTATTTATTATTATTTATATTCCCTGTTTTATTCTCTTATTACTTTATTTTATTATTCATAATTGTACTGTCTATTCTATTCTACTATTGTATTGCACTGCACTATTTTACTCTGTCTATTACTTTTTATTACAGGTTCGAAACTGTCAGGTATTAAACTGTGTGGGTATCAAGCCAGAAAGACTGTCAGGCTTTAAAACTGTGTAGGACCCAGGCCTAGAACTGTGCCCTGAGAGGGAGGTTTGCCCTGAGAGGGAGGTTTGCCCTGAGAGGGAGGTTCGAAGGGTCAAAGTGGGTATCAAACAAGAGGGAAGACTGTCAGGTTTTAAACTGTGGATAGCAAACAGAAGGTAAAGACGACTTTGAACTGTTGAACATTAATCCAGAACCATTATTGCACTGTGCTATTATTTGACTTATTTTTACTTTTATCTCTACGCACCACTATTTGCTGGGTGCATACTATGACCTTTATCATGTTTTGTAACAGATTACAGAAATTCAAGAAACCTATTGGAACATGAGGTTCTGATATGATTTGATTAATATATCTGCATTATTTTATCCCACTTTTGCTCTTGCTGCTTGTTTTACACTGATTTTGTGTCTTATTTCTTACTGATGTACCCTTCCTGATGACTTGTCGTACAGAACTTGTAAGTCGCTTTGGATAAAAGCGTCAGCTAAATGACTAAATGTAAATGTAAATGTAAATGATGTAAAGCACTTTGAACTGCAATCCCCTGTATGAAAGGTGCTATACAAATAAAGTTATTATTACCAATATCTTTCCAAAAACAGAGAAGGAGTGATTGCTTTATACTGACTCTCACAACACTAGACTGTTAGAGACCATCCAGATGACATTCAGAAGATACTTCATAATACATTTTGCAGTTATATTTCTGCTGTTAAGAGGAAATGGAAAATGTTCTGGAAATATCCTGCCAGGGTACGGTAAATTGCTGCTTACAATCTTAGGCCGACGACGTGCATTATGCAATTGTGTTGTAGTTGCGGGTTGCAGATGATGTCATTTTTAAGTTACAGTTGAGGTTCTTCTTATTTGCACGGCCTATTGCACAACTCAGTTGCATGTATCCACGTTGCATGTGTAATGCCAGCCTCATATCTGGTTGATTAGAGAAATTATTGCTTACTGTTGTCTAGGGTGACCCAGAAACACAGCACTATTAATATGTGCTGTTAAATAAGAGCCTCCCCTACAGTAGCACTGTTCCTGGTGCTTTGAGCCGTGACGCAGCCAGGCTGACAGGCGCTAGCGGCCCAGGGATGTTCAGCCACCGTTAACTCAAAGTGGAGCTCCCATCCCTCCTGGACAGAACTGCCCGCAAAGCTTGTTGTTTGCCTACTGAATGTCAAACGTGAGTGGGATGACATTTACATTTACATTTACATTTAGTCATTTAGCTGACGCTTTTATCCAAAATCGACTTACAAGTTCTGTACGACAAGACAGCAAGAAGGGTACAACTCTATCAGCTGAGTAACAATGTTCATCAAGTGTTGCGTGTTACAGTGTAGGTTCGTTTATTAGGACAAGTGCATGACAGTAAGGTTAGTCAGGGTTAGATTTTTTATTTATTTTTTTAATCATTTCAGATAGTGGTTGAAGAAGTGAGTCTTTAGTCGACGGCGAAAGATTGGACGGGATTCGGCTGTCCTAACTGGGATGGGTAGTTCATTCCACCATTGTGGGGCAAGGACTGAGAATAGGCAGCTTCTCTTTGATGACCCTCCGGGAGCTTGGATAGGAGTAGGTCTGAGGCGGCCAGAAGATGCAGAGCGTAGGGGTCTTGAGGGTGTGTAGTTAGAGACCATTGACCGGAGGTAGGCGGGAGCGGTTCCCTTTGCTGCACGGTATGCTAGGTCGAGGGCCTTGAAGCGGATACGTGCAGCAATGGGGAGCCAGTGCAGGTCCCTAAGAAGTGGGGTGACATGGGCCGTCTTCGGTAGGTTTGATATCAGGCGGGCCGCTGCGTTTTGAATGAGTTGAAGAGGCTTGGTGGCAGTGGCCGGGAGGCCAGCTAGCAGTGCGTTGCAGTAGTCGAGGCGGGAGATGACTGTTGATTGGACGAGGAGTTGGGTGGCTTCTTTTGTCAGGAAGGGGCGTATCCTTCTGACGTTGCTCAGGAGGAATCTGCAGGTTCTGGTTGTCGCTGCGATGTGAGCAGAGAAGTTCAACTGGTCGTCGAGGACAACACCAAGGTTCTTGGCGGTCGGGGACGCGGTCACAGCTGCATTCTCGACTGTGATGGAGAGGTCGGTCAGGGGGGAGGATTTGGCCGGCAGGTGGAGCAATTCTGTTTTGCTTAGGTTCAGTTTGAGGTGGTTGGTCGTCATCCAGGCGGAGATGTCGGACAGACAGGCCGAGATCCGCTCAGAGACGTGGATATCTGAGGGAGGGAAGGAGAGGAAGAGTTGAGTATCATCGGCATAACAATGATATGAGAAGCCATGAGACGTGATAATGTTACCCAGTGATTTAGTGTAGAGGGAGAAGAGAAGGGGTCCTAGGACCGAGCCCTGGGGGACACCCGTCCGGAGGGGGCGGGTGGCCGACAGAGTCCCTCTCCATGACACTTGGTATGAGCGGTCGTTGAGTATGATGTCAGCCATGTCAGCGCAGATCCAGCCACTCCCATTCCTGCGAGGGCCGCGAGGAGGATCTGATGGTTGACTGTGTCGAAGGCTGCAGATAGATCTAGGAGAATCAGGACAGAGGAGAGGCCTTTCGCTTTTGCTAAGTGAAGTGCCTCTGTGACCGCAATGAGGGCCGTTTCTGTGAGAGCTGCCGTGGACAGAGAGGATAGCAGTGGGTGTGGGAGAGAGGACTTACTATACTAGCACTCTCAGGTGGGACTTTTTTTTATGTTTTCACATTCCATATTATGATTTTACCACCATTAGCATACATCCAAAAGGGTTAGAGACAGAACTAAGCCATTGTTGAATGGTAAGTGAGAATATTACAAGAGAGAGAGGGGGGGGGGAAGAGAGAGAGAGAGAGAGAGAGAGAGAGAGAGAGAGAGAGAGAGAGAGAGAGGGATAGAGCAGAGAGAGAGAGAAAGAGAGAGAGAGAGAGAGAGAGAGAGAGAGAGAGAGAGAGAGAGAGAGAGAGAGAGAGAGAGAGAGAGAGAGAGAGGAGAGAGAGAGAGAGGAGAGAGAGAGAGAGAGAGAGAGAGAGAGAGAGGGGGGGGGTAGAGGACACTGAGAAAAGCAGTGTGGTAGAAGTTTAGGCCAACTGGTTCTCTGGCTACAGTCACATTGTAAGAACTGTATGTAGGGAGGTAAAAAAAATTCTGCCGTCACCGAAAATATATATTTTAAATCTGTCGTATTTAAGCATAATATTAAGCATATTCCGCCTCTGTGAGATGATTTAATTACAACATACAATAATCAAATAGTTTTTAGTACCAAAACATTTCAAATAATTGTTACCACAACTTACAGTAATCACTGAATTTCTTACATGAGATGGCGCACCCATCACCTTTTGGTTAAAAACTCAAAAGTCCCAAACAGAAAGAATAATCCGATTACACATGGTTGTAGTCGAGACTTGGGGAAATATTTGGATGCAAAAACCTCATTGTTGGCTCCTATTTAGGGGGAGTAGCAAATCAGAAAAACGCTGACACCATTTTAACAGGACAACAAATCATCCAACAACAAATCATCCAACAAATCATCAACTGACAGACGCCAATATGTGCGCACAGAGGTTGGCTACAATTTGAGTGGTTGTTTGTTCTACCAATTGAAAGTATGGCTTATTGGGACTTTGGCTTTCTGTGAGGGGAGTGGCCGAAACCAGAGCGGAACTGCGTTCTGAATAGCATTGTGGGCAGAGCTCCCATTTGATTACATTACGGCAGAGCGTTTGACCTCCCTATGTATGTACACAGATGCTGCAGACAGTATACGAGGATCAGCTGTACATAAAGTGCCAGTAAGGTTTATGAAAGTCAGGTGGTCATATAACTCAGCCGCCAGTGGCTTGGCTGATGAAGACTCCATCACCTGAGATAGACTGTCAAGCTGTGCTTTCTCCAGAGCAAATGCCTGTAGATCATCTATCGCACGGCTAAAATATATCCCAACTCTATGACATGAGAAGTATGAAAATGCAACCTGGGGACCTCCCAATTTAATAGAGGCCTTGCACAGAATGTTTATGTCGTTTCTGCCTGTAAACATTGGTAACCACTTTCAAAAGAAAATGCCTAATTTATTTGTTGTAGTGGAGGTAACACACTGTAAAAGCATGATATTACTGTTCTACTGTGACTCGTTAGATCCAGTAATAAGACACCAAATGATGTGTTTTTGTTGATATATTTCGAATACATCAATACATAACAACCATTGTGTTGCACATAGCAACAGTTATCTACCTTCCCTTGCCATGTAGAAAACAATTGTTGCTATGTTACAGGCAGCCATGTTGGAAGACAAAGAACTACACAAACATTCCGTGCAAGGCCTCTATTGTATGTGGTGTGTGATGAGGCAATGAAATAGAAATACAATGTCACGTCAAACCCCTGACTTCTCTGGTAGAGAAACAACTAGCCAACCCTTGCCTTTTTGGAGTGACAGAAATGTTTGCACAATACACAGACACATGTGTTGATGTTGGCCGAATTGAAAACCTAAAAAGAAACACTTTAGCAAGTAGGACACAGTAGAAGTAGAATCCTACCTACTGGGTAGCATCATAGACAAGAAGGGTGGCACGGTGGCAGATGTCAGAGCAAGAATCAGCAAGGTAAGGGCCTCATACAACTAAAGAACATCTGGAGCTCCAAGGTAATCAGTCAGCATACAAAGATCAGACTCTTCAAATCCAACATCAAGCCAGTACTCCTATATACGGATCAGAGACGTGGGGGACAACCAAGATCACAATGACTAGAGTGCAGTCATTCATCAACAGATGCCTGAGGCGGATCCTGAACATCCACTGCCAGATACCATCAGTAACAACGATCTCTGGCAGAGAACGGGCGAACAACCAGTGGAAGAACAAATCAAAAGAAGTGGGGATGGATCGGCCACACACTACGCAAACCAAACACCAGCACCACCAGACAGGCCCTTAGATGGAACCCCCAAGGCAAAAGGAAGAGAGGCTGGCCCGAGAACACCTGGCGCAGGGACTTGGAGACAGACATCACACAGAGCGGACTGACATGGAAACAGCTGGAAAGCAAAGTACAGGACAGAGGACCCTGGCGAACTGTTGTCGACGGCCTATGCTCCCCCAAAAGGAGCGATAGGCGTAAGTAAGTAAGTAAGTAAGTAAGTAAGTAAGTAAGTAAGTAAGTAAGTAAGTAAGTAAGTAAGTAAGTAAGTAAGTAAGTAAGTAAGTAAGTAAGTAAGTAAGTAAGTAAGTAAGTAAGTAAGTAAGTAAGTAAGTAAGTAAGTAAGTAAGTAGGACACATACTGAAGAGATGATCACTGTAAAAAAGAAAACTGTAAAGAAAACGGTAAATGTCTGGCAGCAACAGTTGCCAAATACTTAATGTCAAATTACAGTAAAATTAAATACATTTACAGATTACAACCTTTATTTAATGGTTAATATTTTGATATAAGGTAATTTACTGTATTTTTATGGCATTTACACTTAAAGTAGAAAAACAAAAGTAATCTGTAAAAGAATACAGTGAATTTCCCGTGAAATTTTTATTAGATTAAAAAAATAATAATAAAAAAAAATGTGTACAGTGTACAGTCTTCCAGGTTCAGTCATGGTTCACTCAAAATGGTTGATGAAACTCTGTTGAAAACATACATTACATACATCTTGTAATCCTGCTATACCAGATGCAATGAGCAGCACATTTGGCACATTGGACAGTTTTCTGGAACAAATCCCACCACAAGTTGACATTATTCACACAGGAGCTAAACACACAGAGACTTCCAACACGGATCCACCAGCATCAGTATCATTGTAACAGAACCGCATGGTGTCCTTATCAGTCTCTCCCAGGTTGACTCAGGCTAACGTCTGCAGACAAAGGCACAGGGACTGAGTCTCCAGTACAACGCAGGAGTATAAATCAGCCTCCATCGCGGCTCTGCCCGTCCCAGAAAATTATTTTAAGACTGATCCCTCCCAGCACCAATACCGCACCCTCCCAAACATCACCTTGAGTGATTTTCAGTTTTAGCTAAGTTGCAAATCAAGCCGCTCCCCCAGCCTTGGTCCAGAACTGCTGTGTTATCCAATCCCACTGATTTACAGCGAGGCTCTGTGTGCAGATGAGGTGCGTGGCCGTTGTCCATACGATGGGAAATTGATTTTGAATTGATCGCCATAGCGAATGAGCACTATTGGGGGCGAGGGGTGTGGCCACTGGGCCTGATCTTAGTACTCTTAATAACACTAGGAATACAGACTATTTCCTAGTGTGTGATTATGAGGTCACTCAAATACAATGTGACTAATACTGTGACACTACAAGAATGCTTACTGTTGTAATGTTTTAGGTGTGTGTGGACAATGGATAGGGGGAGGGGAAGGGATGTTCTATATTATGTACTCAGACCGGAGGTGGTTTCCATCAACACCCTGGAATACCATCTGTCCATCCTCTCAGCAAGCACGGCCATCCAAGGACACACACACACAACCAACAATATAACAAGTGACCAATCTCATAATGGCTGTGTTATTATTTATCCCATGCTGTGAACAGGTCCTATAAATGCCAGCATATATAGCTGCTACTGGAGCCAATTAAGAGGGCAGGACAGAGGGATGGATGAGAGGGGTTGTGTGTGTGTGTGTGTGTGTGTGTGTGTGTGTGTGTGTGTGTGTGTGTGTGTGTGTGTGTGTGTGTGTGTGTGTGGTAGCCGCTCTATTTGGAGACTGCGTTGCTTTTTGTACCCATAGAGTAGATATAGTTTTACGGAAATGCTATTGTATCTGTTTTTGAAACATCATCTGTGTCAATATTGTGTACGATGAATGCTGCACAATCACAAATGTAATTGAATGACTCCCAATGAGCTAATTGCACTGTTGCGCGGTGATTGATTGAATGAAAATTGTATTAACAGATTGCAGAATCGGTACAATACACTCAATACACACAATTGTTTCTTTCGTCTTGTTTACATCAGGGTCCCCCATTTTCAATTCATAATGAATTTTAAGTAAGGGTGCAATTAGCAGCGTGCAATCCATTCTTTGTGGATCTAGCCCTAGTGTTTATGTCCTTAATGTACTGGACATTGTGTGTGTGTGTGTGTGTGTGTGTGTGTGTGTGTGTGTGTGTGTGTGTGTGTGTGTGTGTGTGTGTGTGTGTGTGTGTGTGTGTGTGTGTGTGCGTGCGTGCGTGCGTGCGTGCGTGCGTGCGTGTGTGTGTGTGTGTGAGATGAGGTGCTGCATAAGCTTAATCTATATTGACTGTGTATTTTCTCCAAAGCAAAAGGATAGGAAAGCAAACTGTGCTAGTATCAGCAGGTAACTATTGCAAGTCTGATATGAATGCCATCAGTGGTACAGAGTGGAACAGTGACTTGAGGACTTCTGTTACGATTGTCCATATTGTGCTGAGTGGGCTGCAGTGCTTGGGGGGGGAATGGTAGTGTAGTACGCTGACAAAGGTCAGAAAGGGTGCTGCCACAAGTGCCACAGAGACACAATGGGAACATCACAGTGACATTTACACATACACCAAATTACACACACACCCACGCATGTACATACAATTGTGGTGAGTCAGAATGCTACCCTATGACTGTGACGCAACTAGCTACTACCTCACCTTCAGCCTTCCACTTCCCAGATATGAGTTATGATGACCGGTATCTCAGCACGCACGAGGGTCACAGCACAGGCTATCTCTGTCACATTCTGCCGTATGTTTGTTTTCACGCTTGGGTAATAAGCCTCTACGGTAAACGGGTGTGTAGCCTAATATGTCGGTAAATACTGAGTCATGGTAACAACTGTGTCGTCCCGTATCATTACTCCATGGGTTCTCTTACAGGCAGCTGCTGTTTATTATTATCCAAGTGCTGCTTGCACATTCTTCCAACACACTTGCACCAAGTCAGGATTTGAACTGTGCCACTTTCAGCTTGTGAATTGAGTGTCAATACTCTATAACACTCACGCCTTATCTCGATGCAAATTATTCTATCCAGTGTAAGTATCTCTAGCATAACTATATAACTACTAGTGACAACAACTGTGACAGTGTTTTAATGCACTACTAGGCGCTCCCTTCACTTCCCTACACAGAGTATCAAGAAATAACGAAGGTTATCCTATAACCCTAGTTACATGAGTCTTTGTGAGCATTCTGCTCTATGGGAATATACCTAGGTATACCACGTTACTTGAAAGATTCCGCTACATGCACTTGCACTTGCCCGGCCACGCCCCTGTCCGCCTACATGTATATATGCGAGGGGTATAACCGTACAGCCGCCTTCCAGAGTCTTGATCTTCATTAGGAAGACAGTCAGGGGTCCTCAGTGAGTTGAGAGCAGAACGCTCACAAAGACTCATGTAACTAGGGTTATAGGATAACCTTCGTTACATTTCGTCTTTGTTTTACGTTCTGCTCTATGGGACACAGTACCGGAGCAGGACGCGGAGAGCCCGACAAATGCACCCGCTGAGGTCCCCTACAACCATCAGAACACCGGGGAGGGTCCGGGCCCCCCCCACCCCCCCTAGTGAGGGGTGGGGGGGGGAACAGGACACTGAGGGGACAGCACCCAACAAATGCACAGGGTGAGCAGACCGCGGGACAGAAGGGCCCGCTACTACCCGACACGATCAAAACACCACAGGAGGCGCCACCAAGACGGTCATTATGCACGAATGCACACTCCCGGTGGCCCACCTAACGGGCATGAAACCCCCCTGTCAATGCTTGATCTGCCCCGTCATTTCCCCCCGGAATTGTATGCAAGCCCTCGAGCTAGCCTAGTGAGCTGGCGCTCGGTAGAGATAAAAACTCCTTCCCGGCCGACCGCATAAAAAACGCTGTTATGCCGTTGGACAGACCAGGGCACGCCGGCCCTAAAAAGGCTGTTTCAAATAAACACGTGAGAACATGCCCGGGCCAGTCGCGGATACCAGTGCCGTAAGACCAAGCGCTGGTATCGAACAGTGTGTAGGCTCGTAAGACCTGAGAATGGTGGTGGGTGAATTCTGACAAGAAACATTTCTCCCCCCTGTCTGGGTAGAACCGGGAGGAGACCGGTCCTCGCAAGGACACTGACACAGGGTTTACATACAAAGCCTGGGGGGAAAAAACCATCCGTCACAAATTCCGCTTACACGAGAGGGGAAGATGCCAGGTTTATCCCGGATAGACCTCCCAATTGACAACGTGAGTCGGGACCTGCCGCGCAGATCTCAACTCACGGACACATCTCTTGTGGCCAATAAGAAAACGCGAAAGCCTGTGACGTTTTCAATGGCCTTGGGACTCATATAACTAGGGTTATAGAATAACCCTCGTTATACCCCGTTTCAGGTGCATGTCCTGAAAGGCGGATCGAACAAAAGCGGTGTTTCCGTTGTGGTCGCACTGGACATCGCTTCAGTAACTGTGCTGGATTGTCGGGAAATGGGGGGGCTCGCTAAACTTGGGGGGAGTTTTAGCAGGTGGGCATTTGACCTCTGTCACTGATGATACACAGACTTTTTTTGATGTCACTGTTGGGTGGGGGAATTCTCTCAGGAAGACCA
The DNA here is from genome assembly GCF_963971535.1 of Notolepis coatsorum. Taxonomy (NCBI): domain Eukaryota; kingdom Metazoa; phylum Chordata; class Actinopteri; order Aulopiformes; family Paralepididae; genus Notolepis; species Notolepis coatsorum. Next base: position 61,461,657 of record NC_140180.1, read on the forward strand.
GGGCATTGATTGATTCAGGAGCGGCGGGTAATTTAATTCACGTGGGATTAGCACTTGAGTGCGGGGTCCCTTTGGAGACACTGGAGGTACCTATCCGGTTCAGTTATTGGACGGTCGACCACTGGGTAGTGGGCTCATTACCCAGCGCACAGCGCAGCTGCGTCTCCAGGTGGCCGGGAGGGAGTGGGAATGGTTACAATTTTATGTTGTCATGTCTCCCCATTCTGCCATTGTTTTAGGTCATCCATGGCTAGCAGAGCATAACCCTGGTATTAATTGGGCTACGGGTGAACTCTCTATGGCAGGGGTGGGCAATTATTTTCCCCAGGGGGCCAAATGAGCAACTGAAAATATTTTGGAGGGCCGGGCCAAAATTCTGAACTCAATTATGGATAATATACATTTTATTTCTATATAAAAAGCAGTAAATGGCATTATTTTGACCGCTGGTAAGAGTCTATGTTATTATTTGGCAATTAAAAGGTGAGGTTAGCTTTCAAAAATATAATTTATTCAAATAGAATTTATTTCCAAAATAATAAACAAAATGTGTGTGAGGGCTGGGTAGGAACTGCATGCTTCCCAACGAGGGGGCGTGTCGAACATTTAGCTCACGCACCTGAGAGTGGTTGGCATTTAGCTCGTCGGGAGACTACAAATACTGCCGTCTGCCTTCCACTCATTGCCAGGTCGTTCTGTTTTTTTTCATTCAGTGTGAGAAATCCAGTCTCTGTTGAGCTTTAACAAGTCCATCAAAGTCAGGTTGCATGTCTGAGGTGGAGATGCGAAGCACAGCTGCCAGATGTTCATCAGTGAGAGAGGATCTGTACCTGGATTTGGTAAACATCATGACTGAGAATGTCTGTTCACATATGTATGTGGATCCAAAGAGAACCAACATCTTCTGAGCATGTCTCCTCATGTTTGGAAAGTTCTCCTCCTTGAGAGCAGAGTAGAACTCTAGCAGTGATGCTGACTTAAAGTGCTATTTCAGTAGTGAATCAGACTGTAGGTCAATTAGTTCAAGCTGAACATCAGTGGGTGCACTATCAACACTGCAGGTAAAGGGAGAGGAAACCAGCTGCATTTCATCCTCAACCTTTTTGAAATCTTGAAAACGCCTTGAAAATTCATCATGCAGTGCTCCTAACATGGATGAGTACCTGTGCCGGTGATCAGCTGATGGTTTCTTTCAGGGTTTTCATGTGTTCGAGATTGTTGCTGCCTAGTTGCCTTGAAATTTATTGCAACTTTGTCATGAAGGCTTTCACATGGCTATGCATTTGATGAGCAAAAAGGCCCTTGCCCTGCAGTTGTGTGTTCAGTTCATTCATCATTGCAGTCACATCAACAGCAAATGTTAAATCTGCCATCCAGTCCTTATCAGACAGCTCTGGGATGGATTTGCCTTTCATCTCACAAAACTCTTTTATCTCTGATTGATCTCAGAACCCAAAACCTTTTTAGCACTTTGCCCAGGCTGAGCCATCTGACAGCTGTGTGGTACCTGACATCACCATGCTCGCTCTCTTGCTCCTCCAATAGTGAAACTGCCTGTGATTTAATGCTTGCGCTCTGATGAAATTAACTGTTGTAGTAACAACATCAACCACATGGCTAAGTTTTAGCACTGACTTGCACAACGCTTGCTGATGAATAATACAATGTATAAACACTAATTTCTGCTCTGCGTTGAGTTCACTCACTTTATCTTGCATTATTTTCAAGAGCCCAACATTTTCCCTGCCAAATTTGGACATCCATCCGTAGTGACACCTGCCAGTCTGTCCCATTCGAGTCCCAGTGTGTCCATGCATGACTTTACCTCGGTGAACAGATCACTCCCCGTTATGGTTCCTTTCATTGGCCGCATCGCTGCCAGCTCCTCCGTAAGCTTGAAGTCACGCGTTATCCCCCGGATAAATATGAGCAGCTGGGCTGTGTCACGGACGTCACAGCTCTCATCCAATGCCAAAGAAAAGAAGTCGAAGCTTCCCACTTCACTTTGCAGCTTGACACTCCAGATTCTCTGCGATGTCCTCCACCCTTCTCGTCACGGTGCGGCGGGACAGCGGGACGCTTTCAAACACTTTTTCTTTTTTCTGGGCATAGCAGTGCTGCAGACTCGACCATGCACGCTTTCACAAACTCCCCCTCCGAGAATGGCTTACTGTTCTGGGCGATTTTATGGGCTATCACAAAGCTGGTTTTGGTCGCTGCATCTCTGGCTGCATGCAGCTTTGTAAAACAGCCTTGTTGTTTTTCTAGCTTTGCTAGTAAATCCGCTGATGTCCGCGCTCGTTCGGCATCAGTCAAGTTTTTGTACTTCTCGGCATGTTTCGTCTCGTAATGCCGTTTCAAATTGTACTCTTTAAACACGGCAACATACTCCCCACAAACCAAACACACATGTTTACCCTTGACTTCAGTAAAGAAAAAATTTGTAGTCCATATTTGTTTGAAAATTCTGCTTTCGGCATCCACTTTCCTGTTTTTGACCCGACATTGAGCCGACATGTTTGCATTTTTCAGGGGTGACAAGGAAGGTAGACAGTTCAGGGGTGACACAGAAGGAAGACGGTTGTCAATCACACGCATTTCACGTGCACAGTTGACATGCACGATTGCGTGCACTGTGAGAATAAATGGGCTTCAAAATAAAAGCATATAATAAATAAATAAAATATGTTTTATTTTCTAATTATCATGTAATCTTTTGCGGGCCGGTCAGAATCATCCCGCGGGCCGTATTTGGCCCGCGGGCCATACAATGCCCAGGTCTGCTCTATGGGGAGCGGCGTTAAGTCGGTTTCTGGCCGCCCCTTTTTCTTCTTCTCTTTTGTCTCCCTTGTCTCTCTCCAGGATGGTGGTGAGTGTTGCAGACTCTGCCACATCTCCTAATCCCGATTTAGCAGGTGTACCTGAGATTTATTGGGACCTGGCGGAGGTTTTTAATAAAACTTGTGCAAAAGCACTACCGCCTCATAGATCTTACGACTGCCCCATTAATCTTCTTCCTGGTACCTCTCCACCCCATGGGCGTATGTTTTTTCTCTCTCGCCCGAGACAGTGTCCATGAATAACTATATTCAGGAGGCACTGGCCGCGGGGCATATTTGTCCGTCCACATCCCCTGCAGGTGCTGGGTTCTTTTTTGTAGCAAAAAACGATGGTAGCCATCGGCCGTGCATCGATTATAGGGGGTTGAACGACGTTTCCATCAAGAACCGGTAACCCTTGCCTCTCATTGACACCGCCTTTGAGTGCTTACAGGGGGCGCAGGTCTTCTCTATAGTCTAGTTAGTAGATAGAGGGGGGTATCATGCACCCCCCGGAAATATACTTCTAACCAGACTTTCTAGATTGGAAAAAAGGTAAAAAAAATTATAGGCTATGTTAACAAGTTGTCAGAGTGTCCCATGTATCATTTATATGCACATTATAACCCTTGTGCCTCCCTGGTACCGATTCCACGCATGAGGCTTAAGAGATGAAAGTATGGATCAAGTTGAAAGTCCTATAATTTTAACTGTTTACCTTTTTTTTTTTTTTACAATTAACATTAAAAGCCTAATCTCAAAATATCTGTAACAAATTACAAATATTTCCGAATTGTAACCACTTATATTCGTGTTTGTTTGATACTAAGTCCGTTTTTATTGAAAAAAAACTGAGAAACGGCCATATTCATCATATATCTATAAATTTTAGACACCATTACAGCGTGTGAAAACTGGACAAAATCCCTGTGAATAAGAATCTGCTATTATAAAAAAGAAAGGTTGACTATTTCGGTCAGAAATAGCGGTCAGAAATAGCCGAGAGGCTAACGTAGTAAGCACCGGTTATTACTAATCTATTACTAAAAGGTATGTATTGTTTTATAGTGCATGCCTGGTGTAATTATTCTGTTTATTTATCGATATATGATGTGAAAATTAGGGAGGAGATATTATTAATTTTTTTTAGACTATTGCGTTTTTATTGCGGTTTTATTGCGGTTTTATTAACATGGAAGTGGATGGGATGAAAATGGACGCCAGGGTATCTCGTGTAACTTTTTTTGTAACTTTTTTTTAGAGCGTTTCAAATCATAATCTTTTGACATAATGAAAATATATGTAAAATGAAGATATGGTCCCAATTTCATGAAATAATAATAAACACAGACACCGCTGTGCTCACACACACATACAAAAAAAGTCAAGAAAGACAGAATCGGTACCAGGGAGCCACAAGGGTGTGATTATAAAAAAATCGCAAAAACATCTGTTTAATATATCTCAGCCAATATTGCAGATAACTGAACAAATTAGGTGTCTAGACCCATGTTTCGAGGGTCAAAGATCACAATAACACTATCCCTAGAGTGATCACATGTTTCTATGTAAGTAGCCTATGCAAATCTGTGCCGTCAATGCAAAATAATCACATTTTTACCAATTAGTTGAGTAGGAAAGCAAATACTATCATGCACCCTGAGAGAAAACGGGGTTTATTCAATGTATGTGATGTATAGATTGGGGGGAGATGACCACAGCTGGGTCAGAGAGATCAAAATGTGCATGGTTTGCCTTAGAAGAGGGTGATAGAACAGTGGTTCAGAGCAAGCAGGGTGATTGTGAGCAGCACACTGCCAGCGAGAGAATGTTTTGAATTCCTTGGAAGAACACATAGATAAGAGAGTGTAGGCCCAGAGCAGGAGGGAGAGAGGTTCATCTTAATGAAACGTTTAATGGTGTGAAAGGTTATTAGCACGTCGCATGACAACCAGAAGGCAGGGCCGTCGTTGCTACGACGAAGATCTATAAGTCGAACAGTGGTTCCGGGTGTAAGGCAGACCAAGAGCGGCTAAGGGCAGACTACAATCTGACTAGGACTGAGAGACTCTCTCCTCTCATAGAGAGGGGGGGGGGGGAAGGAAAAATGCCACATCATCATTAGCTTCGGCTAACGCGAGGAGGGTTAGGCTAAAGACCAGGCCTGACCACCAGTGGACTGAATAGCAAAAGGACAATAGACTGAACACACCGAAAGATCATTAGAATAGACTCTTCAAGGACAATACAATCTGTTAACATCTGAGCTGAGGTTTCTGTTTATATCAATAAACAACGCTTTTCCTCATAAGGTATTACGCTGTGTCGAAGTGTCGAATTCTTACGGAGGTGGAGAATTATTATGGTTTGCGGATCGTACTAACGGGGAGAGATAAGGATTATATTCAGCCAGTATATGAGACGCCAGGACCATTAAAAGTACACAACGCAGAGGAATTGGATGGAGAGAGGATGACACAAGAAGACGTGATACTGGCCAGATTGATCAGGATCTAACAGTTGGTGCCGTGACCCGGATTTGCAAGAGATAAAAACAACGGGAACAGTTGGTGCCGATGACAGCCGGATTTGCAAGAGATAAGAACAACAGAAAAAGACTTTTCAATGCGGGGACGAGTGAACAACAGCCATCATGGACTCGAGCCAAGCCAGCAAGCGAGGACAGCCAACCATGGGAGAGAGTTGTTTCGAGCGGCCATGAGGAGCGAGCAAACAGTGGCTGGAGAAATAATGTGAGTTCACTTGCACGCACGTGGTTGTTTTGATCTTTTAAGCCAAATAAAAACGAACAGATAGTGCATCCGTAATTATAAGTTTGACACAGAGAGAATGCCAGCTGTAATAGTGTGTTTTGGGACAGAGCAGAGCGGCACGGTTTTTGTTTTGAAAATCGAGGGTGTTATCTAGAGAATGAAAAACAAACGGGGCAGGCTGCACGGTTTTGGTTTTGGGAGTGTAAATGCGAGATGAGGAGTGGGGGGGATGCTGAACCAGACTTAAAATTTGTTATGGCGGGATTGTTATGACAAGACTGTCGCCTGAGACGGCCCACCTTAAACTGGTCGCTGTGGTCTCAAGACGGCCGGAATTTGTCGTGGCGGGAGGAAAGTCGAAATCGGGGTTTACCTTAAAGTGTGTATTATGTCCGATAAGCAAGAGTTTAGTCTGAGAAAGCGTCCCCTGATATGGATAGGAAAGAGAGGAAAACATCTGTGTTTTTAGGCCTTGGAAGGAAGGGCAGCGGCCGTTTGTTTTAGAGAGTAGCCATTATGAGCAAGACAAGATGGCCGCAAAGAGCCACGAGGAGATAACAACAGATAAGAACCAGGAAGTGACACGTCAACTAAAACACCATAGAGGAGGAGTAGGTCACCACCTAGTGGCGGAGGGGGGGTAGTGCTGGGGAGTTTTCATTACCCATGGGGGAATATTTAGATATATGTCTGTACTACCATCTAGTGGCGGATTGGGGGAGTGATTCAAGTTAGAGAATCTACTGCAGCACAGAGAGTAGATCTATTATAATAATAATATTGATATACAGGTTAATTAAATAGAGTTTAATTATACAATGGATTAAATAAGAATTGCACAGAGAGAGATGGTGCAGTTATTTGAATGGGTTAATTATGGAATAAAGAGGGAGTTTGAATTTCAGTGGGGCCTTCTCACACCTGATAGATAGGCAGGGTCTTCAGAAGACACGTCACCAGAAGAACTGGCGCGCGCTGGGGGTCAACCTGGGATGAACAGATAGGGCGACGGAAGTGGGAATCGGTTAGCTGCAAGTGTCACGCCGGAACAAACAGGGAACAGCCCTGTAGGACAGATATGGGTGTGGAGAAGGTGGTAGACTAATAGCAAAACAAGGGAAGTCGAATGTACAGACGACTGCTGGTGTTGTGTTTCTGCTTTCAGCGGGGGGAGACACCGACCACGGTGGAGATGACCAGGAGACAGACTGGAGGAGGAGGAAGCAGCAGGGGCCAGGCACCGTAGCCTGGTACACAGATCATCCACGACGAGAGAGAGGAGACGGCGGCGGTGGGAGAGCAGATGTGGAGAGGACAGCCAGAGAAACTGAGGCCGTAGCAGACCAGAGGAGACATTTTTGCCTAGGGGACCGCGCCCTGGAAGGGGGACCAGCTCAGGAAAGGAGCCGTCACTGAAAGGGGCCCTTGCCCTAGGAGACGGGACCGGCCCAAGATGGGGGGTGTACTGTAAGAGGGAAGGGAGCGCTCTGATTTGGACGTGGGGTGTACCTGATAGGGGGGCTGAAGGGTTTAGGTGTGTTGTCTGAAAAGTTGCAATCTGTGTTTTTCTCTGTCTCTCTCTCTCTCTCTCTCTCTCCTCCCTGACCGTTGTTTATCCTTTCTGGTTTGGGTGTGATGCGGGTAATGGAAGACTGTTACGACCCTGGCTCAAAGGCCCGCAACCTATGTGCAAACCAACACCAAAACCCTGTGCTCTAACTCAAAATGCTACTATATCAATAAACTACTAGTGTAAACCAAAGGACAAGGACTGGAAGAACGTGACAGCTCTTCCTCTAAGCACAGACACTGCATGTGTGTTACCAGGGCTGGTTTTAAAGCTCCCAGCAGGTAACCAATCAGCACTAATTAGCTAATTGGCAGCCCTCACCTGCATGCCCCGTGACACAGGAGTGATCAGGCCTACATGCACAGTGACACAGGAGTGATCAGGCTCCTGGTACATAACACCTCCCCCACCAAACTGGTTGCCCCAGAGGCAACCACCACACAACAACCCATAAACAAAAACAAAAAAAAACAACTGTGACCCATTAGTTGTCAGGGCCACTACCACAACAGCGATAGCGGGTCGGCCCCTGTCGAACACGACCACCAACCGTGTTGTATGCTCCCTTTCAACAGGCCCCTCCACCGATACCGACCTGTCAAAAATAGACTGCAAACCAAAATCCATCTGAGAACTAACCTCACTGCGCTCAACAGAACAGAACACAGCTAAACAAAAACCATAGATCACTGATACCACCACCGCGCCCATATCCATCCCACCTGGCACTGGCAGTTCAGGATACTGCAAACCGTGAACATCCAGAGAAGGATGTACCACCTCAGGTACAGCCCCACCATCCCTGGAACATGGCAGTACGACAGTCACAAAAACGTCTGGAACACCATCTAAAATGGCGTCACCCAAAATAACATTGTCCTGATCAAAATCAAAATGGCTGCCACTCAACAGACCAGGTCGCGAAGGCGGCTCCTGCTCCACAGGACACAGGTAACTAGGTTGACCATCACACCTAGTGCATGGCAGAGAATCAGTGTGGACATGTGGATCAATGTCAGAATCATCAACTGACATACTGGGACCATCCCCGCCCACAAGTGAAACATTAGGGACAATAGAGCTACTGTGGGAAGGCTGGCAGCCTAAGTCAGGCTTAGTAGCCTCTCCAACTAGAACGGTGTCACACGAAACAACAGCACCTCTCATAGCATCCTTCCCACACTCATCCTCCAATTCGTTCGTGGCCTCAGCCACCGTACAGGCTGGGAAGACCTTGAGACACTGCGCTGCCATATTATCCCCAGCCACATGCTTCTCCGGCACGCATGTCAACTCTGGTTTCACCACCGGGCCTAACACAAAGCCACAATCAAGAGAATCATTATGCAGAGGTACATCCACAGTGTGCTTTCCAAAATTCTCAACAGGTACACATTTTAATTCAACAAAGAATGTGTCACTAAGTGTAATGTCCCAAGTCGAAGTATCAACAACATCACTTTTGTCCTTTGACATTTCCCGTGCCACAGCACACACAGGGAACACTCCTGGATGTTTCTGTGCCAGCTCATTAGGGACCTCAGAAACCACAGGAATGGGAGTTACAACCGGAGTAGCCAACACTTTGTCACCAGCCAAATCATTCCCTAGAATGAAGGACACTCCCTTTATGGGAATGTGAGAACATACCCCCACAACAACATTGCCTGATACTAAGGGAGAATTGAGCGTGACCTCATCCAAAGGTGCATCCACAAATCCACCCCCAAAGCCCCGAACAACGACACCGGAATGCAAAGAAGAGTTTTCTGAAAACGGCAAAACCCCCTTCAGAATGAGGGACTGAAAAGCACCGGTATCTCTCCAAATTGTTATAGCCTGTTTGGACTCTAGTGCATTAGTCAGGGAAACAAATCCATCCATCATAAACCTCGAGGAACACTCAAGCTTTTTGTACACACGTTTGATACTTCCCCCATCACCATCTAACGTTAGCATAGGCGTTCTGCATATGGTTTCTACCAGAGCCACGGTTCTGACATTTTTCTGCTCAAGCACCGGGCACCCAGCAACGATATGACCAGGTTCTTTACAGTAGAAACAGATAATCCCTTCTGAGAATGCACCAGCAGAACCACCCCGCCTAGGAGGTGAAGTTAACTGACCAGCAGACACAGGTTTTGGGAAACGGCCCCCCTGAACAGGACGCCTATCCCCGGACTCAACATGGTAGTCCTCCAAAAACACGGACTTGTGTGTCAACACAAACTCATCAGCGAAGACAGCGGCGTCGCCTATCTTCGATACCTTACGCTCATTTAGATGTGTGGAAACGGTATCAGGAACACATCTTTTAAATTCCTCTAGGAGAATCAACTGCCTAAGCTGCTCTCTTGACTCTGCCTTCTGAGAAGTGCACCACCTGTCAAACAGGTTCTCCTTCTCCCTTCCAAATTCAACATAAGACTGTCCCTCCGACCTGCAATAACCTCTAAAACGCTGACGATAGGCCTCGGGGACCAACTCATAAGCCCTCAATATGGAAGCTTTAACAAGCTCATAATCAGCGCTTTGTTCAAGGGACAAAGCAGTATAGGCTTCTTGTGCCCTACCAACTAAAACACATTGCAGCAGCAGTGTCCAGGCGGTATCAGGCCACTTCAATGTGGTTGCCACCCGTTCAAAAATGGGAAAATATTTGTCCACGTCTTTCTCAAAAAATGGAGGCACCATCCTAATATTCCTGCCTACATCAAAACTGGAACGTGACTCTGGATGCAGAGCACCCGCCTGCAAGGCAGCATGCTTAAATGCAAGCTCCTTCATTGCACGATCGTGCTCTCTCTCCTCTCTCCTCTCCTCTTGTTGTAGCTGTTTTTCCTTAAACTCCCGCTCTCTCTCATCTCTCCTGTCCTCTTGTTGTAGCTGTTTTTCCTTAAATTCACGCTCTTGTTGTAGCTGCTTTTCCCTAAATGCTAACTCCCTAGGCCCCCAATCGATGGCAACACCTTCCACCACGCCAGAGAGTTGTGGAGACACCTCAGACAAAAGAAGCTCATCCACCGTTGCCATAATCACCTGCTCCTCAATGAGTATAGCCCTCAAAGTCCTCAAGGCAGTCGTTTTTAACCGCTTCTCACTGGCAGTAAGCTCCACATTGTAGTGCACAGCAAGCTTCAGAAGCTGCTCTTTGGAAAACCTTCCCAACATCTCGTCAGAGGGGTTCTCAACAAAATCCTTAATGGTAGCCATCGTTACTGTACCAGTCACCACAAGCTACTCACTTTACCTTACAGTCACGAAGAACCACTAACGAACCACGAAGAACCACTAAAGAACCACTGAAAAACCACTAAAGAACCACTGAAGAACAACGAAGAACCACTGAAGAACCATGAAGAACCACTGAAGAACCACTGAAGAACCACTGAAGAATGCTAATGCCAATAATAACAACCATAAAGGGACGCGGTGGAAATGTGTGCTCTACTGAGCGCACCTTTCTAATTTGCAAAAAATAAATAAAGTAAAAAACAACCACCCCGAAATAAATAGACGTGTCATACACGCAGGGTGTTAGGTGCTAACAGGTATGCTAACCAAACACTCAAACCAAACAAAACAAATACAACAAACAAATTCAAACAGGTGGCCCTTCTAACCTGATATGACTACTTATGCTTCTACATCTAAACTGCAGTCACAACCGGCCCACCACATGTCTACCCTAAGAAACACTAAATCAGGCCCTACCACACTACCTGTGTTTTCTGGCCCTCTAATCTACCTACCCTTAAGCTAATGCCCTGTAGACCTAACCATCTTCAACCACACCTGCTACCAGCCAAAGATCATATTTGACCATCCACCCGTCCAGTACATGGTATGGTACCAGACAAGTAGATGGTGCTAATCCCTTCCCTGACTGCCCCAGGAGTACATGGTGCACAGGAAGCTAACCAACAACCAGAAAATAATGTCCCTATCTACATGTGGTGCCCACTAAACTATATATTTTAACAGCATAAGTAGTCACATCAAATTACAAACAAATAAGGCATACTCACCTGTTTGATGAAACGGCTCAAGCCCCCACGTTACATAATATGTAACGAACACCACCCAAACCATAACACGATGACACCCCGTGTAACACAAAAAAAAACCACCAAACAAATTGCTAGGGGTAAATATCCCGGACGAGCGCCCAACTGTTACGACCCTGGCTCAAAGGCCCGCAACCTATGTGCAAACCAACACCAAAACCCTGTGCTCTAACTCAAAATGCTACTATATCAATAAACTACTAGTGTAAACCAAAGGACAAGGACTGGAAGAACGTGACAGCTCTTCCTCTAAGCACAGACACTGCATGTGTGTTACCAGGGCTGGTTTTAAAGCTCCCAGCAGGTAACCAATCAGCAGTGATGGGCAAGCTACTTGGAAAATGTAGCAAGCTACACTACAAGTTACTCTCGATTAAATATAGCTCAACTACAATGGAAGCTATCCCCAGAGAAATGTAGCAAGCTACACTACAAGAACATGACAAAAATAGCTAGCTACATCGGCACTACTTTTTTTTTTTTTTTTTTTTTTTACTTCGTGACCAAGTTTCCACCAAACAAATAGGCAGGAAAAAAAATTCTCAGTTTGATTGTTTATTATAAAACTGAAACAAGCCGACTTCCGGTCAGCTAGAGAATGGAGTAAGTCGCATGTGACACAGCTGCTCACCCGTTATTTTTTTTTCCGTTTTAAAAACATATTTATAGACCACCAATGCGTTTAAAACTTGACGCATATATCAACTGAGATTATCAACTAACTATATTGACTGAAAGATTCGAGATGCCAACAACAAGGAAAGATCATAAAACGCTTCCAAAACCAAGCGCAGAAGACCCCCCTATGGCCGCGGGACACGTTCGCAAAATCGCAGAGGATATTGACGGGATGTCCACCCCAAGTTCAACCCCTATAATCACCTCCTCAGACTCGGAATATATCATCCGGGAAATGAAAAATGAAATGAAAAAAAGTCAATAACCGAAACAATAACCGAAAAAGTAGATGCTATCAAAGAATCTATCGAAGGCAAAATAGAAGCGCTAAGGGTGGATGCCGAGGCACATATTAAGCGCACCGTGGCACTGGAAATTGGCTTGGAAGCACACCAACAAAATTTCGATCGCATCTACAATGAAGTAGAGGTTAACAAAGTTAACCTAACTGCTGAGATGAAGGGGAACTACAATGAAATCAAGACGGAGCTCAGCGAAATAACGTTGGAGCTCACGCGAATCAATAAAGAACAGAAAGCCAAAATATTCGAGATGGAATATCAAAAACGCAAGCTGAATATTCGTATTGTCGGTCTGGACGAATCAGTGAGATGTGAAAACCCTGAAGAGTTTGCCACAGAATTACAGAAAATCTTGGGAACAGGAATCCTTCCTAAAATACCGGAGGTGGATCAGTGCTTCAGATTGGGACCCCGCTCCATTGGCAATAACGCTAAGCCCAGAGTGATATTAGTTATACTGCGCCAAGTCAGAATAAAAGAAATGATTATGCGTGAAACTCGCAGGATGAAAGGCAATCTGAAATACATGGAGGTACCAATACACTGCTTTGAAGATTATTGTCGTGAGGTAGTGGAACTGCGTGCCAAGTTCAAGACGGTGATGTCTCAACTATACCTGGGGAAATACAGACCCCTACTAATATACCCTGCAATACTTCGCATCGTCGACAAACAAGGAGCAAAGGTTCTCCTCAACTCGCCTGAAGATGCAGCCAAATTCCTGTCTGAACAACACGCAGAATAGTGTATAAATGGCCTTTTAAATCTCAGTTATGCAAGGTCACCATATAGTACAACCTTTAATAACCGAGGATTGGGACAGAGAGACCTACGTGCTCAGAGTTTTTGAATGCTTTCCCCGACGTGTTTATATTATTGCGGACATATTGGATTTAAGATTGGAACACTCCAGAACATACTGGAACATTCAGACAATGTAAAAATGACATATTGGAATAATCTAGAACATCGAAGCATTCTTTGATATATGGAGCATTCTGGAATATCAGCAATACGTGGTCATTCACTCTACCAGAAGCCCCTCGGGGGAATAATCAACAGCTATCTAGATGCAGAACCACAGAGCCATCATAGCCGGCCGGCTGAAAGATCACTCTACACAACGATCATCGCCCACCCCGGTCAGGGGAAATGCTGCATATACGTATTTAAAAACTGTTTTTTATTAATGGGAAATAATTTCACTACTTCTCCAATTTATACTTTAGATGTTTAAGCATAGCAATGCTCTTTTAAGATCTAAGTTAATGTTCTCTTCCTTTTACTTGTTTTTTTTTCTTTTTCATCCGCTCTCTCTGATTTATTGAGGCTCTCTCTTCAGTTCAATACCTTCATATTATTCATGGGTTACTATAAATTACACAAGTTCATATAAAATGTAAGTGATTAGGGCATGACAATTGAAGCTTATTTTTGGTCTTTATTTTTAGTTTATCTCATTTAAATTTTTATTTATTTATTTTTTACGGGTAAGTGGCCAAGCCACAGTCGACATTCTACTTATGGTAGAATTTAGAGTGTTAGATCCTATGGTATACATAGGAATGTTAAGGATAATTGGATCATTCTGGGATATCCGGTGGTGCAAGGGAGGGAGTCATACGCAAAGGTTGTGTTCATGGAACACAATCCTGTACGACTCTCGGTGGGAGGGAAGGGTAGGGGATTTTTATTTGTATATATGTATGTTTTTAAGCTCGGCTCTCAACGGGACCTCACTAGTGGGATGTATATCTATTATTGCCTCGCACTCTAGAAGCATTACCAAAAATTACAATGCAACATGTATAGACTATGGCTAGTTTGAATATAATGATATGGAACACCGGGGGAATAAATAACCAACTCAAACGCAAAAGCGTGCTCACACTGATGAAAAAAGAACATGTGGACACTGCTCTGCTAAGCGAAACACACATTCTAGGGAAAGACATAGGTAAATTAGCGGACAACATATACCATAATATCAGTCACTCATCTATTGGTACGAGAACTCGGGGTGTAGCAATAGTCGTTAAACGTAAGTTGAATATTGTACTAAAGGGAGTATGGTCTGATGTAGAAGGTCGGATAACCATAGCTAAGATTGAACATAAGAACAGGAAAATAGCGTTGATAGCGGTATACGCCCCAAATTTGTACGAAGAAGATTTCTTCACTACACTAACCAATGCAATGTTAGACATTCCCGATTACTCATTTATAATAGGAGCGGATTTTAATGCCATCTGGAACCCAAGGCTGGACAAATCTTACCTCGCCTTTTCCAGCGAACAAAAGAATTCATCGAAGGCATTAAAGGATTGGTCAAAGATTACAGGTGTAAAGGACTTATGGCGGTTACTTAATCCCACGACCCGAAAGTACTCTTGTCGATCTGCGAGACATAAGACACTATCCAGAATAGATTATGTCTTTGCATCACAGAGACTATTTGATAATTATGAAGTGGAAATGATACCCAACGCACTATCAGATCACTGTTATTTACTCCTTAAAGGTACATTTGGTATACTATCCTCCCGAGCCCCAAGATGGCGATTTAACTCGTTGCTGCTTAACAACAAGGAATTCATTACACAACTCAAAGAAGCTCTTATAGTATTCCAACGGGAGAATGCAAACTCGGTGCAAGACCCCAGAATAATATGGATGTCGGTAAAGGGAATGATCAAAGACTTCACGGATAGCTTTTCCTTCAAAATGCGCAAGAATCAAAGCACAAAACTGGATGAGCTGGAAACGCTTTACTCAACGTTATTTAATTCTCTGAAATACAACAACTCAACTCGACTAGAAAATCAAGTTAACGTACTAAAAATAGAGATCAATGCCATATACAGACAACAATCGGAAATACAAATACGCAGCACAAGACAACAGCAGTACTCCCATGGTTCCAAACCCAGCCACCTATTAGCCATGCGATTAAGAATTAATGCAACATTTGCAGATATAACTACCATTAGAGCACAACAAGTACTTGTAACAGATCCTGTAAAAATAAACGATACATTCAAAGTATTCTACTTCGACTTATATAAATCAGAAATGACCTTCGATCAAAACAAAATGGACACATTTCTTAATCAAATTATTCTCCCTAAACTTTCAGAGGATGACGCTAAACAGTTAGAAATACCGATCACACTAGAGGAACTCAAGAAGGCCATAACCGCAATGAAAAGTGGTAAGGCTCCAGGAAGAGACGGTTTCCCATCAGAAATGTACCTTTCTTGTTGGGACATAATTGGCCCCTTATTACTAAATATGATCTTATACTCAGTCAAGGAGGGGAACTTCCATATAATTGACAATATTGCACTCATAACAGTCCTCCTTAAAAAAGACAAAGACCCCAACGAGTGCGGAAGTTATAGACCTTTAAGCCTCCTCGGAACAGATATCAAACTGTACTCTAAGGTATTAGCCATCAGATTACAAAAGCATATGACGTCTTTAGTTCACCCGGACCAAACTGGCTTCATAGGAGGCCGCCTGATCACTGAGAACATAAGACGTATACTGCACGTACTTGATGCCGACAAGGAGGACACCATACCTAAGGCGATGCTGTCCCTGGATGCTATGAAGGCCTTTGACAGGCTGGAATGGTCGTATCTGTGGGCAGTGCTAGAAAGGATGGGGTTAGGAAAAGGATTCATCGATATGATTAAAGTATTATACAAAGACCCATCGGCCATGATTACAACAGGCACAATCATCTCTGAAATATTTCCGGTATCACGCTCTGCCAGACAGGGTTGTCCTCTTAGTCCCGGACTGTTCAATCTATCATTAGAGCCTTTAGCACAATATATAAGACAATCCCAATCCATAGAACCTATCGTAATCAAGGGCACACAACAAAAAATTTGTTTATATGCGGACGATGTAATATTGTTCATGAAAAACCCCAACACCACATTGCCTCATCTGCTCAAGTTGATTGAGGACTTTGGTGATTTATCGGGATTTAAGATAAATTGGCCGAAGTCGGCTTTCCTTCCACTTAACACCCCTGCAAAAAAAGATACAACCCTCCCAGGACAGATACCGATGGTAAAACATTTCAGATGCTTGGGAGTGGAAATATTCCCTACCATAAGACAAACGGTGAAGCACAACTACACAAAAATCCAAAACAAAATCAA
The DNA here is from genome assembly GCF_963971535.1 of Notolepis coatsorum. Lineage (NCBI taxonomy): Eukaryota > Metazoa > Chordata > Actinopteri > Aulopiformes > Paralepididae > Notolepis > Notolepis coatsorum. The sequence goes on from NC_140180.1 coordinate 61,478,042, forward strand.
AGACGACCTTGATAGATGGGCAAAACTTAAAAACACAGTACAAGCACGGATATCAATAGTTAAGATGGATGTACTACCTAAAATCAACTTCTTCTGTTCAATGCTACCGTTACCCCCTCCAGAGGGTTACTGGAAAAGATTACACTCCTCCACATACAAATTTATTTGGAATAACAAACCACCACGTATAAAAAGATCCACCGCACAGAGAAATAAAGCAGATGGTGGCATGGCATTTCCAGATTTTTTCCTATATTTTAAGGCGTACTCATTAAGTCCATTGACAACATGGTTTGACTCCCAAGCATTAGCATCTTGGAGAAAAATAGAAGAAAACATAGTAGCCCCACATAGACTGAAGGACATAGCATACACTAAACTACCAATCAAGCACTGTGAACGAAAATTTGGCCCCATAATTACTCATGCGATCCGGATATGGCGTGAATCACAAAAAAAAAATCCTAACCCACAAGAATGGCACAATCATACTCCCTTATTCAATAACAATGCTCTCTTAATTGGAAAACGACCTATAAGATTCCCTATATGGGAAGAGCAAGGCATACACTCATTAGGGGATGTTTTTAACAAACAGGGTTTTTGTAGTGATAAAGAAATACGCAAAAAATGTAATCTCACCAAGTCCACATGGCTTTTTCACAAACAGTTAGAGCTATGTTTGAAGTCTCACGGTGTTCCATTAGACAGACCAATTGAACACCACAGATACCACAAATTCTTCTACTCAAGAGAGACATTGAGAGGTTTTGTTTCAGAATTTTATCATCAATTACTAACGTCCTCGTATGAAACCCTCCAACTTGACTCTGTCTGGAGGAGGGATATACCAGACCTGGAAAATGACTTTGATTGGCAAGGAGCCTGGGCAAATGTCCGACTTACATCAAGGAACCCGGATCATCAACAAATCAATCTTAACTATATTCACAGGACATACTTGACTCCTATAAGACTGTGCCGAATGGGGCTCAAACAAGATTCCAAATGCACCCAATGTACAAATGGGGACGAAGGGACATTTATGCACATGTATTGGGACTGCTCACCAGTTAAGGCATTCTGGAAAGATGTGACCCAACAAATATCAAAACTCGTATCTTGGAATATACCTGTACACCCCTCGGTATTGCTGTTGAATGATGTTTTTGAGTTTGCAGTGAATCCACAGCTAAAGAGATTGGTTTTATCGGGTATCACAGTAGCCAAAAAGCTGATCGCATCACGCTGGTTTCAACCGGAAAAAATTTGCCGTAAAGTTTGGTTTCTTATATATCTCGATGTAATTTACCATGAAATATCTACAGCAAGAATTCTGGGTCTCAATGAATCCAAAATGTCAATGTGGTTAGAAGTGGTGGAGAGAATAAAAGCTAGCTTATAATGGTAGTGTCTGGTTAGGTGCGAGGGATAGTGGAGGTACTTCTCAAGGTGGGGTCCGGGAGGGGGGGGTTCGAGCTGAGCATATGTGTGTAGGTTTTTTTTTTTTAGATAACAGGTATTATGGGTATATCTTATATAAAACAACTAACTAAAAGGTGATCTCATTGGATGTGCCCTGACAATTAATGCTTGTATATCTTATCGTGTGTTGTCATGTTTGTTTATATGTTTGTTTAAAAAATAATAAAAAAATAAAATACAAAAACTGAAACAAGCCCTCGGTCTGGCTTTTTGTGTCATCCTTTTAACATGAACTTGTATTACACACTTCTTCAATATCTGAATTGTTTTACTTCATTTTACTAGTATTATGCTACCAATGTATATACTACTACTATGCTAATATGTCTATACTACTACAGTATGTACTCAGAGTATAACACTCAAGCTTGACACTGACAAACAATACTACTTATCCTTGGCTGCTAGATATGTACCACTCCTACTGACTTGTTGTACACAATTTGTAAGTTGCTTTGAATGAAAGTGTCAGATAAATGACCAAATGTATTTAAATATGTAACTCACAAAACATTCCATGGCCCCAAAATCATGTGGGGACCCCCCCTGTGGGTCCTGTCCCACAGGTTGAGAACCACTGCTTTTCCCTCTTTTTTTCTTTTCTCCACCCCAATAATATTGTTCATTTTTTGCCTACAGTGAAACATCATGATAGCAGCTATCTTAGTTAAAGCTGTTGACAAAGTGTACTGACTTGTGTGCTGTTTTGGAACAGTTGATTTTCATCAGCTCACCTGACTGTCCTCAAGTTAGTGCTGGACGTGTTGAGAGAGCAGCATATGTTTTAGCAGTTTTTTCAGTCAAACTCATACATGTGTCCCAGATAGGGCCATGGAGAGTCATTGTTGTTATTGACATCATCATCTTCATCAATGCCATCGAACCCCTCTGCCATTTCGCGCAGACTGGTTCATTTCATGTAATCCGTTAAATTGCATTCATTCAATACGTCTGTGTTTTGATTTTCACTTCCTGCTTTGCGGCTGGAGTCCCGCCCTATCCTGCCTCTGATTGGCCTACCCGTAATGTTTTGGTCTACCATACCCAATCATGAGTCGTCACTCATATCTAAACAAACCAACCAATCATAGTGGGTTTTTTACGGGGAGTTTTTTTTTCTCCTCGCAGATCTTCTAGTCTAGACTGTCTCTCCCGAAAGTAGCGTGTAACGTTTCTCGTCGCTACGTTACTACTTCGTTCTATAAATAGCTCCGCTACAGAGATCGCTACCCTGGTTAAAAAGTAGCGAGCTACCAGCACGCTACTGAGAATTGTAGTTAAGCTATGTAGCGTCGCTACTTGTAGCAAGCTACTGCCCATCACTGCCAATCAGCACTAATTAGCTAATTGGCAGCCCTCACCTGCATGCCCCGTGACACAGGAGTGATCAGGCCTACATGCACAGTGACACAGGAGTGATCAGGCTCCTGGTACATAACAAAGACAATAAGGCAAACAGCAGACGGCGGGGCCCTAATTGTTATGGGTCTATTTTTTGGGTATAATTAATTGAAAAACCAAGTAGTCTGTTGATTCTGAAGGTTGATTAAGAATCAAAGGGGGGAATGAGAGAAAACGGGGTTTATTCAATGTATGTGATGTATAGATTGGGGGGAGATGACCACAGCTAAAACGGTGCCGGGTCAGAGAGATCAAAATGTGCATGGTTTGCCTTAGAAGAGGGTGATAGAACAGTGGTTCAGAGCAAGCAGGGTGATTGTGAGCAACACACTGCCAGCGAGAGAATGTTTTGAATTCCTTGGAAGAACACATAGATAAGAGAGTGGGCGTGGCCACAGTCCCCATTGAAACCCATTCTGAAATGTGGGTCGTGGGTCGGAGGTTGACGGTAATACTAACGTCAACTTGCGACCCACATTTTGAAAAGAAATGGGAGGGGCTTTGTGAATCTCAATGGGAATTAGCCCCCCCTCAGTCCCCCCAAGGGGGGATGACTGTCACGATCTGGTTTTGTCCATCTGCGCATGGGTGTGTTTTGTGGGCGTGGCCACAGTCCCCATTGAAACCCATTCTGAAATGTGGGTCGTGGGTCGGAGGTTGGCGGTAATACTAACGTCAACTTGCGACCCACATTTTGAAAAGAAATGGGAGGGGCTTTGTGAATCTCAATGGGAATTAGCCCCCCCTCAGTCCCCCCAAGGGGGAATGACTGTCACGATCTGGTTTTGTCCATCTGCGCATGTGTGTGTTTTGTGGGCGTGGCCACAGTCCCCATTGAAACTCATTCTGAAATGTGGGTCGTGGGTCGGAGGTTGACGGTAATACTAACGTCAACTTGTTTCTAGATTGGAAAAAATTTGTAGAAAATGTATCATGTAACATGTATCATTTATATGCAAATTAATGACGCCATCATCAAAAGATTAATGTTGCTATTTCAGCCAATATTGCAAATAACTGAACAAGTAGGTTGTCTAGACCCATATTTTGAGGTTCAAAATCATAATAAAACTATTCCCAGAATGATCACCTGTTTGTGGCGAGCTAGTATGCAAATTAGTGGCACTTTTTTTTTTTAACAATAAAGACACATCATATTGTAGATGACTGAACAAAAAAAATGTGGACTCATGTTTTGAGGGTTAAAGATAGTAATACAATTTCTGAAGTGGTCACATATATCTCTGGCATGCTTATATACAAGAGTGCTGCTTTCAATGCCATTTCTTATGTAGGTCTACATGTATGTAATATGGTAAATACGTCCTCTGTTCTGGATATCTTCTTTGTTGACACAACATTCAAGTCTTTTTTTCTATTTGTATTTTGTGCCCTAAACTACTAATCATCATCATCACTAAAACAATTGTCAAAGTCTATCTCTTCTATCTCCATCTCTTCCTCCGCCTCATTACACTCGTACTCTCCATCCTCCTCATCCATGTTATTTTTGTTATATATATACTGATGATCCTCCTCTACCAGCATGACCAACCTCTCTATATACTGATGATCCTCCTCTACCATGTCAGCATGACCAACCTCTCTATATACTGATGATCCTCCTCTACCATGTCAGCATGACCAACCTCTCTATATACTGATGATCCTCCTCTACCAGCCAGCATGACCAACCTCTCTATATACTGATGATCCTCCTTTACCAGCATGACCAACCTCTCCACTGGTGATCCTCCTCTACCATGTCAGCATGACCAACCTCTACACATACTGGTGATCCTACTCTACCATGTCAGCATGACCAACCTCTACACATACTATGATACTGGTGATCCTCCTCTACCATGTCAGCATGACCAACCTCTCCATATACTGATGATCCTCCTCTACCATGTCAGCATGACCAACCTCTCCATATACTGGTGATCCTCCTCTACCATGTCAGCATGACCAACCTCTCCATATACTGATGATCCTCCTCTACCATGTCAGCATGACCAACCTCTCTACACATACTGGTGACCCTCCTTTACCATGTCAGCATGACCAACCTCTCCATATACTGGTGATCCTCCTCTACCATATCAGCATGACCAACATCTATATACTGATGACCCTCCTTTACCAGCATGACCAACCTCTCCATATACTGGTGATCCTCCTCTACCATGTCAGCATGACCAACATCTCCATATACTGGTGATCCTCCTCTACCATGTCAGCATGACCAACCTCTATATACTGATGATCCTCCTCTACCATGTCAGCATGACCAACCTCTATATACTGATGATCCTCCTCTACCATGTCAGCATGACCAACCTCTATATACTGATGATCCTCCTCTACCATGTCAGTATGACCAACATCTATATACTGATGATCCTCCTCTACCATGTCAGCATGACCAACATATATATACTGATGATCCTCCTCTACCAGCATGACCAACCTCTATATACTGATGATCCTCATCTACCATGTCAGCATGACCAACCTCTCCATATACTGATGATCCTCATCTACCATGTCAGCATGACCAACCTCTACACATACTGATGATCCTCATCTACCATGTCAGCATGACCAACCTCTATATACTGTACTGATGATCCTCATCTACCATGTCAGCATGACCAACCTCTCCATATACTGATGATCCTCATCTACCATGTCAGCATGACCAACCTCTCCATATACTGATGATCCTCATCTACCATGTCAGCATGACCAACCTCTATATACTGTACTGATGATCCTCATCTACCATGTCAGCATGACCAACCTCTCCAGATACCTGGACCACAGCACTGGCACCCCGACCACGGCACTAGCACTGCAAGCTAATACATGTGTCCGAACTGGCTGAGTCTCTGGGCTCAGAGTACTGCAGCACTCTGCTGGGATACTATGACTTTTCTGGGGATGACTGTGCCAGTGCTTTCAAAGGAAAGAGACAGGTGAATCCATTGAATAAGCTGCAGAAGAACCCTAGATTCCAGAAGGTTTTTAGTCAGCTTGGCGCATTGTCGCTGGTAACAGATGAGCTCCAACAGGAGAGAGTGCTTCACATGCATTATGGATGGCCATGGTCGGATGAAGTCAGTTGATGCTGTGTGAGCCAATATGCTGCAGAAAACGATGGATGCTGATAAAGTCCGGCCCTCATTTATCAACTTTTCTTAGAAAGTATTCTACTTTCGTTCGTAAGCACAGATTTTAGAATGTGTGCACGCACAAAAAAAACTGGATTTATCACACGTGTGTACACAGGTCCTACGCACACCTGTCTTGATAAATATCACTTTGATCCTACGCTTGAGCTCGTGCATGGTTTTAAGTATTTGCATATAGCACCGCCCGTAATTAACCATATACGGTAATGGAACACCCCCATGAAATGTGGAAAAGTGGACTAAGCCGAGGGAAGCGTGTTGTACACGGTGATGTCGGATATTATATCTATTAACTTCCTAAAAGACCATTGCTGCCTGGACACCGCAAACACTAATAAAGACCATTAACCACTGTTTTGCCGTTGCCCGTTGGTGTCATTAATGCATGCTGGAATAATAATGCCTTTCTTCATTTATTTTTAATATTAATAATTATTATATTACAATAAAAGACAGCTCTGTCTTTTAATACACACATATATTGTATAGTAACGTCAAATAAATACGTAATAATAATAATAATGGCTTGGATTTATATAGCGCTCTTCATGACACCCAGAGCGCTTCACAGAGTCCATTATTCGTTCATACACAGTAATACCGGTGGTGGTAAGCTACAATTGCAGCCAGAGCTGCCCTGAGGCAGACTCACGGTAGCGTGGCGAATAATCATCACCTACGGCCCCTCCGACCACCACCAACATTCATTCACATGCATACACATTCATACGAGGCAAGTAGGTTAAGTGTCTTGCCCAAGGACACAACGGCAATGGGATGGACATGGGCTTGAGCGGGATTCGAACCACCAACCCTTCGATCATTGGACAACCCGCTCTACCCCTGAGCCAAAGCCGCCCCATACAGTCCCCGCTGAAATAAAGGTTCTGCACGCACGTACCAGCAGCGATCTACAGCATAAAAGATAGCCACTTTATACTATTCTGAGTAGATAATTCATCTGTATCGCAACAGAGTCACGGATCTGGTCGGGGTAAGTATAGCATTATGTCGGGAAAATCTTTATGAAATAAACAAATGTGAATTAAAGAATTTAAAACGAAGTTTAGCATATTAAATTGTTTTATAAGCTTTCTGAGTAGATAATTCATCTGTATCGCAACAGAGTCACGGATCTGGTCGGGGCAGGTAGCATTATGTCGGGAAAATCTTTATGAAATAAACAAATGTGAATTAAAGAATTTAAAACGAAGTTTAGCATATTAAATCGTTTTATAAGCTTATAGCTTTTTTCGTGCTGATTTGAGAAGGGTCCAGCTGCAGAGCCGGAGAGCAACGCTCTCAGGGCCAAGATAGCACTTATACTATTTTGAGAGAGATAGCAGAGAGACAGACAGCAGAGAGACAGACAGACAGACAGACACTGTTCCACAGTGTGTGTGTGTGTGTGTGTGTGTGTGTGTGTGTGTGTGTGTGTGTGTGTGTGTGTGTGTGTGTGTGTGTGTGTGTGTGTGTGTGTGTGTGTGTGTGTGTGTGTGTGTGTGTGTGTGTGCGTGCGTGTGTGTGACTACTAGTCTCCTAGTAGAGACTCAGCCCCCCCCCCTCTGGACCACCTCCTAGTAGAGACACCCCCCCCCCCCTCTGGACCATCTCCTAGTAGAGACACCCCCCCCTCTGGACCACCTCCTAGTAGAGACTCCCCCCCCCCCCCCCCTGGACCACCTCCTAGTAGAGACTTCTCTAGGAAGAAGACGAAGATGAGGATTAATGACTTGACTTTTCTGGTTACAGCCGTGTACTGCAATGAAAGGGTTAAGTTTTGCTTGCGGTGGTTGCAATTCCCCCTCGTCATTGCAGCCGGTCGTACAGTCTCTACTAGGAGGTGGTCCAGAGGGGGGGGGGGGGTGAGTCTCTACTAGGAGGTGGTCCAGAGGGGGGGGGGGTCTCTACTAGGAGGTGGTCCAGAGGGGGGGGGGGGTCTGTCTGTCTCTCTGCTGTCTGTCTCTCTGCTGTCTTTCTCAAAATAGTATAAGTGCTATCTTGACCCTGAGAGCGTTGCTCTCCGGCTCTGCAGCTGGACCCTTCTCAAATAAAAAAGCTTTTAAGCTTATAGCTCCAATTTGGGTCCCAAATTGCGGTACAAATGAAGGAGGTGTCTCGGGTAGTGGACTCTAGTTAATATTATGTTCTCTCTGCAATTAGACTGCCCCTCATTCATTCATTCATCCCTATCTGATGCTATCTCTGAAAACAGTTCCTGCGAGCGCAGTCAGTGCACCCAATCACTGCATTCATTCGGAGAGAAAGACCTATTCCACATGCTATTTAGGGTTTGACAATAATTACACTACTATCGCTATTTCACAATGAACTATAATGAATTACGGGGGTCATACAGAACATGTCAGTCAAGCTTATTTCCGTGTTGAAACTAATGCATGCAACTGATGAGAGCTATGCCGTCCGTCTGCAGTCCCCATATTCTACCACAGGGCGTCAGCTACGCATGCTCGGAGCTGTGCGTAGACATACGCACAAAGTCAAGTTCACGTTGAAATTGATAAATCCCACACTTTGCTTAGGAATGGTCGTACGCACGGGTTAAGCACATATCTGTGCGTACGCAACGTTGATAAATGAGGGCCCTGGATGCAAACTCCAAAGTAGACCTTGAACGCCTGCCTCCTCCCAATATCTGTCTCATTCCACATGTACAGCGAGCCAACTTCAGAGTCGCCTGCTACAAAAGAGCAGAACAGCCAATATTCAAGAGGCCCAAAGCCTATGATCAAAGTATGGACTGGGAAAAACAATGGATGAGGAGGTGTTAGAGCCTTTGCACACATCCTCCATCCTTCTCTTGTTGAAGTACTGGCCCATAAAGTGGAGTAAGAAGAGCAAGAAGCTCTTGATAAGGAGGCAGATTATGCAAAAAATAACATGGATGAGGAGGATGGAGAGTACGAGTGTGATGAGGCGGAGGAAGAGATGGAGATCGAAGAGATAGACTTTGACAATTGTTTTAGTGATGATGATGATTAGTAGTTTAGGGCACAAAATACAAATAGAAAAAAATACTTGAATGTTGTGTCAACAAAGAAGATATCCAGAACAGAGGATGTATTTACCGTATTACATACTGTACATGTAGACCTACGTGTAACTGAGGGGTACAATTCCCTGACTGTATTACTAGATATGATACTTACTACCACTACCTTTGTACTTAATATTCGGCCACCCAGTACTCGGCATAAATATATTATGATGAACACTGTCACGTAGATGAAACGGATCCAACACAAATGTACGAATTAGAAATAGGTCTTTATTTCTACACAGCGATGGTGTGTAGAGCAAGCACTTAATCAAATCAATCACATTTATGAATGGGAATTAGTATGCACTTTTATGGCAAGAGTATTCGTCGGTATATCAATAGAGAATGTCCAATCTCTGAAGGCGCAGGTGGTACATATACGACCTGGAATAGTTAAGGAATAACAGCAATGATACTTTAATGATTATAGACTGGATACACTAGGGGGGGTTAATCCGGTCGCTTGTAAGCCGACAGGAGTAGGAAGGGGGGGGGGGGGGTAGAGTCCGGCTGCCTCATCCGGCCAAGGGTATCCCAGGTGAACCCACTGTAGTGCCGTTCAATGCGCCGGCGATCCTTGGACCGCAGATGAAAGCAGATGGACTCTTTGTGGGCCGGCGTCCTCCGGTCCACGGAGGAGAGACGTGAAGCGACCTCGTCTTGCAGAGCGTCTCCTCACCTTGCGTCCTCTCCAGGGGGGGGGGGTTCCAACACACGGCAGTGTCGGGGGTCTTTATCCATGGAATAATCAACGTATACAAAGCATAATCCGTGCCTGGGAAGGCGGGCTGTCGTCGGTAGAATAATCCGGTATACAGGTCCACTCGCTCGTCGGCTCTGGGGCTCCTCGGGTGCAATCTCACATGGGGTCGATCATCCTGGATAAACAGCCAGTTTTCTGCCCGAAACGATGGGGTGCTGACTACGGTAGTATTCTCACCGTACGAAGCACTATATATTAACAGACTATTATTAGCTTAATAGACTACGTCCAACTCGACGATATAGTGCCAAATATGACTATTCAAATATTAATATACACGATGTCTCAATACCGATGGTAGGCCGAACTTGGCCTTACTCCCACACGTGGCGTCGCGGGGAGGCTTTACGTCTGTGACTCTATTGGAGGGTAAGAAACTGGACTGAAAAGGAAGTCCTACTTTAGTAGCGCAGTATATATACGCACTATGAACAAATAGTCCCATTAGTGGTGCGGTAGCCAGATTCCTACGCGGAACTAGGACTTGTTCGTACATGTTGAGCGGTACGTTTGAACTGGGTCTGGGGGGTATGGCAGCCTGGCACCAAGGTCTCGACCAATAGTAGAATGGAGACTATTATGGGATGTTCAGTAGGCTAGAATGGATATTCAATGCATATTGTACAAGGAATATACAAGGGATATCAAGGAATATTAGAGAATATACAAATACAATTAAATATATATATATAATAAATATATATATTTATGGCCCTTCACAACAGCCACCCCCTGATTGGTCCCAGACCTAATCAGTTAAGCAGAGACAGATTAATCGCGTTGTCTATTTACACATAAGGGTTTGCTGTAGGGTCAGTCAACTTCACAAAGTCATAGGGTTATAGGGTCATGGTCATCATCGATTGTGTCTGGGAGTCGGGGCAGTTCTATGAGCCTCGCCACGGGACGGGTGTAAGTGCGACCCTGGACAAGCACTTCAGCTGCTCGGACCTTGCCGTCGGCACCGGTGATCACTTTGCTTACGCGGCCGGCCGGCCACATAGCTCTGGGCAGTGATTGATCAATAATCATGACGACTGTTCCTTCTGTCAAATTGTCTCTCTCCTTTACCCACTTCTGGCGGGTCTGTAGAGACGGTAGGTAGTGCAGTAGGAAACTGCTCCAAAACTTGTCGGCTAATACTTGGCTGTACCTCCACATTCGTCGGCCGTTCGCTTCTTCAGGCCGGTACATTGTCTGGGGTAATGCAGGATCTAGCCGCCCCATCAGGAGTGTGTTGGGGGTAACTGGGTAGATAACAGTGCTCAATCCACAGAACACAGGCTTCTTATTCTCAGCCTCCTCCTGACTGGCTTTCCTCGGGATAGGCGTGGGCCACTCTCCTTCCGGGAGCTTTAGGAATGCTGGGCCGTCACTGTAGACATTGCGACGGGTGAGGTCATCCAGGGGCATCCCCCGGGTGATGACGTCAGCTGGGTTCTGTTTTGTATCAACGTAGCGCCACTCTGTTTCTCCGGTTAACTCTTCGGTTAAGTCTTGAATCTCGGTGACTCTGACTCCCACGAAGATTTTGTACTTGCATGAGTCCGATTTGATCCAGGCGAGTACTGTCGTGGAATCTGACCACAGGATTGTTCTAGACACCGGTATGGTGAGCTCACGTTGGATGAGCGTGGCTAGGTGCGCTCCGGCTAGGGCTGCGCAGAGCTCTAGGCGTGGGATAGATTGTTGCTTGCGTGGGGCTATTCTCGAGCGGGCGAGGACAAATGCTGTGTAGATCTCTCCCCCCTTTTCTTGGGCCCGCAAGTAGGCTACTGATCCGTATGCGACCTCTGAGGCGTCACTGAAGACGTGTAAGTCCATTTTACATGTCTCTGGCCTCACCGTGGGTGGGAAGTAGCTTCGGCGCATATTAACGCCTGGGAGTGAGTGGAGCTCCATCTCCCACTCTCTCCAGGTGGATGCAAGGTGTGCGGGAATGGGGTCGTCCCAGCCCTGGTCCTTGTCCCACAATGCTCGTACAATAATTTTTGCCCTGGTGGTGTACGGTAGAATACATCCTAGCGGGTCATATTGTCGGGCGAGTGTTGTGTACACACTCCGTCTGGTGGTCGGCGCCGCCGCCGGCCTTCCCTGCTCCGTAGTCAGGGGCTTGTGTCTGTAGTGAAGCGAATCTGTTTTGAATCGCCACACCAATCCCAGGGTCATCTCCTGGGCTTCTCCCGGGATTGTAGCCATCCAGGTCTCGCTGCTGGCTGCCTTGTCCTCGGAGGAGAGGCTGCGCAGTACTTGCGGATCGCTGCTGGCCCACTGCCTGAGATCAAAGCCGCCTTTGATCAATGAGGCGCAGAGTTTAATCAGGAGAGCCTCAGCTTCTTCCTGGGTTGAAAGGCTTTGTAGACAGTTGTCTACGTAGAAGCTGTTCTTTACGCTGTGTCGGACCTCTTCGTCCGCTGCTGGGTCCTCTGCTACATGTTTCTGTGGTGCAAATGTAGCACAGCAGGGGCTGCACGTCGTTCCGAAGGGGAGGACTTCCCATTGGTAGATGGCTGGGTGCTCATCTCCTGGCTTCTCTCTCCATAGGAACCGTAACAGGGGCTTGTCCTCCTCTACTAATTTCACCTGCAGGAACATTCCTTTAATGTCCCCGCTGATGGCCACCTTTTCCTGGCGGAAGCGGAGTAGAACGCCGCGTAGGGAGGGGCCGAGTGTGGGACCGGGCAGTAACTCTTTATTCAGATTTTGGGATCCGATCTGGTAGCTGCAGTTAAATACTATGCGGTCTTTACCGTTGTGATGGACCTTGTGGTGAGGCACGTACCACGATTCAGTGGTCTGGTCAGCCTCTTTAATGTCCATCTTTGTGACGTGTCCCGCTGTGATGAGCTTCTCAATCTCAGCGCGGTATACACTCTCTTGGGCGGGGTTCTTGGCTAAGCGCCGCTCCGTGTTCAGCAGGTACCGTTCTGTGGCGTCTGTCTTGGCGTGGAAAGTAGGCATTCCTTCTCGCCGCAGGAGTGGCGTGGCGTATCTCAACACGCCGTTGACCGGGACTCTCTTGGTCCCTGTCTCGAGGAGGTGAATGGCGTAAATGTCATCTTTAGAGCGAATATCTTTCTTTCCGTTCTTAAAGGGCATTTGTTCCAAGGTCCATAACCGCTCTACGTGTTGCAGGAGTGCGGTTTCTCCCTCTGTGACTCGGGAGTGGAGACATCTAGTGGCTGTACTTCGGTTGAGAGATTTGGCGAGCGGGCCTTGGAGAGTCCATCCCAAACGGGTCTCGACTGCTGCAGGACAGCCTCGGGGTCCGGTATGAACCCGGTCTATCGGGACAATGAGGTCTGCATGGTCGGAGCCTATCAACAGGGTCGGCATAGCATTGTCTATGAGCGGGATCGGTAACTTGCGCAGATGTACATATTTCTCCATCAGCTTGGCGACGGGGTATGTGTACCGCGACAGTCCTATTTCTTGGCTGGTGAAAGCGTCTGTAATCTGGTACCGTCGCTCAGGCTGGCCGCTTGCTGCGATAGAGAATGAGACATTCTCGCCCTTTATCGTCTTCAAATCTCGTCTTATTGTCCGAATTGTCATTTGGGTTTCGCTTCCCCGCAGCCCTAGCTGGGCCGCAGCGGAGGCGAGCAGAAGGGTCTTCTCTGACCCGTCATCGAGGACGGCGTAAGTGTCCAGGACTTTATTCTGGTAGCTTAGTGTCACACGCACTACTTTTAGGAGTACTCGGGCTCCACTGCTGCTGGCGGGATCGATGTACATGACGCTCGCTTTGCTGCTGGATGGTGCGGGTGAAGGGCGCCGTCTGTTACTGTCGTGAAGTATGTCCAGATGGGCTCCATCGCACTTGGTGCACCTTTTCTTTAAGCGGCATTCGGCTGCCATGTGTGAGCGCGCACAGCGAAACCAGCGCTTGTTGGACTTTATCCATTGACTTGCTTCCTCCGCGTTCAGCTTGGGGAAGGAGTCACATTGCGCTAGCCAGTGTTCTTTCTCACAGTAGGGGCACACTATCTTCCACTTCTCCGTTCTGGAGGGGGTACTGTGGCTCCTGCTGCTCGGTACTGACTCCGATTGGTGCATCACAGTCACCGATCTTCTTCCATCATTTAGTCGTCTGGTTCCTTCTCTGGAGCCAGGGGTGCTCCGTCCGAATGTATCTAGCCGTAGGCTGCTGACTTCTCTCGCCAGGAAGTCTGCTAGATCGAGGAGGTTCGGTTCGGGGCCATTCGGGTCTCGTGGTCTCTCTGCCGCCTAAAACGCTCCTGTCGAGCGGGCGGCAGCTTCTCCAAGATCCTTTCCACATTTGAGTTGGCGTAAAGTTCATGCCTCCCCTTCTCTCTCTGCGCTCCCAACATCCCTACCAGGGACTGCACTCTGATGGACAGGTCGTCCAGTGCTCGATTGTCTATTGCTGGGGGTAAGCGGTCGATGTGTCGGATCTCCTGGATCACGTAATCCCATATGCGCCCATACCTCTGGTCCAATGCTACCAGCGCTGCTGTGTATGGGGTGGTGGAAGTCGCGTAGGCGAGCGCTATATTATGTGCGCGGGGTACCTTTAAGTGCTTCAGTAGGATGGCGTATTTGTGGCGTTCATCCAATACATCCACCAACATGGTCTCCAGACACATGCGGAGTTCTGTATACTGGGCCCGGTTCTCTTGGGTGAAGTCGGGTACCATAGGCGTGCCAATGTATGACGCTGACTGTGGATACATCGGCGAGCGTTGGGGGAGAGGCCTCCTAGGCGAGTCTCCTCCCGCTCCTTGGTATGGGCTGGTACCGGCAGTGTACCATGGCCCGCTTGTCCAGGTGCTGTTCCTCGGTGCGGGTCGTGCGTCGTGCTCACCCGGGTATAGAGTCGGGGGTCTGTAGCGCAGCTCCGCGGGAGTATAGCCTGGGCTGTACCGGACCTCCTGGTCCGGTAGAGTACTGTGCTGTCGTCGGGCGTGGTTCTCCTCCTCTTCCTCTTCGTCTTCAGTTAGGTCATCCAGTGCTTGTAGTCTCTGGTTTAGCCTCTCCACAGGATATGCTGCTCCTTCCCGGTTGCTAGGTCTTGCTTGGACCGGTGGGGGGAGGTGGTCTGTGGGGGGTATAGACCTCGTCTGTTGGTCAAGTTCAGGGTTGTTTACTCGGCTAGGGGATGCCGCCCTGGAGGTGTGTCTAGACGAGTTCCTGGAGCCTCTGGCGGAGGGAGAGGGTGTTGTCCGTCTGATCAGCTGTTCTATTAGTTGCGCTTGCTGTCTGTCGCGCTCTGCGTCCCGTAGAGCACCAGCAGCTGCTCGCTGGCTGTCTGCTCGGTCTCGGGCCACATTCTCTCTTCCCTCTTGAATGCGTCTTATTTCTAGACGTATATGCTCTTCTTCGCTCCGCTGCTGGATCTGCAGTCGGTCGCGTTCAGCAGCGGCGTTCAGGCTGATGAGGAAGGCCTGCTGTAGGGTCCTCTCTGCCTCGCTGGGAGAAGGCGGTTGTATAGGGGAGCCTTCCCTCGGGGTACTCCTTGCGGAGCCTTGGAGCTCTATCTCCACGGTGCTCTCCCCGTCTTCTTCCGTGCCGAGTTCTCTCTCGGTAGCGTTGTATTCCTCCCGGGACTCATCGGGGACTACTTCTTCAGTACTGGCGGGGTGTGAAGTCATGTCTGGTTCCCACTGGTCCCCACCGTGAACTTGGTCAGTTACATTAGAACCCGTAGGGGCCTCTATGGTCGGGGTAGTCTGGGCGTTGGGGTTAGACATACTTTTACTTTCTAGTTTTACCGCGTTTACTGTTAGTAGAAGACTAGGTTGTTGACTGACAGCGTAAGCCTCTAAGTACTGAGGGAGCCGTCGTTCGCGCTGCGGGCGTTGGTTAGGAGGATCGTTTCGTGGAGTGTTCATCATAGGCCATTTCAATATTAATAACACTATATTAATATTACACTAATTACCCTCCGGCTCGAAGGACCAATTGTAACTGAGGGGTACAATTCCCTGACTGTATTACTAGATATGATACTTACTACCACTACCTTTGTACTTAATATTCGGCCACCCAGTACTCGGCATAAATATATTATGATGAACACTGTCACGTAGATGAAACGGATCCAACACAAATGTACGAATTAGAAATAGGTCTTTATTTCTACACAGCGATGGTGTGTAGAGCAAGCACTTAATCAAATCAATCACATTTATGAATGGGAATTAGTATGCACTTTTATGGCAAGAGTATTCGTCGGTATATCAATAGAGAATGTCCAATCTCTGAAGGCGCAGGTGGTACATATACGACCTGGAATAGTTAAGGAATAACAGCAATGATACTTTAATGATTATAGACTGGATACACTAGGGGGGGTTAATCCGGTCGCTTGTAAGCCGACAGGAGTAGGAAGGGGGGGGGGGGGTAGAGTCCGGCTGCCTCATCCGGCCAAGGGTATCCCAGGTGAACCCACTGTAGTGCCGTTCAATGCGCCGGCGATCCTTGGACCGCAGATGAAAGCAGATGGACTCTTTGTGGGCCGGCGTCCTCCGGTCCACGGAGGAGAGACGTGAAGCGACCTCGTCTTGCAGAGCGTCTCCTCACCTTGCGTCCTCTCCAGGGGGGGGGGTTCCAACACACGGCAGTGTCGGGGGTCTTTATCCATGGAATAATCAACGTATACAAAGCATAATCCGTGCCTGGGAAGGCGGGCTGTCGTCGGTAGAATAATCCGGTATACAGGTCCACTCGCTCGTCGGCTCTGGGGCTCCTCGGGTGCAATCTCACATGGGGTCGATCATCCTGGATAAACAGCCAGTTTTCTGCCCGAAACGATGGGGTGCTGACTACGGTAGTATTCTCACCGTACGAAGCACTATATATTAACAGACTATTATTAGCTTAATAGACTACGTCCAACTCGACGATATAGTGCCAAATATGACTATTCAAATATTAATATACACGATGTCTCAATACCGATGGTAGGCCGAACTTGGCCTTACTCCCACACGTGGCGTCGCGGGGAGGCTTTACGTCTGTGACTCTATTGGAGGGTAAGAAACTGGACTGAAAAGGAAGTCCTACTTTAGTAGCGCAGTATATATACGCACTATGAACAAATAGTCCCATTAGTGGTGCGGTAGCCAGATTCCTACGCGGAACTAGGACTTGTTCGTACATGTTGAGCGGTACGTTTGAACTGGGTCTGGGGGGTATGGCAGCCTGGCACCAAGGTCTCGACCAATAGTAGAATGGAGACTATTATGGGATGTTCAGTAGGCTAGAATGGATATTCAATGCATATTGTACAAGGAATATACAAGGGATATCAAGGAATATTAGAGAATATACAAATACAATTAAATATATATATATAATAAATATATATATTCGGTTTAATCTGGCCCTTCACAACACTACGTAAGAAATGGCATTGAAAGCAGCACTCTTGTATATAAGCATGCCAGAGATATATGTGACCACTTCAGAAATTGTATTACTATCTTTAACCCTCAAAACATGAGTCCACATCTTTTTTTATTCAGTCATCTACAATATGATGTGTCTTTATTGGTAAAAATGCTTTATTCTTTGTAAAGGTGCCACTAATTTGCATACTAGCTCGCCACAAACAGGTCATCATTCTGGGAATAGTTTTATTATGATTTTTGACCCTCAAAATATGGGTCTAGACAACCTACTTGTTCAGTTATTTGCAATATTGGATGAAATAGCGACATATATTTTTTGATGATGGCGTCATTAATTTGCATATAAATGATAATGGGACATTCTGACAGATTTTTTACCTATAATTAGCCTATAATTTTCTACAATTTTTTTCTAATCAAGAAACACTGGTTAACAATATATTTCCAGGGGGAGCATGATAGTATCCGCTCAACTAATTGGTAATTTTTTTTTAAATGTGATTATTTTGTATTGACGGCACAGATTTGCATAGGCTACTTACATAGAAACATGTGATCACTCTAGGGATAGTGTTATTGTGATCTTTGACCCTCGAAACATGGGTCTAGACACCTCATTTGTTCAGTTATCTGCAATATTGGCTGAGATATATTAAACAGATATTTTTGCGATTTTTTGATAATTAATTTGCATATAAATGATACATGGGACACTCTGACAACTTGTTAACATAGCCTATAATTTTTTTCACCTTTTTTCCAATCTAGAAAGTCTGCATGGTTAGAAGTATATTTCCGGGGGGTGCATGATACCCCCCTCTATCTACTAGACTACTAAACTTGATTTACGTGATGCATACAACCTGGTCAGGATTAGAGAGGGAGACGAGTGGAAAACTGCATTTAACACGCCCAACGGGCATTATGAGTACTTAGTTATGCCCTTTGGTTTAGCTAATGCTCCGGCAGTTTTCCAAGCACGACGTGTTGCAGGATTTAATCAGGGTGTCAGTCTTTGTGTACTTAGACGACATCCTAATTTCTTCTAACCAGACTTTCTGGTCAAAAATAGATCTGCCCCATGGCTTGACAGCAGTCTCAGGACCCTAATGAAAGAGAGAGACATGGCCAAAAAAGCCTCAGTTAGTTCTGGTTCAATTGATGACAGGCATAAATACTGTGCTTTACGCAATCAGGTGACAAAACTAAACAAGGTAAAAAAGAAGGTACTATTTTAAACAAAGGTTATATGATGCGAGAAATGATAGCAAACAAATATGGAATGTTTTTAATGAAATGATGGGTCGAAAGACAACTGTGTGCACACCCTTAGTGGAATCAAATGGATTTGTTCTCACGAAACCAGGTGAGATTGCAAATCATTTTAATGATTATTATGTGGGTAAAGTATCTAAACTAAGGCATGCTATGAATATTTCAAACAACCTTAAAACAAATGACTGTATTAAGTATATTATAATGAAAGACAAAATGTGTGAATTTGAATTTCATCAGGCTGAAGTCAGTGAGGTGGAGCGGTTACTCCGCTCTCTTCCTGATAGTAAGTTAGCAGGCCTAGATAACCTGGATAGTAAAGTGCTGAGAATGACTGGTGGTATCATATCATCTCCTATATGTCATATTATGAATAGATGTTTGGATGTGGGCCTATTTCCAAAGATGTGGAAGGAGGCTAAAGTTTTTTCTTTACCTAAGGATACCAAACCTGCTTTTAACGAGGGAAATTCTAGACCTATAAGTATTTTACCTGTCTTGAGCAAAATCATGGAAAAGTTGGTGCATTCACAAATTCAAGAGTATTTTGTTTCAAACAAGCTTGCAACAGATTCTCAACATGCCTATAGAGCTGGTCACTCTACTTCTACTGCCTTGATACAGATGACTGATGACTGGCTTAAAGCTATAGATAACTCTATGTTGGTGGGAGCTGTGCTGTTAGATTTTAGTGCTGCATTTGATGTGCTGGACCATTCTCTACTGGTTGAGAAACTTAAATGTTATGGTTTTAACTCTTCTGCTTTAAAGTGGATACTAAGTTATTTGTCCTCTAGATCACAGAAGGTGTATCTAAATGGCAGCCTGTCCAGTAGCAGAGGTCTAGAGCAGTTACTTAAACATTTTCTTCACAAACATAGGTAAACAAACTACCCTCCCACTCAGGGCTTTATGGGGTAGAACACATAGTAGCTTACTACAAAAACCTAGGGGTCCGCAAGGACGACTTCAAGCTGGAAATGGTAACAACAGATGAGGTACTCAATAAACTGAGCGCCCTCCAACCTAACAAGGCCACTGGCCATGACAACATCCCCTCCAAATTCCTCAGAGACTCAGCAGCCGCCATCACCCCAATCATCACACACATAATAAACCTCTCCATAAAACAGGGACACGTCCCCAAGGACTTCAAAATTGCGAGGGTGACCCCTCTGCACAAAAAGGGCAGCAAATTAGACCCAGGCAACTACCGCCCTGTTTCTAGTCTCACCTCCATCTCGAAAGTCATGGAAAAAATAGTCTACGAACAGGTCGAAAAGTACCTAGCGGAAAAAAATCTAATCTACGAATTCCAATCTGGCTTCAGAACATCCCACTCCACTGACACATGCCTTCTCTATTTGAATGACCACATCAAACAAGAGGTGGACGCAGGCAAATACTGCGGCATGGTCATGCTGGACCTACAAAAGGCCTTTGACACGGTCAATCACTCCATTCTGATTGACAAGCTAAAAGCAATTGGTTTTGATAGTCTATCAGTGAGCTGGATGCAATCCTACCTTGAGGGGAGGGAACAGATGGTGGAGGTAAACGGTACCCTATCCCCCCCTCTCACAGTGAGCTGTGGTGTTCCACAAGGAAGCATACTAGGACCGCTACTGTTCCTAATTTATGCAAATGACATGTCGTCAGCTTGTGACTGCAACTTGTTCCTGTTTGCGGACGACTCAGCCCTGCTGGTCTCTGACAAGAACAAGTTACAGGTTGAAAAAACCCTCAGCTCGGAACTAGGCAGAATCTGCATATGGCTCGCTGATAACAAACTATCATTACACATGGGCAAAACAGAGTCCATTCTCTTCGGTTCAAATAACAAACTCAGCAAGACCGACGGCTTCTCAGTTACAGTGGGTGACAATATTGTCACAAGGAAAGATGAAATTACCTACCTGGGTTCCATCCTAGAGGCTAATCTCTCCTGTGACAAAATGGCATCCAATGTAATAAAAAAAGTCAACCAACGAACTCGATTCTTGTACCGGATCTCCTCTCTGGTAAACAAGAATACCCTGAAGACTCTGGCAGGAGCACTCATTCAGGGGTACTACGACTATGCTTGCACCTCATGGTACCAAAGCACCTCAAAGGCGCTAAAAACAAAATTACAAACATCTCAAAACAAACTGGTCAGACTACTGCTTGACCTTACTCCTAGAACCCACCTCACCCCTGCCCACTTTGACAACCTAGGATGGCTTAGAGTAGATGACAGAGTACAGCAACTTGCAATGGGCCTGGTCTACAAGATACACTACACGACCAAGGTACCCATGTACATGGCAAAATACTTCCCAAAGGTCAGTGAATACCACGATCACAACACCAGAGGGAGCTCCACAAATCATGTTAAACCCAGATTCGGCTCAAATAAGGGACTAAACACGTTTCGCAATTATGCCACATCAATGTGGAACGCCCTACCCAAAGCTGTAAAGGAATGTGGATCACTACCCACTTTCAAAACCTCTCTCAAGAGACACCTACGGGAGACTGCAATTCAACACTGGCCCCTGTAAATATCCTAACCCAACCCCCTCCAATGTACAGTCATTTACCTAGTATGGTTTTGTCAATAGTCCAATGTACAATTTTGTTTGTTTGTACAGAGTCTCCCCCCCCTCAATGTACAGTTTTGCTTGTTTATACAGTGTGCCCCCCCCCCCCCCCCAACCACCTCCAATGTAAATTACCCAGTATGGTTGTCAATATCCCAGTGTACCCAACCCCCCCCACCCAACCTCCTCCAATGTACAGTTTCTACGTCAAATGTATATACTCCCTTTTCTTGACTCCTTCTGTATCACAAACAGTACTGTATTTGCAAATCTGGTATGTCATAAATGTATAGATGTAGCAGTACTGACTATCTGTATGTCATGTATGTCATATATGTCCTGATGAATTGAAAATGGGGGACCCTGGTGGAAACAAGACGAAAGTCTTTCTCTGGTCTGCATCCCCTTAACAATTGTGTGTATTGAGCTGTACTGTATTGTACCCATTCTGCAATCTGTTAATAAAGTTTTCAATCAATCAATCAAAGCGCCTTGTGGTTCGCAGTTCACGTTAATAGGTCGAGTTGAAAATGTAATGCTCTGAGATGCTCTGGAGCAATCTCTCTCTGTCTCTCGGATCAATCAAATCAAATAATTAACACATGTATGTTGTCATTTTAAACAACTCACCATTCATTCATTATGCATCAGCAGCAGCTAAATTAATGTTATAGTTCACAACACAGCAGCGCGTTTTGAATCGCTAGCCTATTAATTATCGTCTCAGCAAGCACAGTCAATACTTTTTTCCGTAGCCGCATTTCGCGGAGACAGCTGTGTATAGCGAGAGAGAGAGAGAGAGAGAGAGCGAGAGAGAGAGAGAGAGACTCACTGTTTAGTTGAAACGTCCAGGGCAGGAGAGCTTGATAAACGTGTATAATCCACTGTTGAATGATGTATTCCAGACCACTGTCCACTGTCTCCAGACTGCATCCGCCATAATAGCTTGTTAGCCAAGTGTTAGCTTGTTAGCACAACACAAGTACATTTCTTTGTCCATTTTTCCGCGTCGAACAGACTGCAAACTACCTGGCGTTCTATCGCCATGCTCTAAGACAAACTCTAACCTTAACCAACTTTGAAAGAGTGCCTAAGCTTAACCATCTAAAGAACTTGCAGTCACGGCACGCTCTGCTGCCTGCATTTCACAACAACACAACAACACAACTATCTCTCACCAACGGACCGGAATAAGCTAGAATTGGAACATTAGAAATTGGATTCTGCCAATCAGAGATCGTCTCTGTGAAATTCTGCTACGGAAAAAAATACTGGCGGCGGCTACAGACATTCTTGACATTCTTGACGCATTCAAATCGCGCCCGGATTCCAACATAATAGTCATATTTCAACGCACAACGCGTTACGCACTGATTGGCTTCGACGGATACAGCGATCAAACCGTGACGCGCACTCAGAGCGCTATTGCGTCTAGCCCGGGCCGAGAAATACAAAAAAAAAAAAGTGATGTCACGGTTCAAGAAAGCGAGTATTTTTTTATTTTATATAATAACGTTATATTGTGCATTGGAAACACAAACATACTTAAAATGAGTAAATATTATTAATTTTAAACATGTTTATGTTATTTATAGGGCTATAAAACTAAAAACGAAAAAGTTTTATTTTATTCTTCTTCTCTGATTTAACAGCAGTCAGCAGGTGGGTCGGCGCCCTTGCGCCCCTAGTGGCAGAGCCGCCACTGGTCTAGAGTGTGGCGTTCCGCAAGGAAGTTGCCTAGGACCTTTGCTCTTCTCTGTATTTACTAATGACCTATCTTGGGCTACCAAATGTGCTACAACAGTTCTTTATGCAGATGTTTCAACATTGTATTACGCTGCACCATCATGCAATGTACTTAATGAAGTTTTGAGTAGAGAACTTAAAGTTGTGCATGACTGGGTAGTATGTAATAGACTTGTCCTTAATATCTCCAAGACTAAATGTATTGTGCTGGGAACAAGGCACAGGTTATCTACAAATCCAAAGCTTCATTTAAACTTGTGTAATTCGGCAGTTCAACAAGTTGAAAGTACTAAACTCCTTGGAGTGATGGATTGCACTCTGTCTTGGTCTCAGCATATTAATTATATTGTTTTAAAAATGGGAAGAGCAATTGGTATTTCCAGGAAATGTGCTTCTTTTGTTGCCCGTCCCCTTTTATGTCAGATAGTGCAAAGTTTAGTTTTATGTCATCTTGACTATTGCTCTGCGATGTGGTCATCTGCTGCCAGTGGTGACCTCAGAAAGCTCCAGGTGGTCCAGAACAGGGCAGCATGGTTGGTACTGGGCTGCTCACTAAGGTCTAATGTGAGCCGTATGCATGCCTGCCTCTCTTGGCTTAACGTTGAAAATAGATTGTCTTTTAATATACTTGTGCTGTTCAAGTTGGTCATGAGCAATAAAACTCCTGTTTTTATACATAATCAGGTTGTTTTTAGTAATACTGTGCACGAGCATTACACTAGAGGTTCCAGTAGTGGGCAGCTTGAATTGCCAGGTCCTAGAACCAGCGCTTTGGGGAGATCTTTTATTTTTAGAGCATTAACTCTTTGGAATGGCCTGCCTCGGAACCTCTGCTGCATTTACAGTAGATTCACTTTAAAAAAGAATCTTAAATAGTTTTAAAATAGTTTTTAACACTGTAAAGTAATTTTTTGTTTTTGTTTTACACTAATGTAATTTTAGCTATCTTAATTGTTATAGTAGTTTCATTATGCATTGTGTGTACTGACTTTTAATAATTTTGTTTTTGCAATAGTGATTGTTTTTGTATGTTTTTTTGTGTGTGGACCCAGGAAGACTGATCTCTCAGAGATGCTTAAAGGACGGGAAAGTGCATCCTTGCGCTTTTGTTTCGCGCCGGCTGTCTTCGGCAGAGCGCAACTACGACGTGGGTAATCGGGAGTTGTTGGCAATCAAATTGGCACTGGAGGAATGGAGCCATTGGTTGGAGGGGGCGGCACACCCTTTCATTGTTTGGACTGATCATAAGAACTTGGCTTACATCCAGGGGGCTAAACGCCTTAACGCTTGCCAGGCCAGGTGGGCGTTATTCTTCACTCGATTTCGATTTTCCATCTCCTACCGGCCCGGTTCCAAGAATGTCAAGCCTGACGCTCTGTCACGCCAGTTTGACCCCCCGGACCGGGAGGAGAAGCCCCATCCTATTATTCCACAGGCCCTTATTTTGGCTCCCGTGTCATGGGGCATAGATAGGGTGGTAAGATCAGCTCTGGCACGGGAACCCGATCCCGGTGGGGGTCCTCCGGGGCGGATGTATGTGCCCAAGGCTGCGCGCTCGCGACTGCTGCAGTGGGCATATACCTCCTCCCTCACCGGCCACCCTGGGGCCGCCAGAACCCTGGAGTTTATCCGTAGGAGGTTCTGGTGGCCTACAGAGGAGGGGGATACGCGTTCCTTTGTGGCGGCCTGTCCGGTGTGTGCGCGTAGTAAGACCTCTCGCCGTGCACCGGCGGGTCTACTCCGGCCGCTTCCTATTCCCAAACGTCCCTGGTCGCACATATCCCTGGAATTTATTTCTGGTCTTCCCCCGCCTTGACGGTCAAACTGTCTACACGGTGCGAAGGATCCTGGGTTGTAGGCGGAGGGGTAGGGGGTTTCAATTATTGGTGGATTGGGAGGGGTACGCGTTCCTGGGTGCCTCAAAAGGATATCTTAGATCACAGCCCTATAAGACGGCTAGGCCCCTAGGTGAACGTCAGGTGCCGTTCGTCGGGGGGAGGTACTGTAACGTTCTGGGTTTCTGTCCTCTCCCAGGAGTAGAAACCCTACTGCCATTCTGGAGTACTTCACCCTGTTCTCTGTAATTAGCGCTGATTGACTGTCACCTGTGGTTTGTTGTCACTAATTACTGCGTGTGGTTTGCTGGGAGTTTTGCCTTTATAGTAATCCCTTCTTTCTCTGTCTGTTGTCGGATCTTCAACAGAACTACTGCGAGCAGTCGGCCACGGACAAGAAATGGAACCTCTTGTTTTTGCTGTTATTATTTAATTCTCTTTTCCTTATATACCCTCAGTTGAAGCCTGGCTTCTTATTCGTTATCGTTACAGTTTCTTGCTCTAGTGATTCTGATAATAAAATAACACGTTTTCTTGAGAAGAGCAACCACATCTCCATCTCCTTATTACCTTCTACTATTGGAACTCAACTCCTACCTTAAATCGTAACACTAAATGGCACCTATAGGAATAGCTAACCCTGACAAAGTACTAAATGACACCTATAGGAATAACTAACCCTGACAAAGTACTGAATGCATGAGAGTGGTATAATATAGTCTTCTGTCTATAGCTTGTCCCGCCATGTATGTCCATGTATGTGAGGTCCTGGTGTAATTATCTCATACTGAGAAGAATTTGTTGATCTGTCTTTACACCACTGTCACCAAAACAAATGTGTGTACATTCATAGTATTTGTGGAATTAATGATTTAAAGATTACACAATAACTGATTACTTCTATGTCATAAGACCAACTACTCCTACATATGCTACAATAATATATGGCTATGAAGGCTATTTAGGGTGTTGTTACAAATCGGTCAATAAAGCTGTACTCCGGCAAAGCAGTCACATAAGGTTTGATGTACAAGCACTAATTGTAAATCTATCTCTCTCTTTCTCTCTCTCTCTCTCACTCTCTCTCTCTCTCTCTCTCTCACTCTCTCTCTCTCTCTCTCTCTCTCTCTCTCTCTCTCTCTCTCTCTGGCTTTATTGACATGGGAAACATACGTTTATCTCTCTCTCTCTCTCTCTCTCTCTCTCTCTCTCTCTCTCTCTCTCTCTCTCTCTCTCTCTCTCTCTCTCTCTCTCTCTCTCTCTCTCTCTCAAAGCCTTTAAACAAACAAAATAACAGGACAGACAAAACAGAGAAAGAGCCTAAGGCTGAGGTTACACCTTTCGTATAATTTCGTATTGTTTTCTTATACGTATCGCCGCGACGTCATGCGCCTCGAGTCACACTTTCGTTTTTTTTCCGTTTTTGTCAGCCGAGCACACTGATGTAGTACACTGCCAAAGCAGTAGGTGGCAGTAGGTGGCAAACATGAAGGCAATTTCAACCAATCAGAACGAATGTGCCAATACACTTCCTGGTGGAAGCTCCAGCAAAGAAAATGTCAATAAGGCAGGCGCCTATGCCGCGCCACCATCTTGCAATGCAAGATGCACTCAATGCAGCAATAATTTTTCAGCAAAGCCTAATAAAAGTGCAATAAACAAAACGGATACATTCACTGTGTGTTCTGCCTGTCATTTGTTGATGAAACAAAACTAACATCAACACAAGTGACCACCAAGAGCGGATAGTTTAGTCTAAAAAACGATCGGTAGCATTGTTAGCTGCATGCTAACGTCAATGGAGTATGCCATTATAACAATATAGCATTGTGGCTAGAAGCTAACGTTAGCTCACGCTACTTAGCCAGCACGAAACTGATGATATCGCGAGCTATCAGTAGTTAGATAACATTAGAGACAACGCTGTGTGTATTAAACAAAGGTGAATAGATGACTGGGCCATTTTGTTTAATGCTTGTTAAGTTGAAAGAGGAACTCTGAGCTAACAGGGTCTGAATCCTGATAGCTCACGTTAGCCAGCTGCTCATGCAATCGGTAATGCTAGCAGAATGAATGGATGTAAACTTTATTTAACATATTGCATATGGGTACAATACAATACGGCTCAATACAAACAATTGTTAAGGGAATGCAGACTGTTGTAGCTTGGACTGGGGTCCTTATAACAATAACTTGACAACACATGGTAGCTGAAGCTATTTGGGACACGGAGCTCTGTCCCAAACACACACACTGTTGTCACCGGAAGGGCACGCAGATGGTATCTACTGCGCATGGGCGTTTTCGCAACAACTGCTCCGTGCTGACTACACGCTGTTGTCGAAGCGTATTTTTTGCGTATCTCCAAACGCAAACACAATTTTGCGTTTCAGCCGTATCCACAAAAAAACGCCAAAAAACGCATTTCTGTGTAGATAGGACATCAAACGTCGTCAAAAACGTATAAAAAAACGCCAGGAATACACTAGTCTAACCATAGCCTAAGAGTGAAAGAAAGTAAACTAAAGATAAAAGTGGGAAGGAGAGACAGTTACCAAAGATACAAATGTTGGACTCACTTTGAGACGCTGTAGTTTTCCGGGTAGAGAGGAATGCAGGCCTACATGTTGGAAGAGTGACGGCTTATACCTCGGTTTGAGTAACAACTTCTCTTTATCACAGTCTTTCTGAGTGAGACAACAAACCGGGACATCAATACATTATGTGTGGGGCAACAGATCAGAGATATCAATGCATTCTGTGTGAGACAACAAACCAGGGATATCAATACATTCTGTATGGGACAATAGACCAGGGATATCAATACATTCTGTATGGGACAATAGACCAGGGATATCAATACATTCTGTATGGGACAACAGACCAGGGATATCAATACATTCTGTATGGGACAACAGACCAGGGATATCAATACATTCTGTATGGGACAATTTAGCCTTTATAGAAATGGAAACACTTCCCCACAGAAATGCATGTGACAAATGTATGAGATTTTATTTGTCTAAAACTAAATAAAATGAAAGTAGATTGAATGGCTAAAAAGTTACTCAAACAAATACTATAACTATAACTATAAATCTTCGTCTTCAATATGTAGCAGCCTGAAAATATTGTTTATTATTCAGAACTGCTGACTTGTGTTTTATATCCCCTTTGTACACAAAGACATCATTGATATTCCCACGAGCAATGATATGAGTTTCTCTTCCTTCTATCGACTGAAGTATGGACCATACACAGTATCGCTGGACCATAATCAACATCCTTCCCTGTGTGACTAGTAGGCGGGACCACCAGGGGGCGGTGTCTGGCAGAGAGTGTTGGAGAGAGATGGAACGTGATATATGGGAGCGGAAGACGGAAAGAGATCCTCTTCGGCAGTGAACTTGAACACGAACAGTCGCAACGGACGGGGGCTCCGGAGAGCCCTGTTGCAGAAGTTATGTTGGAGGGCCCCGTGGGATAGCGACGGGTGATAGGAAGTACTTGCTAGTGGACACGATATCCTAGCAGTACCAGCGATAGTGTGTGAGCAAACAGTGCAGAGCCAAGCACTAACAATCGGGTTATAATAGTTACTGTGTGCGGTATAAGTAACGTGCGGCTAACAACATATCAAAGTCCTTAACAATCGGGTTACAGTAGTTACTGTGTGCGGTATAGAGTGCGAGCCCCGAGACGCGCGTGGGCCTACAACCGGTCTGCTCCGGCTGCCTTCAATCAGTCTGCTCCGGCTGCCTGCAATCAGTCTGCCCCGGTTACCTGCGACCAGATCTGCACCCGGCTGCCTGCAGCCTACGGGAGTTCGTCCCGTCCAGCAGGGGTCGTCATCACTCAGCACACGCTCTCAGCCGGCGCTGCCTCTCTGCCCCAGCTCCGCCTGCTAGCATCCTCACCGAGAGCGTTCGACGCCATCTTGCTTTCCGGACAACAGTGGCGCGGCGAGGCGGCCGTTTCGGATGAGTACAAATGGGCATTGATGCTCCCGAGCTATTATACAGTATACAGTGTGGTGCAGCCTGCGGGCGAAAGTAACGTTGCTACTACCATTCCATAGGGGTACCCCAAACAATACATGCCGGCATTAAGATAGGACTTTTACTGGTATTTTGTGGGCCCACTCTTTTGCTTTCTGTTTATTTCTTTTGAGTGTGATACCGTGTTGGTGTAATAATATTTTCCCATTCAGTGAACCCTTCTATTCCTCCCCTATGTCCTCCCTTCTTTCCCCATATTACGGAGTACTAGAGCAGTATATGTAAACCCTTAGGGAAGGTATTGATACTGTGTCTAGCCCAGACGTGGGCAGCACTTAGTCTGGGTACAGCGAGAGCACTTGGTGCCTAGGGCGTAATTACATAATTACCAGACTGTAACTATCGTGTAACGATGACCATGGTGCAATAATTACCAGACTGTAACTATTGTGTAATGATAACCGTGGTGCAATAATCACCAGCCCGTAACTATTGTGTAACGAGAACAATGGTGCAATAATAATCAGACTGAATGGGAGCACGGTGTGTGTGTCTTTTATTGAGCCTAATCTTAACCCTTTTGATGCGGGTAACATATATATTATTAACCCCTTCCTATTTAACCTTCCCTTTCCCACTGTAAGGTTTCTGGTGTTAATGAGGGAGGGTACTGCTTGCGGGGGGAACCAAGTTATTTATTTACCATCCAGTCACTAGGTGTGGGGGGGTGCTAAGGGGACAATTGGGGAGAGTGAGGACGTGTTGGGGAGTACTGCTGACTGCCCTGGAAGAGAGAGGAAGACCAGAGTACCGGACTAGGTTTGTAAATCCTGGGCCCCATACACTCCCACTGCCAGCCTCCATTTGACGCTCCTGACCCCAAAGACGGAGGTGCAGCTAGCCAGAGTTCTACTGTGTCTCGCTACCTAGTGACCGTGCACCACAGTTCCCACGAAGCAGGGATAATCCACCCTGCTACAAATAAAACAGACAATTCTGAGTCAAAGGTACATACAAAATACCTGCTGGTTACCTGCTGCCTTGCTGGAAAAAATATTCTAAACATTCTGTGAGAAGTTGACAGTTGGTCAAACTACACCTCAAGTGAGGAATAGTTCCTTTACTGATCATTTGAAAATGGCAACATTAGCTAAAACAAAACAAGTACCTTTGACACAGAAAAATATATAACACTGAATAATATTTCTGTATAGTTTGTTTATATTTCAGAAGTATGATATATAGACTTGGTTCTCAAAATTAATGGAGATGAGAATGAGAAGCCTGACACCTAAGAGGAATGGTGGTGTTGACAGCAGACAACAGTGGTCGCTATCTTACATTTAGATGTTATAAGATGAGGTAAGACTGCTAAAATGTGCCCCATGTTCAGCACATCAGTCTCCTGCCACCAGCAGTCAGGATGGGACCTCAGGTGTTTTGGTGGTAGAAGTACATGTGATGTAATTATACTCTGACTGGAAAATGGTGTGAAAAGGAATGAAGGTGTGGAAAGCAAACAATGATACATCCTGCAGTGATGGGGGTCGCGTGTGTGTGTGTGTGTGTGTGTGTGTGTGTGTGTGTGTGTGTGTGTGTGTGTGTGTGTGTGTGTGTGTGTGTGTGTGTGTGTGTGTGTGTGTGTGTGTGTGTGTGTGTGTGTGTGTGTGTGGTGTGTGTGTGTGTGTGTGTGTGTGTGTGTGTGTGTGTGTGTGTGTGTGTGTGTGTGTGTGTGTGCGTGCGTACGTGCGTACGTACGTACGTGTCATGCATACACAATCACGCATGTGTGCTCTACTGGGTAAATGTAATCGCATTTCTTATGAACACATCCACTCATTGTGCCCCCCCCCCCCCCCCCCCCCCCCCCATGTGATTAATCAGTCCCCATGTGACCTCACTGACCCTGGGCTACATAGAGTGGTCAACTCCTATTGATCCACAGGCTCCTCATCTCTGGGCCGATGCTAAAATTACCCCTATACTATAATAATGGACCTGCCCAGTCGCCATGAATACTAATGATCAGTCCCATATAATGACCTAAGAGGGACAAATTAATTTCTGACAGGCATGGATGAGAAGACAGCAGGACCGTCACCAGCTTAACTGAGGTGGCTGAGAGAGTGCGGCCAATGAAGTATGAAGTTGGAAAGTTTACGTTCAAACTGGTGTGAAAACCAAATGGATTCTTAAAACCCCAAGATCAATTAGATTAGATGTTTTATTGCACAGCACAAGTACAGCACAACAAAATTTAATTGGCATCTAACCAGAGTGCAAAGTAGCAGTGAAGTACATAGCAGTATACAGTGTATTGATTGATTGATTTTATTTATGGATCCAAAGACACAATAAATCCAAGGGATGACATGCAAAAGTGACAACACTTGTTCTGACCAAAGGACACAGTTCAGAATTCATATGGTATAGGTTGAGTAGAGGCAACAGAGTTCAGAGTTCATATGGTATAGGTTGAGTAGAGGCAACAAAGTTCAGAGTTCATATGGTATAGGTTGAGTAGAGGCAATAGAGTTCAGAGTGCATATGGTATAGGTTGAGTAGAGGCAATAGAGTTCAGAGTTCATAGTATAGGTTGAGTAGAGGCAATAGAGTTCAGAGTTCATAGTATAGGTTGAGTAGAGGCAATAGAGTTCAGAGTTCATAGTATAGGTTGAGTAGAGGCAATAGAGTTCAGAGTTCATAGTATAGGTTGAGTAGAGGCAACAGAGTGCATACGGTATAGAGAGAGAGGGAGAGAGAGATAAAGAGAGTAGGGAGGGAGGAGGGGATTGAGTCTGGGGGTGGGGGGGCTGTCCCCGTGGTGACAGCTGAGGAGAAGAAGCTATTCCTGAGCCTGCTGGTCCTCTTACTGATAGCGCCTCCCACAGGGAATCTTTAGTAATGGATGCCTTTTTTTCAGTAGATGTGTGAAGATCGAGTCTCACTAAATCTTGTACAACAAGATTTGCTTTATTATGCAACATGTCTGACATCTCTCCTGATAAGAGAAACAAGGTGCAGTTGATCAAATTGGCCATGATTGCTGCTAATAACTGTATTGCCTTGCTGTGGAAGAGTGGTGATCCCCCCCCATCATCTACAGTATGTGGCTTAGTGAAATTTCTTCTTACATGGCATCAGAGAAAATTATGTTCAATCTCAAAAGAAAACCACATCTCTTTGATAAATGCTGGTCTGGATTTAGGCAATACATAGGACAAAACATAGCAGGTTGACAATGTATGTTACTGATTTATTTTTTTTTTTTTAATTATGGGTTTACCATGCCTCATGCAAGAACTGCAGTAGGCCTATGCCCGTTCAAATGTGATCATAAATGCATAGTCTTCCCCAAGATCCGGGCAGAAGCTGTGGTTCAAACCGTCTGGATATTTAAAACGCCATCTTGCTTCTTCTGAAACCACTACTTATTTGTCTACCCATAATTATTTGCAATGTCTTAAGCATACATTGGTCATTCATAGAAGGTGCTGTGAATGGGTAATGTACAAGGAGTGTTTGTAGTTCTTTCTTCCAGTATGGCCGCGCGGTGGAGGCCTCACATGGAGTGTTTGTAGTTCTTTCTTCCAGTATGGCCGCGCGGTGGAGGCCTCACATGGAGTGTTTGTAGTTCTTTCTTCCAGTATGGCCGCCGGTAACCGCTGCACGGGCATTCCTTCGGAGGCCTCTACCTGCGTGATTCCACTGTAATTTATAATTGATGTATTGTCAGACCAGGCTGCAGAAACAAATGAGTGGGGGGGGGGGGGCATAAAATGTTCTCGGGGGGCACAATGGTTTTTTAACACAGGTTCCCTTTTATACGTTTCAGCTGGGACAGTGGCGCTGTGGCTTGCTTGGCGCTGCCCACGGTGCTGAACTAAACAGCAGAGAGGCAATTGAAAAATCAAATTTCTCTCTCTCTTAAAGGAAAACTCCAACATTTTGGAAAATTAGCTTATTTAACATCTTCCCTGGAGTTAGACAAGAAGATACATACCTTTTTTGTCTCTGTGCGTGCATTTAGCTTTGGGAACAGTCGCTCCGTTAGCATAGCTTAGCTTCATCACTGGAAGTGGGGGATATCAGGAGCCTGATGTTCCCTTACACTGTATACAGTCACGAAATACACTCCAAATACAACTCCAAAACGTTCATGTAAACATGTTGTGACCTGTGTATTCACCACGTGGAGAAATAAAAAAAAAATTGAATTAGACAATTACGTTTTATATGCAAATATACTCGGAACAATTTTTTGCCTAACCACTCCTCTCTGAGCGCAGCCAGTGATTTCAACGTGTCGTCGTGATTGTTGACATTCTCATTCATTCAAAGGATCCGAACCGATTGAAGTTTATGGATACCATGACTTAAAATCCTCTGTTTTCATCTCTTTCTGCAGCTTTCTCCAGAACGTGATTTATAGCCCCAAATGCATTATATTGATGATGAAATACAGTTTGATAGCAATCGGCCGCGATATAAAAAATTCCAACTGGACGGACTTCTGGAAGTTACTACACGTCATCTGATGTTGACCGGATGGGCGAGGGGGCGTTTATAATTCCGTGGGCAGCGTTATACCATTCATCTAATGTGGGTCATATGTTCATCAGATCAGTTAGTATCGAACACGGTAATATTACACGCTAAAACTCACCCCAGTCTCCTCGGGCCGTTGGGCGATCAGCGTGGGGGGGGGGGGGGGGGGGGGCTATTTTCTGACTTGATGTTGTTTGATTGCTATGTGGACTGATGCTGTAAACAAAACAAAAAGAAAACAAGTCTCACTAAGTCTCTAGCGTCCCTCCCGTCCTGCAGATGTCTCTAGTTTGCCTTGCGCTGCGTTTCTTCTAAACTACTACAGAAACTCAGTTGACCACATTACATCTTTTGACAACAATGACAGGTACTTTCCCCCTGAAACCAGTGCATCAAGCCTCATTGAGTCGATATTGAATCAAATTGAAAACAAATCGAATCAGGACCTTGTAAATCAAATAAAAATTGAATCAAATCGGGTAATCAGTGCTAATACGGCAGCCCTATCAAGTACTGTACTTGAGTACAATGTTGAGGTATTGTACTTGAATATTTACATTTGACCCAATCTGTGTCAGGAAATATGATGTTGACCATTGAAACAATAGGTAAATCTAAGAGAGAAACTGACTCAACCTGTCACAGCCCAGAACAATAATGAGGAGCCAAAGGAGTGAGCTATTCAGTGACCAAACAAAGGTGAAGGGCAGTCACCTGACCACCCAGAGGTGAAGGGCAGTCACCTGACCACCCAGAGGTCAAGGGCAGTCACCTGACCACCCAGAGGTCAAGGGAAGTCACCTGACCACCCAGGGGTCAAGGGCAGTCACCTGACCACCCAGAGGTCAAGGGCAGCCACCTGACACCCAGAGGTCAAGGGCAGCCACCTGACCACCCAGAGGTCAAGGGCAGTCACCTGACCACCCAGAGGTCAAGGGCAGTCACCTGCCCACCCAGAGGTCAAGGGCAGTCACCTGACCACCCAGAGGTCAAGGGCAGTCACCTGACCACCCAGAGGTCAAGGGCAGTCACCTGACCACCCAGAGGTCAAGGGCAGCCACCTGACCACCCAGAGGTCAAGGGCAGTCACCTGACCACCCAGAGGTCAAGGGCAGCCACCTGACCACCCAGAGGTCAAGGGCAGCCACCTGACCACCCAGAGGTCAAGGGCAGCCACCTGACCACCCAGAGGTCAAGGGCAGCCACCTGACCACCCAGAGGTCAAGGGCAGTCACCTGACCACCCAGAGGTCAAGGACAGCCACCTGACCACCCAGAGGTCAAGGGCAGCCACCTGACCACCCAGAGGTCAAGGGCAGTCACCTGACCACCCAGAGGTCAAGGGCAGTCACCTGACCACCCAGAGGTCAAGGGCAGCCACCTGACCACCCAGAGGTCAAGGGCAGTCACCTGACCAGAGGTAAAAGAAACAAGATAAAAGTGAGCTCTTTCATTCAAACATACTGCATATTATTTACCCGCAATAATGTAGCAGGTTTGCCTGAAGAAAAGCTTAGAACTTACACCCTTCTGTTAAACCGTTGTTTCATTGTGTTTTGAGGTTATACCGTTATACATAGGAGCATTCTTTTTTCCATGGACAATGTTTAACCCCCCCCCCCCCCCCTCTCTCTCTCTCTCAACGCATTGAAAGAGGTTGTTTATTCAGTCTACATTGTTTTTAAGCACAGATGATAAGCAATAGAAATAACACATCTAAACCGGGTGTCCAGACATTAATGAAGCGCCGCAGGCTTTTCATTTTCTAAGTATGACATCACGTTTTTAACTGTCAAGTTCTAATTTACACACGCAAGACAATATTGTGTTAATAGTTACGGATAAAAATAATAAACATAGGCTATTGTACTTGAATATTTACATTTTAGGGGACTTTACACTTCATAAATATTACACTTTACTCCACTGCATTTATCTAGCCCCACCTAAAGATTGTATAAAGCACTGCACTGGTACATCTTCCACTACTGCTTTCATGCTTTCCAGACAGTGGACTGATGAAATGCTTCAAATGGCATCAGTAATATAATCAAGTTAGTTTCAGTTACTTTAAATGACGTTTCTTGCAAAATTACATTTAAATTCATAATCTGTTCCAATTTTGCAGACTGCAAATATAATGAAAATATATAATGACTAATAATGATAGTGAAGGGGCACTTCACCAAAAAACAATGCTTATTTATTTTGCACATAATCTCACACACATCCAAAAACTCTAAACAGTCTTTCACACACATATTTAGTTTGCAGTTATTGAGAGTAAATGAGTTTGATTGAATATGCTCCATGAAATTAGATAGATATCAGATGAAACATACCTTGTCTGTTACTTTATCATTTCATGGAGCTGTAATTTTACTCTCAATAACTTAAATGAAAATGAAGGTGTGCACAACTGTTTAGAGTATTTGGATGTGTGTGAGATTATGTGCAAATAAATCAGCATTGTTTTTTGGTGAAGTGCCCCTTTAAAGTTACAATTATTTGAAATGTATTTCAACCCATGAAACTATTACTGAGTAAAT
>NC_140180.1:61514053-61538284 GCF_963971535.1 Notolepis coatsorum
ACTCTCTTCCCCCCTCTCTCTCTCTCTCTCTCTCTCTCTCTCTCTCTCTCTCTCTCTCTCTCTCTCTCTCTCTCTCTCTCTCTCTCTCTCTCTCTCTCTCTCTCTCTCTCTCTCCTCAAAAGATAAGATAAGATCATATATTCCTTTTTGATCCCCTTCTGAAATGCAGGTGTCAATAAAAACATCAGTAACATCAACAATATACAAATATTAATAAAGGTAAACAGTAGACACATCCTATTGATCATAATACACAGAGTCTGTGCAAATTAAGAGTCCATTCCTAACAGTTCTCAAGTTCTGCTGCCGTCAGTTCTCTATAGCTGCCCCCCTGGCATGCAGGACTGGCAGGGCGGTTAGTGGTGGGGGGGGGGGCAGGTTTATTTTCCCCCAGAAGAATGCACAAAAAACAACAAAGGCTTAATAGACTTACACCTTTCTGTAAAACTGTTGTTTCAGTGTTTTGAGGAGCATTATTTTGTCCATGGCAATGTAACCCCCCTTCCCCCTTCTCTCTCTCTCTAAAAAAGGTAATCCACTTAATGTCTGGACACCCGGTTTAGATGCGTTATTTATCATCTGTGCTTAAAACAATGTAGACTGAAGAATAAACAACCTCTTTCAATGTAATGTCTGCCATTGTAGAAGTGCCGCCACCTTTTGAGTATGACATCACGTTTTAAACTGTCAAGTTTCAATTTACACACGCAAGACAATATTGTGTTAATATCGGATAAAAATAATAAACATATGCTATATACGGATAAAACCTGTAAAGGACTTTACAGTTTGTAGTGTGAGGATGGTTGAGAGTCCTCCTAACCGAGAATCCACGCGCTCCGGAGCTATACGCGCGGCCAGCAGCGGTGCCTTGAAGGAAGACTTGAGCATGAGAAGAAAGTTAGAAAGGGGTCCAGTTTCTCCTAAGAATAGTAACCATGTAGATCTGGTAACCATCGAGCGCATGCAGGTCTTTCCCTCTGCTGTCACTCAGAACTACAGACCTGCGCAAGGCCAAGTGATGATGTGACAGAGTAACGCATGTAAAGGTCGGGCTAACTGCATCGGGATCAAAGAGAAATTGACCTAAGAGGGAACAAGGTGCCCATTATCCATTTGGAACTTTTGGATTTGCTTTTCAACGTGGATCACTTGCCATTTGGAACTGGAGACGTCGCCCGTGCAAATAAGCTGCATGAACGCTGACATTTAAGCTATACACATTATATATCTCTCCATTTTTATTTCTTTATTTTTTGTTGCAATAATTGACTCTCAACCGACGGTAAGGACGTATTTTCTATGATTTACATTGAACCTATAAAGTCACTAAAACAATGAGTCTACCTGTATGATGGATTTAATCAGCCAGTTAAACATGCAATAGATCCATCCAGTACTGTGTATCACAAGAGTTTAAAATTGTAATTGCTGTACAGTAGCAGTACTTTGTAACTTAATTATTTTGGTCAGGCTGTAACACTTGGCAACGTTTACTACGTAAAGTTGATCATCTATAATGGTTTCATATATCGCTAAAGTGATTGATTATACGCGCCAGACGCCAGTTGTGAGCATACGGGACAGGTGTGTCTCTCTCTCCATTGACGCACGCATTTTAACCTCTCTCACCGTTAGGATATCTCTGGTATGTCGGTGTATTGACACTCACGGCTGTTTAGATTCCACTGCGCATCTGTAATTCGAGGTGTTAGTGGATAGGTGAAACAATACGCGTGGGACAGAGTAGCACACTTTTACAAAAGGTGCCATACCTTGGATATAGAAGAGTGCGTTATGTACCATTTCAAACGACTTTTCAACAAATACCGTAAGTTTTCAGCAACAGTTTTTCAGTTTTGCTTTGCTCAGTCAGCCACTTCACTCCCCAGGGTGCGTGTATTGTAATCCGACTGCATAGATTGTGTTTGAGTATTCGGTGAAAGCGTGACAAATTACGCATGCAGTGGTGCAGTGCTATGTTAGAGGTTACGAATGTGTGCATAAAACGTGTAGTCTCAATTAGTTGTTGGATAACCCGTTTTGTATGAACACGGTTATAATTCACTGCAGGGGCAGTAGGTATGCCACCACCACACATGCCACAAGTTACTTGGTATAGGGTTCCACATTCCAATCATTAATTTTTAATACCAATGTATGTGTTTGAATTTGAATGATCATGTGTTATTTCTTGCCTGTTATTTCGTGTTTTTCCATATAAAAAACAAAACGTAAATATAATATTACATGTGAAATACATAGTAAAATGAACAAAATACGCTGTAATTGTAATTACACGAGAGCTATAGGTGTGTAGATGCAGTGAGCTCCTGGTTGCATTCTGTATTCGCCTCGGCCACGGCGCGTCTGTTCCACGCATTGATTCCATCTGTGACTGTGGACCCTGTTGATTCCTACTGTCGCGCAGAGCGCATGAGACCCTCTGGGATACAGATACATACATCGTCAAAAGAAAAAGCTTCAGTGGTTGCGTTGGCTAGTAGATGGCAATTGTGAATTTCGCCGTGCGCTTTGTTTTCTTTGAGCTGATCTTTGGTTTTTTTTTATGACCGTTCCATTTCTTTTTTGACGTCGATTGACACATAGGAAGCCCGGCGCTCCATTCCGTATTTGCTCCGTTCCTTTGTCACAACAACAAAGCAAAGCGGGTCGTGATTTTGTATGCAACAGATCAGAATTCATGGTGGAAGCGTTTTCATTTATCAATGTGCATTGATGTAGCAGAAAACGTGGAGGAGATAAGGTAGGCAGAGCTTTTGTTGATACATAATTGTGTTCTGAAGGAAAACCACTGTTTCTTGATTTGTACGCGCTTTATAGGCTTCTTGTCGTTTGCCATGCGTGTGTGTGGAGTAGCCTAAACAATAACTGGATGCTTTTATTGACATCCTGTGGTAAATACACTGAGCGCATCTCACA
Source organism: Notolepis coatsorum (assembly GCF_963971535.1). Lineage (NCBI taxonomy): Eukaryota > Metazoa > Chordata > Actinopteri > Aulopiformes > Paralepididae > Notolepis > Notolepis coatsorum. The sequence continues at coordinate 61,516,997 of NC_140180.1, forward strand.
TGTTGTATTTGTTTGTTTCGTGGCCCTTTGTTTACCCATGCTCCTACTTATTGTATGCAAGGACGCACGTTGAGTCGCCTACTAATTGTATTGTTTCTTCCCACAGAACCCTTATCTCAGCACCTGACACCTTTGATAGGGATTTCATTGAAGAGAGGGAGCGATCAAAAGGATTTCGATTCTTGCCTAAATCGGGAATTACACATCCAAACTGGGATCTATGAGCGGAAAAGTGGCGAAGCCTAAAGAAGAAAAGGATGCTTCCAAGGGTAAGAGGAGAGCCTTGCCGTGTACTGATTGCTACCCTTTAATCACCGATTGTTAAAGCGACCGGGCGCCCATTCATCCCATGCATGCGCACCCTTTGAGATTTTTTGAAAACAATAGTAGCCATTGAAGACGAGCCATTCTCGACACACGAGTTGATGTTGCTGGTATGATTCTGAACAGGTGCAATCGGCCAATTTCGTTAGGCCTACTGTATAATCTGAATACAAAACCCACTTGGTGTGTTCAATCTAATTGTTTTGCCTATATCATTTCTTAGGCTAATATAAAAAAAATTAACTAAATAAAACTAAAACTAAAAACAAAAAAAACGAGTAAAGGCAGGAGACACAATGCAAGTTATGGTAGGATTCAATAGGCTATTATATGATATTGTGTTCAATTGGAATGTAACATTTTGATTGAGTGTGCTGTCGCTTTAATGTGATGAGATGACAGACAGTGAAACATTCATATGTCACTACGCATCCTGCTGACACGTCCCTGTGTTTCTTGCTTGCACCTTCTCCACATTATGTCCTGCTAAACTTTGAACTGCTCATTCTTATCACATTTTGGTATTCTACAAGCATGGCGTGTGTAGCCTATATACCCGTTAATGACTTACTGCGTAAACATTTGCCTCCGCACCTCACCTCACCAGAGACGCTGTGCGGGAATTTATTGCCATGGCGACAGAGACGAGTCAGGGTTGCCAGAGAAACGTGGCGGGGCTCATCAGTGTAACTCGGTCTCCACCGGGGATGCACCGCACTCCTATGCAGAAAGTTGGATGACGTTTCTCTGTCAGGCTGTGACGTACGGGCGTCGAGGCAGCTCTGGATATATGGATTGCGGCGGGGATGCATGGCACTTTACGCACTGTCTGGCACGCACTGGTTACTGCACCCCTATTTTGGTGCTGCGTTTTTTTTTCTTGGCATAAAACTATTAAAACGCACAACATAAAATCAGCATGTGGTAAACAGAATGAGCTGCCATCTTGCAATTAACCCCCCCCCCTATCAACAAATCTAATTGCATGAATCCATTGGCTTCATAGTATAATCATGATTAATGGTTTTCATTCCCTAAAGATTCACTTTACATATTATAATTTATGAGCCTGTACATTGCTACTATGTTAGATTTCCTAGTCTACAGTACCTTTTTGTTTAATGAGGCCGATAATCTATTAGGGAGGCACATATACCACTATTTCACAGACCATACAGAGTATTATAGGTTATATGATTATGTTGATTCCAATCATCATTGTTGGAAAATTCTCATCCACTCTCAAATCATGGATTCCCTACCCCTACTCAGAAAAGACCACACACACACACACCCCCTCGACCAGTCTGTACCATGGGTTCACCAGTCTGTAACATATAGGTTCACCAGTCTGTAACATAGGTTCACCAGTCTGTATCATGGTCACCAGTCTGTAATATAGGTTCACCAGTCTGTATCATGGTCACCAGTCTGTACCATAGGTTCACCAGTCTGTAACATAGGTTCACCAGTCTGTAACATAGGTTCACCAGTCTGTACCATGGGTTCACCAGTCTGTAACATAGGTTCACCAGTCTGTACCATGGGTTCACCAGTCTGTAACATAGGTTCACCAGTCTGTATCATGGTCACCAGTCTGTACCATAGGTTCACCAGTCTGTAACATAGGTTCACCAGTCTGTACCATGGGTTCACCAGTCTGTAACATAGGTTCACCAGTCTGTACCATGGGTTCACCAGTCTGTAACATAGGTTCACCAGTCTGTACCATGGGTTCACCAGTCTGTACCATGGGTTCACCAGTCTGTACCATGGGTTCACCAGTCTGTACCATGGGTTCACCAGTCTGTATCACAGGTTCACCAGTCTGTAATATAGGTTCACCAGTCTGTATCACAGGTTCACCAGTCTGTAATATAGGTTCACCAGTCTGTATCACAGGTTCACCAGTCTGTAATATAGGTTCACCAGTCTGTATCACAGGTTCACCAGTCTGTAATATAGGTTCACCAGTCTGTATCACAGGTTCACCAGTCTGTAATATAGGTTCACCAGTCTGTATCACAGGTTCACCAGTCTGTAATATAGGTTCACCAGTCTGTAACACAGGTTCACCAGTCTGTAACACAGGTTCACCAGTCTGTAACACAGGTTCACCAGTCTGTATCACAGGTTCACCAGTCTGTAATATAGGTTCACCAGTCTGTAACATAGGTTCACCAGTCTGTAATATAGGTTCACCAGTCTGTAATATAGGTTCACCAGTCTGTAATATAGGTTCACCAGTCTGTAATATAGGTTCACCAGTCTGTAACATATAGGTTCACCAGTCTGTAACATAGGTTCACCAGTCTGTATCATAGGTTCACCAGTCTGTAATATAGGTTGACCAGTCTGTATCACAGGTTCACCAGTTTGTATCTGAAGTTCACTTGCTAGAGAGAAGAATTATTACCAAAACAAAATATACAGGCATGTACCATTACCACTAGACAGGCTGTGGACTGTGGACATGACAGGACAGAGTGGTCCCCCACTGAAAACAAAGCCAACTTTTCACAAGGAGACTTTTACCTAGTAGCGACACTTCACAACGGGAGGCAGGGGGCCACATAGCACATGGCGGGGACTCCTCCGTTACAGTCGTCTGGCCTGTGCTCTTAGCGCTTTCTTCCACTCCAAGGGAAACTGCAGTGTGTCATCTGTGTGACTGCGAGGGTCACTGGCCGCCGGCTGCCCTTCCATCAAACACCCGTGTGATGCCAGAGTGAGGAAGTGAGTAGTGAACATCCACACTGACCCTCACAACCACCAGTCATTCTATAGAACACGGTCCATTAAAGCCGGAACCACCTGCCCTTGACAGCTGTTTCCTGAGAGCCACTCCTTATGCTGAACGAGCTGCTGACGCCACCTCTACAGAACACCACTGACTAGATTGCCCCCCCCCCCCCCCACACACACACACACTATGAGGCCCTACTTTTAGTAGCATTTCCTATAAACGTGCCTATTCCCATCGCTAACCATAACCCCATCCCCCAATCCTAACCCTAATCTTAATCAGTCCCCTAACCTCGACCCTAACCGTAACCTAACCTACTGTAAGCCTCACCTTAACCAGAATGTTAATTTAACCACACAATCCATAGATGAAGTGGCAGCAGGAGAACTGTTCGTAGGAAATGCTATGAAATTCAGTGTGAAACCTTTCATTGTAAACTGTATATGCTGCATATTCCTTGTGAGAACACCTTGCACACATTCCTCGTGAGAACACCTTGCACACACACACACACACACACACACACATACGCGCACACACACACACACACACACATGCACGCACACATGCACGCACACACACACACACACACACACATGCACACATGCACAGACACACACACATACACACGCACACACAGGGAGCGAAATTAACTTTTTGACTCACCGGCCAGTGGCGGGTAGATGGGAAGAGTCTACCCGCCAAGCATATTTCTTACCTGCCAATTTTTTTTTATTAAATATATATATATATATATTTTATATAATTTAAAAAAAATATATATATATATTATATAATCATACTTGTAGTTGTATTATCTGCGAGACATCGCCACCACGCAATAAGTCAAAATGCTTGCTATCTGCAAACAGCTCCACTGTGTATACACTGTGTGTATACTTGAGTAGCCTCCAGCTCCAGCAAGGATTCTCCGGCCCTGCAGCTAGACCCTATATTCAGCTAAACCCTACATTCAGCATGCAAGGATTCTCCGGCGATGCAGCTGGACCCTATTTATAACGTTACGGTTCTTTTGTCAAATCACATTCAACATGCCCTCAGCTAGAATACGCATTCAATCAATGTTATAAGACATTGATATCAGGAGCTATCTGTAGCTAGTACTGCTAGCCCGGTAGATAACGTTAAGACAATTTAGTTTACTGGGACAGATAGATCTAACGTGAGCTAGCTAAGCTAGCTAACGAGGGAACGGAGGTATTATGCACTCGAGTCGACTATTGCTGGAGCATTTGTTGATATCAGCAGCTATCAGTAGCTAGCCAGCTAGATACCGTTAGACAATGCCTCGTCATGTATTAAACTAAAAGTGAATAGTTGACTGGGTCATTGTTTAAACAGTAACGGTAGCTCATGGAGGTCCGCTCTTCTAGACTAGAGCAGACTGCCTGTGTTGACATGAGCACTGCGAGCAGAAGCCCTTAGCCAATAGTATCCCGCTGCAGGGCTGGGCGGATATGACTCGTTGCCAAGTTTTTTTTCAAAATAAGAGTATCATACGAACCTAATTGTTGCTAACTGCCGGAGCCATCGATATTATGACTGGAGATGCGCTTGGGGCGGAAATGAGACCCGCACAGATTTTCAAAATAAGAGTATCGTTATGAACTTGATTGATTACACGCCACACGGCGGGCAGCCCTAAAGTGTCAAGTGCCAAAGGTAAAAACTGAGCGCCCCTGGCGGGCGGCGGGCTTTAGTTTCGGTCCCTGCGCACACACACACACGCACGCACACACACACACACACACACACACACACACACACACACACACACACACGCACACACACACACAACACACACACACACACACACACACACACACACACACACACACACACACACACACACACACACACACACACACACACGCTTCCCTGCTGAGTATTTTGCACACATTGGTTCACGTGCACAAGATACCTTTTTTGCTTCTCTATTACATCACATCTCCACTGTAAGACTTGATAAAACTCTACTCATACTTTCCCTTTTATATCTCACTCACTTAGATGAACATGGTAATGTGTTTATGTTCTGTGAGGAAATGTGAATATGGGCGGCAGGTGGCCCGTGGTGTTTCTGTAACCAGAAGGTCACAGGTTTGAGCCCTCAGCCAATGTATCCATCCCTGTCGAAGTGTCCTTGAGAAGGACACTGAACAGCTATACGTGCTGTTGGAGTGACACAAATGCTGACCCTGCGCTCTGACCCCTCTGATGAAATGCACGTGCATATGTGTGTCTCAGAGGGATATTTGCAGAAACAAATGCACTGACGATTGTCTGCTCAAAGGTATACGACAAGTCTACTGCCTTACTGTGCACTGTCCTATACATCCTTTGTATCTGTGCATGTCACTGTTGTGTACCCGTAAGCATCAACTATAACAAAGTCAAATTCTTCTAAAATTATTCTGATTCTAGCACTTATCTGGACTGATCAATCCCACTATTACAACATGGCAATTATTGAACTAAGTCACATACTTAGACCTAGGTGAATCCCTGATAATGACAAGAGATTAAGAAATTCTGATCTTGCCTGTTTGGCAGAAGAGTTGCACTGATTCACTTGCAGTGAGTGCATGTATTTTCAATAGGCCAGTGAAGTGTATACCATGTACTCTAGCTCTGTGAAGCTCAATCCACTGCACTGTACCGGGCGACCCTATGGAGAAATTAACCTCTGACTGACCTCTGTCTCAGCATGGGGGAGGGCCAGCTTCACACTCTTCTTTCTCCTCCCTGTGGATGTGTGATAACATGTACGACTGGGAGGTGATATCAAAGACATTCCTCCTACTACAATAATTACCTGGAATCCTTTCCAATATTGACATATATCATGATATCTGTTGAGGTATGCAAAATCTCAAGATAAATAACCCAATTGCTGCTAATCACATCTAACTGCATGATAATGTAAAGTGTGATATCAAACCATAAACTCCCCTCACTTTTTTTGAAGACATTTTAGTTGATAAATGTTTATTATTTATTAGATGGCATAATTGTGTGCAATGATATCACAATTTATAATTTCATCTCGATATAATGCCAACAATATTGACTTATCACTCAAACATAACAAAGGGTGAGGTGAAAGACTAGATGAAAGGTCATGCTTTAATGCTTCATATGATAAGAACACATCCTAGTACATGAGAACACAGAACCCATGAGGGAGAGAAAGAAAGAGAAAGAGAGAGAGGAGAGAGAGAGAGAGAGAGAGAGAGAGAGAGAGAGAGAGAGAGAGAGAGAGAGAGAAGAGAGAAATAAAGAGAGAGAGAGAGAGAGAGAGAGAGAGAGAGAGAGAGAGAGAGAGAGAGAGAGAGAGAGAGAGAGAGAGAAGAGAGAGAGAGAGAGGAGAGAGAGAGAGAGAGAAGAGAGAGAGAGGAAGCGGTAGAGGGTGTTGCGGGTGCGCCAAGATCAACACAGGCCAGTCAGATTGTGTTAGCCTCCCTGTGCCCCTGAGTTATTCAGACAAGTGGGGTGTCAAAGCTACATTGACATAACCACACTCCATCCCAGCCTCGCAGCATCACAGAGCCTGTGAAATCAACTGCATGAAATTCTAGCATTTATCATTTTGGCATCATGACAATAATACAATAAAACATTTCAAGTCATTGTCAAGTCAAGTGTTCCTTTATTAACCCCCCTGGGGGAGATTCAGGTGTCATAGCAGCATGGGGGAGGGGAGGTACACAGGCAGGAAAAGACAATAATATAAATAGTAATAATAATAGAGAACATAATAATAGTGGAATGACAGTATATCCTATCAATAATAATAATAATATATTGTACAGAATACAAGTTTTATTTCCTAGAAATACATCTGAAAAAGGGGCGTCGTCTTATTTTCGGAGTCTAGATTTTTAAATGTCATTATACATTCAAACAACAGATTGCGCCAACGAGTGTGCTTTCCACTCTGAGCAAAGCTGAGCCGCTTACTTAATGCACCGGTACCATCTCTCTCTCTCTCTCTCTCTCTCTCTCTCTCTCTCTCTCTCTCTCTCTCTCTCTCTCCTCTCTCTCTCTCTCTCTCTCTCTCTCTCTCTCTCTCTCTCTCTCTCTCTCTACACACACACACACACAGATGGAGAGACACACAGCGGACCAGCTCAACAAAGTGGCTCAAAAGTCGGGCAAGTTAACAAACAACAGAGCATGGCTGATCATGGTGATGAATGACGCAGAGTCATCAGTGTTCTTGGTAGCCGGGACGGAGCCACAGCTACGTTCTCCACTGTGATCGAAAGGTTGGTCAGTGGAGAGGATTCATCTGTCGAGGGAAGTATAGCTCCTCAGAGACTCTGGTATTTGAGGGAGGAAAGGACAGGAAGAGTTGAGTGTCATCAGCATAGCAGTGGTATGAGAAGGCATGAGACGTGATAATGTTACCCAAAGATTTGGTGTAGAGAGAAAAGAGGAGGGGTCCAATGACCGAACCCTGCAGGGGGACACCCGTTTGTAGGGGCGGGGGTCCGAAAAGGTGCCTCTCCATGATACTTGATAGGAGCGGTTGTCAAGGTAGGATGACAGCCATGCCAGTGCAGAACCTGCAACTCCCATTCCTGCAATTGTTGACTGTGTTGAAGGCTGCTGACAGGTACAGGAGAGTTAGGATGGAGGAGAGGCCCTTGACTCTTGCTAAGTGAGTTACGTGAAGAGCCTCTGACTGCTGTGACTGCTCTGTGGAATGACCGGTCTTGAAGCCTGACTGATTTGGGTCCAGGAGGTCATTCTGTAATAGAGAAATAGAGAGCTTGTCGGATACAGCTCGTTCAAGTGATTTAGAGAGAAGAGAGAAGAGATAGTTATCTATGCCATTGGGGTTCAGGGTTGGTTTTTGATGAGCGGTGTGACTCTGGCTTGTTTTAGAAAGGTGGGGAGCCACTCTGGAGTTGAAGGAGGAGTTGATGGTTGCAGTCAGGAATGGGAGGATGTCTGGTGTGATGGTCTAGAGGTATTGAGAGAGTATTGGATCCAGCTGGCATGTAGTGGATCACATGTCACCAATGTCAGAAATTAAGCGTCTGTAAGAGGAGAGAAAGATGACAAAGTGAAAGATGAGGTTCCTGTTCCAGGCCTTGGAGTGGGTGGGGATTGGGAGAAGCAGCTGTGGAAGTTCTCTACCTATTTCTCAAAGAAGGTGGCAAAGTCCTCAGCAGAAAGAGAGGAGGGAGGGAAGGGACTGAGCAGGGAGGACATGGTGGTGTACCGTTTGTGGATATTCTTTGCAGAGGCCTCAATTTTATGGTGAAAGAAGGAGGAGTATTGGAGAATACTGACAAGTGATTATAATAAGTAGTGATGTCACCAGTGAGACAGGTATTTTTACACTTCCTTCCTGCAGCTCTCAAGCTCTATCTTTCTTTTCTAACTGCATCCGCCAGCCATGGTCTGGTAGGCTTCTCTTAGCAAGGGGACAGACTGAGCTTGTTGAAGGTGAGGGTTGAAAGGAGGGTGGAAGTTGCTGTATCTGACGGGAGAGCAGAGAATGTCTCACTCAAAGATAGAGCGGACAGAGGAGAGGGTGGAGGGGGACAGGGTGCATAGCTGTGCCATGTTTGGAGGGTCTGGGTGTGTGAGAGAAAGTGTATACAGTATATAAGGTTGCAGGTGTGGTTGGGTTATGAAATCTGTTTTCACGATGGCTGATTGGCAGTTCCATAAGCCCCAGCATAGTGACAGGTATATTTGTGGCCATGGAAGGGTAGCAGAGGTTGGCAGGGTTGCTTCTGAACCGCTACGCTGCCACTAATGCAGCATGCACTTACATCCCTAGATCTAATTACTAATGTCAGACACCCGTGCTTAACTGCTGGAATGTGGAGGAGAGGCTGAAAGACAGCAATCAAGCCTGCAATCAAATACTAGTATACTGCTCAATGTAGCAGCAGTCAACTTTCATATGCTGTAAACAGAACAATAATGCAATATTACTCACGCTTTAGCTGCCCGTACAATGTGACCTCGGTGTCCACTCAGTTGATACACAGTGATTATGTACAACACAGTTATAACAGCTTTGGCCTTTCCCTGACAGTTAACACACAATTCTGCAATACCAACAATGGCAGTACTGAAGCCAGTTTAAATCACTAAATCACAACTATCAGTTTGAACCAGTTTAAACCAACTATCAGATTTACAGTAAACCAGTTTAAATCACCCAACTATCAAGAACAAAAGAATACACACATTTTAAAAAGAAAGAAAGAAAAAACAATATTTATGTGCAATCAACCACACCTCTTTGTAGATTTATTAAAACATTTATCCAAAAGGTAGAGTTTTATGATTACGTGCTCTGCTGTTATTTAAAAATATATTGTAAATGTCTCCTAAATGCTATGCAGCAGTATGCCCATAACTCCTTACGCTTCATTTTAGTCCAGTGGGTTGATAGACCGCCCTGCCTCCCAGATAGTGAGTGTCAGCCAGTGGATTCATGTCTGCCTGGAATGGCAGAGCTGGGTGGAGAAGAAGGCATAAGTCTTGCATATTTGGGTCTGAGGCCACAGAGCCCAGTCAATAGATACCCAGAGAGGAGTTTGGAATCGCCTCATTAATCACATCTCCTTCAGTGCTGACCCTGTCTGCCCTAATCTCATTGGTAAAACAACACGCTGCCTACAGTATCATTAAAACATGTTCACCTAGTGGCTGCCTCTTAGAGGCCCCTTTAAATAGGATGGGGTCGATACAAACAAGCACAATAGTGTGATTTGATTATTGTTTTGACGGATTCTTTATGTAGTGGTGGTCACTTGGTACTAACAGACACTTTGAGCTCGGCACCTGTCCTCTGATAGCCTTGAACCGCAAACCCTCTGCTCACTGGCACCATGTGACCACGTATGTTAAACACCACCGTCTACGTGACTGTGGATTATCTATTCCACCACTTGAAAAGGATCTAATTCATTTGGCAAAGTGGGGGGTATTTAACTTGAGTGAGTTTACACCAAGCGGCTACACATTTACATGCTGGAGTTGTATTACCCACATACACGGTTTGCAGTGTCCTCAATCTAGAATGATTTGTGTTCATATCTTCATCTAATATCAATCCTGTCTACAAACACTCACAGAACACTGTGAACAGAGGGCAGATTACAGACCTGTTGCTCTACTAGCTGAAAGGGATGTTTCTGAAGGAGAGGTGTTTCCCTTGCAACAGGGACACTACTGTATACCTTTAGAAGGTGACGATGCTCATCTGGACCCTATGGTACATGATCCAATGACTGGCTTTGCCTTTAACCTTCTGTAGTGTGGTAGTGAAAGGGTTAAAGCACCTATAACTTTTAGTTTCTGTGTTCCCAACACATGGAACATTATACAACAAACTCTAAAATAATTCCATCATTATCTGCAGTTGCTTTAATTGATTGTACAAACTCTTACAAAGTCTTGTGGCGTAATTGTTTACAACTGATGTGAAATGTTGCGGTGTAATCGTTTACAAATTATGTGAAATATAAAGAAATGTTTACAGAGTAATGGCAATTTGCATGTGAACTTCAATGATTATTATGGGTTATATAATATAGCGTCGTACTTACTTAACTGAATGTATTGGACTGCAGTGTAGGTGACATTATTATGTCTATACTGTAGTGACAACTTAATACAACTCTAACAGTGTGTTTACATTGTTGCTCCTCCTTGGGTGAATGGGTACAGCAGCACATTCTGTTAATCCAGCCTGTTGGGCAGTTTGTAATTGATTGATTGATTGATTGATTGGTTGATTGATTGATTGATTGATTAATTGAAGTTTATTTAAAATATGCAACATAATTTTTTTTGTCATTTACATATTTGAAAAGGAGTGGGAAGAAGCATACACTTATTTAATCCCACCCCTATTTACTCATCAGAACATATACTATATTATATATTTACTAATTTATACGTAATTGAATGTGACTGATGTGTTGGCATCGCTAAAAGGAACAAATACAGTGTACGACATGCTTGCATGTAAACGTTTGGGAGGTGAGGACGCAGTAGTAGCAGCAGCTGTGGTGCCGGGCGGGGGACGGAGTCACTGCGTCCTGTCAGGCGGGCGCTGACGCAGACCCGGCTCCGCTAGCGGCCTGGAGGAGGCTGCGTCGCCTCGCATCAGAGAGCCGCCACTCTGCCGAGAGCGCTGAGTGCTGAAATGTTTGGGAACTTTGCGAGCCTGTCTCTTCCGCTCCTCTCTCAGGCTGCTACGTGATTGGTGTGTTTGTTGGCGCCTGGCTTAGTTTGTCTCCATTCTTTCATGTTGAATTTGTGCTTTTAGATTGCTCTTCTATTCACTAGTTATGTCGTTGACTAAATTGTTAAATTTGTTTTAAATTGCTACTTAATTATTAATTAATATATATTTTAAGGATAGAATCTAATCATGATAGAATTGGTCCTCACTCTACCCGCCTAGACATCAAATTGGTGCTACACCATCGTCTCACATCATCGTCAACCAGAAGTAAGTACTCTGGCCCTAAAACCTCTAAGTACCTGACAGTTAGGATGCTGCTGGTAGCTCACAGCACCAGGTGTAACTGACAGGATGCTGCTGGTAGCTCACAGCACCAGGTGTAACTGACTGTTAGGATGGTAGCCCACAGCACCAGGTGTAACTGACTGTTAGGATGCTGCTGGTAGCCCACAGCACCAGGTGTAACTGACTGTTAGGATGCTGCTGGTAGCCCACAGCACCAGGTGTAACTGACTGTTAGGATGCTGCTGGTAGCCCACAGCACCAGGTGTAACTGACCGTTAGGATGGTAGCTCACAGCACCAGGTGTAACTGACTGTTAGGATGGTAGCTCACAGCACCAGGTGTAACTGACAGTTAGGATGGTAGCTCACAGCACCAGGTGTAACTGACAGTTAGGATGCTGCTGGTAGCTCACAGCACCAGGTGTAACTGACCGTTAGGATGGTAGCTCACAGCACCAGGTGTAACTGACAGTTAGGATGGTAGCTCACAGCACCAGGTGTAACTGACTGTTAGGATGGTAGCTCACAGCACCAGGTGTAACTGACAGTTAGGATGGTAGCTCACAGCACCAGGTGTAACTGACAGTTAGGATGCTGCTGGTAGCTCACAGCACCAGGTGTAACTGACCGTTAGGATGGTAGCTCACAGCACCAGGTGTAACTGACCGTTAGGATGGTAGCTCACAGCACCAGGTGTAACTGACTGTTAGGATGCTGCTGGTAGCTCACAGCACCAGGTGTAACTGACAGTTAGGATGGTAGCTCACAGCACCAGGTGTAACTGACAGTTAGGATGGTAGCTCACAGCACCAGGTGTAACTGACAGTTAGGATGGTAGCTCACAGCACCAGGTGTAACTGACAGTTAGGATGGTAGCTCACAGCACCAGGTGTAACTGACAGTTAGGATGGTAGCCCACAGCACCAGGTGTAACTGACCGTTAGGATGGTAGCTCACAGCACCAGGTGTAACTGACCGTTAGGATGGTAGCTCACAGCACCAGGTGTAACTGACCGTTAGGATGGTAGCTCACAGCACCAGGTGTAACTGACCGTTAGGATGGTAGCTCACAGCACCAGGTGTAACTGACCGTTAGGATGGTAGCTCACAGCACCAGGTGTAACTGACAGTTAGGATGGTAGCTCACAGCACCAGGTGTAACTGACAGTTAGGATGGTAGCTCACAGCACCAGGTGTAACTGACCGTTAGGATGGTAGCTCACAGCACCAGGTGTAACTGACAGTTAGGATGGTAGCTCACAGCACCAGGTGTAACTGACCGTTAGGATGGTAGCTCACAGCACCAGGTGTAACTGACCGTTAGGATGGTAGCTCACAGCACCAGGTGTAACTGACCGTTAGGATGGTAGCTCACAGCACCAGGTGTAACTGACCGTTAGGATGGTAGCTCACAGCACCAGGTGTAACTGACAGTTAGGATGGTAGCTCACAGCACCAGGTGTAACTGACAGTTAGGATGGTAGCTCACAGCACCAGGTGTAACTGACAGTTAGGATGGTAGCTCACAGCACCAGGTGTAACTGACAGTTAGGATGGTAGCTCACAGCACCAGGTGTAACTGACAGTTAGGATGGTAGCCCACAGCACCAGGTGTAACTGACAGTTAGGATGGTAGCTCACAGCACCAGGTGTAACTGACAGTTAGGATGGTAGCTCACAGCACCAGGTGTAACTGACAGTTAGGATGGTAGCCCACAGCACCAGGTGTAACTGACCGTTAGGATGCTGCTGGTAGCTCACAGCACCAGGTGTAACTGACAGTTAGGATGGTAGCTCACAGCACCAGGTGTAACTGACAGTTAGGATGGTAGCTCACAGCACCAGGTGTAACTGACAGGATGCTGCTGGTAGCTCACAGCACCAGGTGTAACTGACCGTTAGGATGCTGCTGGTAGTGAGTCAGTTGTCCCCTCTCTGGATCATGTCGTCTGATTGACATAAACAGAATGAATCACACTGGGTCACCAGGGCTTGACGCTTGATGCCCAAAGAGCACATGTGGAATGTAGGAGCACACAAAGAAATTTAGGACCACAGTGAAAGATTTTCATACCAATATTTCAGTAGGGTTGGGTATCATTTGGATTTGATCAATTCAGGTTCTGGTTCTGCTTTTTGATTCTGGTTCTCATCAAATATCTGTTCTAATATTTTTGGTAGGCGAGAAAATGAAATATCAAGAACCAACATTCTAGATATTCTACCTTTTATTTGTGGCAGATTTAGGCTATAGTCATTCAATTGTGAACCATGACATGAAGGTATCTTTTTCTCTTAACTTGCTTTAACTAGCTTTTTGTTTTTGTCATCCGTTTCTGATGCATTATGACAGGAATATATAAAGTAATACAATGAATTAATATAGCTGTGGATGATGATAATGCATTTTTCTGATCTATTACCTAAGGAAGGAGACAACTGTTGCAAAGGAATGTACGCCATTCACCATAAATCACTGCTCACCACTTTCTGTGCTAATCTTCCCCATCATAGCTAAAGTGAACGTTTTCTTTCAAAGGGGGTGTCTGGGGATTAACTGGACATGGTAGGGTGCTCTGTGAACTTGCATCTAGGATTATAATTTGTTTGTGTACCTCTAATATAAAAGACGAAGACGTCAGCTGTCAGCTGTCAGCTGAGATGTCAGATGTCAGTATATTATTACACTCGAGTGTCAAAGCCAGACCTCTCTCATTGCTACGTTAGTGCTTGTGCCAGCACAGGAGATATGATATGATGATATGATACATTTATTTATATTGCGCCCCTCAACCAATAGATACACCGGCCCGGGGCGCAGCCCGGGGAAAAATAAAAACAGAAAGACAGGAACAATAAGAAAACAGAAAATAATACATGCAGGCCAACCAAGCAGACAGAGAACAGACGCACATAATACACCTGTCATACTACAACACAGCTCAAGGATTCTTTATGGCGAAAAGGTGGGTTTTGAGCATGGCCTTAAAAGTGCTTGCAGATTTGATGTTTAGTAGGAGTGAGTTTCGGCGCTGCAACTGCGAATGCCCAGTTCACGAGCGCTAATGTTGCTACCGCTAACAGGAGACTGCAACACGTTAAAAACTGTGCATGGAGGGTTGAACAAATGCTTCATCATATTGGAGGAGCTTCCTTGCTTGCAAGAAATACTCTTGCTGCAGGTATTGCATTTAGCTGTATTCCATTTTTTTTGTGAAGCTCAGGCCTAAAAAAAATAATGGTTTGTTTCCGGTTGCCGACCGACCCTGCCGATTTAGGTGCCACCTAATATATTTTATGAGTTTTTAAAAAATATTATAAAAAAATGTAAAAAAAAAATCATTTTTTTTGAATAAAGTTTCATAGAAATCTTAGTCAAACCTTTAGTATTATGGATATTAAACATGCTGGCAGAGTACATGCATCCATGTTGTTGTGCACATTTTAGGTAAATAAAGAAATTCCCTATCCATAGTCGCCGTGGGAAAGAATTAAATAAGAAAATTAAATTAAATAAATTCCCTACCTACCCATGGCCTTAACTGACAACCAACAGGAAACAAACAATATTTTTTGTTATGCCTCAGCCAAATGGTCAAGCATTTGCTGTTGTAAGCCACCAACCGTTGTTAGCAATGGTCCAGCAAAAGTAAACAAGAGCCTCTGCTCACATGCTTTGTCGACACAACCACATAACCAGTGAAATTACATTGGTCCAAATAACAAGTCTCGGTAGTTGGGTAGATTTCTTTGCTCAATGCAGCCACTGACCTACATGCAGTGAGGGTTGGGAAAAAAGATTATTGAACTGCCAGCTTGTATATAGGATGTAATCTTTAAATCTTTAAATTGTTTTTAGTCGCAAATGCGAGTGAAATGCTTTCACTGCCGAGCTAGTCTGTCCAGCAGTTTCTCAGCACCCTTTTCTATCTTCTCTTCTGTGTTGTCCTTTGACCTCATGGTGTTCACATCATTTGAATTCCTCTCATTTAATTCTCTCTCAGAGGGACCGAAGAGCTTTAATCCTCATTATAGGATTATTTTAAATAAAAACAAAAACAGGCCAGATGTTGAAAAGTCAGTGCGGTGGCATGTCTTCAGTATTCTATTGTAACGTTATGTATGTAACGGTTGTGACATCGTCACCTCAAACTTCGATGCCCCGAGGGAGTTTCGAACCCGGGTCTCCCACGCCGCGGGCAACAGCACAGACCTCTATACCAAGAGGTGAACTCACTGCTTTGTAACCCATAGCACCCATACTCAGCCCAGTCACTTCACAACATCTGAAGTCCTTCATGACTGCGCTTCGCGGTACCATCCGTTACATATATATATTTATATATATGTATATGCATCTGTGGTTGTGTAATCTCATAAACCATCCACACTTGCAGCACATCTCGAAGGCTTACTTTTCCCGTTGTCTTGGTGACACCGCAGCTTTGGGTGCTCTGAAGGAACGTCACAGTAGACGGTACTGCTATTGATAATCAGAACATCATGTTCCAAGTATTTTCATTGAGCCTATATTCTTTAATCTGTTGGAGATGACATGCCCTGGTTGGTCCTTGGACTTATGTGGGATCGGGACCAAAACACATCTCGATGCTGTAATGAAGTGATGCTGCATCGGGGCGTGGCTGCAGCCCATCTTTCATCGTGTCGCTCATGATAATAATCTGGTTATCTGTATACCTGAGTTCCCCTCATCAAAGTAATGACAGGGATCAGATTTGGAATCAGAGCCTGGTCGTGTAGGTGTTATGTGTCAGTTGTGGATTTTTGGATTACAGCACTGTTTTACTTTCATGAAGTGCACTACAGGTACAGCTTATTCCAATCCATTCATTTGAAGATAATCCCCCATGGTTATGTGTGTCAAAGAGCAAAATGATAATAAATTATCTCTCTTTGGAGAGACAGAGAATTGACCTGTATGATACAATGACGTATCCAATTAACCCGTTCACTACCACACTACAGAAGGTTAACCTTTCACTACCACACTACAGACGGTTAAACGGTTAACCGTCTGTAACCATCTGTAGCGTGGTAGTGAAAGGGTTAACCTTATGTAGGGTGGTAGTGAAAGGGTTAACCCTTTGTCGTGTGGCAGTGAAAGGGTTAACCTTCTGTATTGTCGCAGTGAAAGGGTTAACCCTTTGGTAGTGTGGCAGGGAAAGGGTTAAATATTGCAATTGACCTCAAACAGCCCTCTTTTCTTGATCCACCAATCACAGCTGCTATCTCCCTCGGACAGCAACAGTTGTGATTGGAAGATCAAGAAAAGAGTGTGGTGTTTGAGGTCAATGGTAATATTCAATTGGATACTTCATTGTGTTTTTGCATTTGGCAGCTAGCACATCATCAATACTACATCAGCCGTACCAGCTGTTCCTGCCTCTTCCTATAAACCGTAATTCCTCAAAGGAAAGTCTACCGTAGGGACTGAGGTTAGAAAGTCTTCAAGTTGGCTTAAAGCTTCAATAAGAAAAGGCGGAGGGGGACATAACTGTTTCCCTGCCCACCTTTTATCTGCAAAGCTGGACATGGACTACGTCAGCAGAAAAAAGGTCCGCAATGTGTAGCTTTATCCAGGGGTTCCAGTGTGTAATGCTACTGTCAAGGCTTTTACACAGAACAGGATGGTGAGAAATGGCTGACAGAAGGGCCAGGCGTGTGACGACTCCACCGAATCTCAAAGTACCAAGAGGCCGTGGGATCGCAGTGGATGAAACGCTCTCTGAGCCCATCTGAAACGGCGGTTGGAGCTAGTTTGTTCTACTGACTCATGTGGCATCACTGACTCACTGCCCTCCTTCACACGCTGTCGTGAACTCTCTCTCTGTACGTGTGTTTGAGAGTGTGTATGTTAACATCACAGATGTCTTCATCACTTCTTAGCCAACAAACTAAGGGGAGCGACCCAAAAGCCTGTCTGGAAGACTTGTAGCGGTGGAAGTTCTTGTATGAGTTTCGCTGTGTTATAGATGGATACAATCTTTCAATGGACGTCATCCTGTTTGACTCAATGAACAGTTACATTGAAGAACAATTCCAAATCTTGTTTCTAATCCATATAGTCCTGGTAGGGGTCAATGGTAAATGGACTGTATTTATACAACACTTTCACATTCATCCATTCACTCACACATTCACGCACTGACGACGGGGGCAACCATGCATGGTGCTAACCTGCTCATCGGGAGCAGTTAGGGGTTAAATGTCTTGCTCAACACACTGCCGGGAGGAGCCGGAATTGAACATTTCGATTTCCAGATGACCGCTCTTCCTCCTGAGTCACTGTCGCACCCACAACACTATTAATATATATACTTTTTACATGATATGTACACAAACATTATGCATAGGAAAACACATTTAGAGGGTAATTAAATCATAACATAAAACTAAAATGTCTTTCCCCACAATCAGGGGAATATGGACCCTAGAATGTAATGTATCAACAAGCTTAACACAATAACCAATACTGTCTCATTAGCCAAATGCATCACGTAAAGCTTTATCCAAAGCCTTCTTAAAAAAACATTAACTCAGGAGGCAAAGAAATTCAAGCTATAGCGATGCTACAGCCATTTAATAGAGCTAGCAACTATATTCTCAGCATAATACTTAAACTGATATAATACATTTCTGAGCATAGCTATTATGTTAATTATTTTGTTAGATGATAGTGTATTTCCTCAGGAAATCTAATATTAGCTAGGCTAGCCTATTCAAAATTGTTTATTTATTTCCACAGAGGGCTTCTTACCTCAAAAGTCCTACTTTCATGGATTACAAAAAGTGTTTTTGTTATTTTCTTGTTCAAACTAATGGATCACTCTTTCTTTGATTCTCACATTAACTATAAAAAAAGTTGATATATGTACAATGTACATCCTTTAAAAAAAGAATGCTTTAAAAAGATTAACATATGCCATCAAATGACCTCCAAGTTTCAAGTTTTGTTTTATTTGTCACATATAAAGTCCATGTACAGTACATTATAGTGAAATGCTTGGTTCTGTATGACCCCTCCTGAAATTGTGCTTCATCCAGTAAAAAAAAGAAGGTACAGGGTGGGGGATGCATAGCTTCACAGTTCACAGTCCTTCATAGTGTAAATCTTTTAGCAATACATAGATCAAATATGGTGTAGTGTTAAATCGTGTCTAAAGTGAATGTTAAAGGTGAATGTTTAAAGTGAGTGTGTGCATGTGGATGGATGTGTATGCAATGGTTGTAGAATGGATGGGTTAGTGTTGCATAGAGTCCACATTGAGCATCCTGATGGCCTGGGGATAGAAGCTCCTTTTGAGTCTCTCTCCAGTAGCGCTTGCCTGACCGCAGCAGTGAAAAGTGGCTAGAGTCTTCTCTTCTATTCTAGACTATTCTCTTAGCCTAGGCCCTGCAACACCTGGTGGATAATATGTCCTGGAGAGTTTGGTCTATCTCCCATTACTAAATGAGTTGGACGCTATCCAAATATTATGAAGACCATTACTATCCCAAATGATCTGAAATCAAATTTGAGTCCATTTAGTGGCCACAGGGTTAATTACAGGGGGCTGGGGGGTATGGGTATGGGGTGGGGGGGTCCATACCTTGGGGGTGGCATTTTACTCCAGTTTAATGTTTATTTGTTCTATTTATAGTGCACTACTACACTATAATATCAATAATATAATTTAGTCAGACTGACTTGGCAGGGAACACCTCAGCTACTACTAGGACCTTTGTTTTAGGTTATAAGGGCAAATTGAGGTCACAGAAGCAATTATCCCAAGGCCAGGGGCCATGAGTGGCCTTTGGATTATAAAAACGAAATACAGCTATAGCCTGCAGAATATGAAACCAGATTCAAGATTCAAGAGCGGGACACATTTCTTGCTTAGACCATCACCGGCGCTGTCCAACTGAATTCAAGGTCTAGAAGCTGTGTAGCGTACGAAGCCTCTCTGGCCCTTGTGGCTGCTCTATTTGAAACCAGGATTAATAGTTTCTCCGGACATGAACTAATTAAAGTTGGTGAATACTATGAAGGGGATTAAGTCGAGGTAAGAAAAGGAGGCGATAAGGCCAGGCAAACAGGGGCTGCAGCCTGGAAAAAGCTGAATGGGTCACTGAGACAACTAGCAGGCCAGGGTCCCTGTGGCACTCTCCATAAGTGCCTCCAGGGCCTGACCACAGCGGAGCGATTAGCCTTAGCTTAAATGTGAGCTCTGTGGCTCTGATTAGCTGGGCGTGAGCCAGACCAACCGCGGCCATCTCCTCAGTGCACACACACACACACACACACACACACACACACACACACACACACACACACACACACACACACACACACACACACACACACACACACACACACACACACACACACACACACACACACACACACACACACACACACACACACACACACACACACACACACACACACACATAACATCACACGCACGCACGCACACACACACACACACACACACACACACACACACACACACACACACACACACACACACACACACACAGGCTAGTGATGTTATAATGGGATTACTCTCCTCCTGCTCTCTTCATCAAACAGCTCATTTAACAAGCTTGTTACAACCAGGACTCCACCTCAGCTCTCTGCCCAGGAGAAGACATCCTACATTTACACCATTAGCACTTGGCACAGCCCGGAACACCGAGGCTCTGGACAGCTGAATGCGTAGCAGAGTGCATCTCTGTGGAGGGATGGTGGGGCTGAGTGAGGGAACGGTGTGTGTGTGTGTGTGTGTGTGTGTGTGTGTGTGTGTGTGTGTGTGTGTGTGTGTGTGTGTGTGTGTGTGTGTGTGTGTGTGTGTGTGCACATGCGTGTGTGTCAGTGGTGGGGTAAACTTTCCCCAAGGGGATCAATAAAGGAAAATCTTATCTTATCTATATCTTATCTTATCTTATCTTATCTTATCTTATCTTAAACATGGAGCCCTAAGCAGTTTTAGCTGTGGCACATTCATTACTGCTCCGCCCGCCCCCTGCCTTCATCACTACACTGTTACCTCTGTGGAGCGCCACGCTATTGACCGCATTGATCCTGGGGGTCACTCACTCAAACTAGCTGTTTCATTAGTGCTGAGAGATGGACGCAGTTCCCAGAGGGATGACTGTGAGTAGGGCAGAGAAAGGTGTCTGATTGACAGATGGGGAGGGGTCAACACAAGCTAAACAATGGCTTGCATTAGGCCAGTAGTGGGAATGGCTGTGTCCAATTACTTCATTTGAAATGAACAGTGAGGCCATCGTCTATAGGATGTAAGATCGTTGCGGTGGTTGACAGAGAGAGAGAGAGAGAGAGAGAGAGAGAGAGAGAGAGAGAGAGAGAGAGGAGAGAGAGAGAGACGAGAGAGAGAGAGAGAGAGAGAGAGAGAGAGAGAGAGAGAGAGAGAGAGAGAGAGAGAGAGAGGAGAGAGAGAGAGAGAGAGAGAGAGAGAGAGAGAGAGAGAGAGAGAGAGAGAGAGAGAGAGAGAGAGAGAGAGAGAGCGAGAGCGAGCGAGCGAGAGCGGCAGAGTTTACTATTCGTATTGGCATAGCACATTTTTATGAATGAACAGAAATAGTATAGCTACCTACCACCAATAGGCAATAGTATTAGTGGGGAGAGATTCACTTCTCACAATTTAACCTTTGATTTACAGTAA
>NC_140180.1:61543484-61545984 GCF_963971535.1 Notolepis coatsorum
AAGATAAAATGAAATGGTCTGTAATAAAAAACACATCTCTGAAAATTTACAACATTTGACAGTCCTCATTACATAGCCTTGATCTATGTAATCACATTATAAATATGAGCAATATGCAATATGTCCCCATAAATCTCTCCTCTAATTTTGAGGTGCTCATTGTTAAGGTAAGTTAAGTTTAGTTGAACCTTTATTAATCCTAGGAGCAGTGGTTGGCCACACATAGAGCTTATTTGCACATTGTACTTGATGTGGTGTGAATCAAGGTGTCAGCTCACTGGACCTCGTTCACCAACATTGTTGTAAGTTTCCTCTTAACACTTTGAGTGCCAACGACGAGAATTCTCGTTATTTCAGAATGTACATTTCCTCTCCAAGGGAAGTAATTTGTATTGAAATCTCGTTATTAATCGTTCCTTTTTTTATTAGCGATTTCCATAAATGTTTCATCAATCTAGCCTCACGTTACCACTGGGACTCTCTCTGAGCTCGAACAGGGAAAATACCGCCCCCTATCGTCTCCCGGATGGTAATGCACCCTTTGGATTAGACTGAATGAAAACGCATGGGGAAAAGAAAATCCGGAATCCACATTTTACTTGTCAGGCATGTAATCCGAGCCTATTGCAGTCTTTGTGATCCCTCAGAACAGCGTGGAATGTCTTTCGAGCACCCAGCGTTGGATCAATAAACACGATCGATATTTTGAATGGCGATCAGTAATTGGAATAATCTTCTGATCTGAGGTAAGGAATCTATTTTACCAGTCTTGGGGTAATCAGAGCTCTTTTCACAGATATATCAACGTGTCCCCTATGTGTGTATGTGTGTGTGTGTGTGTGTGCTGATCAGGAAATAAGATAATAGATTTTTCAGCTCGCTTCTCTAGCATGCATAAGTACACATATACTATCGATAATCTAGCGTTTATTTGAAAACGATTCATAAATAGGCCGAAAAATGACGTTTTTTGTGTATTCCAGTAAAGGGCGATTCCTGCAGAATCACTTTTTTTCTGAAAATTTTCAAAAACTAGCGTTTTTCAAAATGGTATAAAACGGAAATGTACAGATGAAAAAACAATCCGTTTCGACAATGTTGACTGCAAGCAAGTCATTGATAAGCGACGGGCGTATTAGACACATAGCCATAATTTAAGATATAGTTTATGCATTCGCATATGTGCTCGCCCTCTCATTGAATAGAGCGTTGGCACTCAAGCGCTAAATCGTGCGCCCCCTGCTGGCACTCAAAGTGTTAAATAACCTTGTTGGAAGTTCGTAAGAGAAAACCTACAATAGTGGAGAGGTTCTCTTAAGTTGCCAAAATGATTGCAGCTGCCAACTTTTTGAATGAAGTATGTCACTCATTCTTAAACTCGAAGCACGTTTTCGTACACCTGAATTTGCATACAGACACGCCCCGCCAGCTCCTTATAAGGTGAGGGCAGTGTGCAAAACGAAAGCGAGAGGCTCAACATTGCATCTCTGCTGACCCCCATATTACAACAGGAAGCGATTTGCGATCACAATTCGATTAGATTCAAATGTATTGTCATCATACAGCACAAGTACAATACAACAAAAATAAGTTTGGCACGATCTAACTATAGTACAAATGTAACAGTAACGTGCAATAGTAACATACAATGCACAGATGATTAAACTGGGTATAAAATATATAAATACTACTGAGTAATTGTGTGCTTTATTTAGGCCAGGGTGGCCGCAAGCACTTCCATCACCACCGCGGTCCTCTCCTTTAGTGAACCTCTCCAGGCTGTTGGCGACCCTCTCCTGGCTGTCCAGCATTGCCTGGACTGTGTTGCCATGGGCACAGGCACACGTGGCACCACTGGCGGACAGTCGGGCTGAGGGGCACCGCTGGTGGACGGGGGCCAGCAAATTCGATTAGATTCAAATGTCAATGTCATCATACAGTCCCCTGCCCACCAGTGCTGCCCGCCGTCCACCAGCGCTGCCCCCCGTCCACCAGTGGTGCACCTCAGCCCGACCGTCCACCAGTGGTGCCACGCGTATTCTCTGACACCCTTGTTTGAGTATTACTGAAGTGATGTGTTTAGTTTCTTAGTTAGACATTTTAAACAGTATCTAATAATAGTGACAACATCAAGTAAATCAAATTCATGTTTAAAGGCTTTATTCATCCTACATCTGTGCACATTTTATCGCTGTCGGACTTGGACAGCACAGCACGTCTGTTGTCCGGGCAAGATGAGCAGTGGAATGTTGGATGGGGGGCAACGGGGGGCACCCGGGGCAGTACTGGTGGATGGGGGGGGTGGATGGGCTGAGGTGCACCGATGGTGGATGGGGGATAGCCCGACCGTCCACCAGCGGTGCCATGCATGGCAATGCGGTCCAGGCAATGCTGGACAGCCAGGAGAGGGTCGCCAACAGCCTGGAGACGTTCACTAACAGCCAGGAGAGGACGGGTGGTGATGGAAGCACATGTTGGAATGTTTCTTCACTGGCTCGTA
>NC_140180.1:61548484-61550984 GCF_963971535.1 Notolepis coatsorum
ACAACAAGACAACAACAACAGCAATGGGCTGTAGAATGTACACACGCACTCATGCATGCACATACACACACGCACACTTGATCAATCAATCAATCAATCAATCAATCAATCAAGTATGGTCATGCACAATGGTTATCCATAAACTCACATAAATAACCCAATCCACCCACACTCAACTATATTCACGAAAGGCCTGGCAATAAATCAATATTATCATTTATCGTCTATCAGTTTGATCTTATCATGTTTTGGTTGTGAATCAGGAATCATGATACACAATTTTTCTAAATGAACAATAAAAGTGTGTAATTTGTGTAATTTATTTGACCATACATGTTGGTTTGAGCCTAGATTCTTGAAGTTGGGAAATAAGCCTCGTTTGACTTTCATATTCTCAATAATATTGTCATAATAACTCAAAATAAGGATCTATATTCTCTTTTTAACCAATCTCTGATAGAGGGCGACAGTGGCTCAGGAGGTACATCGGTCGTCTGGTAATCGGAAGGTTCCCAGTTTGCTCTACTAAAGCTACCTAGCATGTCCTATATGCTCTGTAAATACTATGTACAGATACCGAGATGGCACACCATGTACCTGTTTATTGCACTGTTGTTGTTATTGGATTCTTTAATATGTTGTACCACTGTATTTTATTGGATTCTATTATATGTTGTACCACTGTATTGCACATCGTCGCGGGCAAGACCAGCCGCATTTCATTGTATACCTGTATGCCGTGACAATTAAAACTCTTGACTTGACTTGACTTGACTTGCTTAACCCCTAATTCCCAGTTCACTTAACCCCTAATTGCTCCAGATGAGCAGATTGGCATCTTGCAAGGTTGCCTCCGCCGTCGGTGTGTGAATGTGTGAGTGAATGGGTGAATTTGAGGAACAACTTTTTAAATAAAAATAATTTGGATAAAAGTGCTATATAAATGCACTATTTACCATTTACCATTTAGTAATTAGTAATTTAACATTACATTATTTGAACAACATGTCCCCAGCATGAATATACATCAAAAGCACCGGTTTAGTGGCCATATACACTCTAGAGTCTATCGTATCAAGAGCTCACTTACTACATTTGAGAGAATCTCTCCAATATGCTTTGCCTTGCAGTATTGGGGCGAGCCGTTTGTTTACATTTTGATTAAAGATTGCGCCGATAAGTCAAATCTCTCACATGAAATAGTTGAAAATATCAACTGTTAATGGCAATTTTTATTTAATACAGTTTCACAACTTGCCACTACTATGCTGTCCAATATGACGACCATCGCCTGGATTAGTTAACATGTGAATTGTGTATTGAACAATGCAATGCAGTAGAGCTAAGGTAGGCCTCTCTCCAGGGCAGGACTGGAGTGTGTTTAAGGCCTACAGAGTGACCTCGCCATCAGGATGTGTGTGTGTGTGTGTGTGTGTGTGTGTGTGTGTGTGTGTGTGTGTGTGTGTGTGTGTGTGTGTGTGTGTGTGTGTGTGTGTGTGTGTGTGTGTGTGTGTGTGTGTGTGTGTGTGTGTGTGTGTGTGTGTGTGTGTGTGTGTGTGTGTGTGTGTGTGTGTGTGTGTGTGTGTGTGTGTGTGTGTGTGTGTGTGTGTGTGTGTGTGTGTGTGTGTGTGTGTGTGTGTGTGTGTGTGTGTGTGTGTGTTGATGCAGAGCTACTTCCTGCAGACCTCTGAGAGACAGATGGCTGATCTGCCCCATTGTGAGTTCTTCTTGCCATTTCTCATCGTTGGCTCAAGGTCTCCATCCTGCCTTGGCTGGAGGATACACGCTCTCATACATAACACACAAAATAGACAGACACACTGTCATGCACACATTTAGATGTAGCTGCCAACTCTGCACTAACCGCTAACCTTGCAGCAGCAGCTGCCTGACCTGTGGAGGAATCCTGACCAACTTGGCGCTATATGACTGCGCTACAGCTATGACTCGCTGTGACAGGTCAGCGGTCACCGGCCTCGCATTCTCTCTATCAAACCTCATTCACTCCCGGAGTCAGCGTTGCCTTGGCTCGGGCTGATCGCTATACTAACTCGTTTGGCTGGGTTAGGGGGAGGGAAGCCATGGGTGGGAAGCTGGCGTTGTGGACAGCGACGCCTACAGGTCAGGTCTGGGCGCTTGCTCAGCGGAGGCAGGACTTGAGGAAGGCAGCGTGACCTCCCACGCGTTACACTTCACCAGTGAGACCCCTCGCTGCCAGCTGAGAAGAGAACCACTGACTATCGCCGTACGTGTCGGAGGAAGCGTGCGGATACTTCAGGGTTCCCTTGTACCGACCAGTAGGAGAACATGTGCACAACAACCAGGTATGGGAGGGGGGGGGGGGGGGGGATTGGCACAACGACTAAATTGGGACGGGGAGAAAACAGAAAAATCTGAGGAAGAGAGATAATTTTTTTATTTTATTTTTTTAACTCATTCACTCCTCACCCACAGCCCTCCTCCCTCTGTCTCTATCTGTGTGTACATGTACAGTATGTAC
>NC_140180.1:61558484-61568484 GCF_963971535.1 Notolepis coatsorum
AACAAAAACACATCAACAGAATAATGACCTGCTGGTGGACACTGTTCTATAACAGGCAGTGGTGAGGCAGTGTTTTCTAACAGGCAGTGGTGAGCAGTAGGGATGCACCGAATGGGAAATTCTTGGCCGAAACCGATACCGAAAATAGGAAACAGTTGGCCGAAAACCGAATGCCGAAAGGCCGAAAATGATTAATATAAATATATATATATATATATATATATATATATATATATATATATATATATATATATATATATATATATATATATATATATATATATTTTTTTTTAGCTACCTGATTATGGCAAAAGACATGATTATGGCTAAACTTAACTTAAATAATATTAATAATCACTATTATGGGCCCATAAAACATTTATTCAGCACTTTTGAATGCATACATTAATTCCAGACTGTTAAGACTAAGGGCCCGCGTCCACTTGGCGCATATTTCTAGCTGAAACATGCTGGGAGTGCGCCGGAAGAGCTGGCATGAAGCGCATCTTGTAGATGACAGAAAGAAATCTACAGCCATGCCGCGGTTTTGCACATATTATAGCATATTTGAATAACTTTATTGTATATTAATTATATATATAGTTATTGCCTGACACCACAGTTCGCCCTTTGCTTTTTATTAGCTTTTTAGTAGTGTATTCGTGTAGTTATTATTATTAGTTTTGTCGCGAATCTCAATGGTCTGTGGGAGACAGCCAGACAGGCAGGCAGCTCCGGTGTCAGGTTACAAACAGAGTGGTAGATATGAATGGCTGTGATTGGTTGTCTGAAAATGAGCTCAGCGCCTCGCTCTGAAAGTTGAGAAAGTTTCAACTTTCGGCCGCACAAAAAAGCTGAGAAAAGAAGCCGACGGCAGCGCACTTCCTAGAGGCGGCCGCGTGCGGCCGCATGCGCTCCCTCCCCATTGGAATACATTGAAAACAGATGCGTGCGGTCAGAAATATGCGCCAAGTGGACGCGGGCCCTAAAAGACTACAACGATTGATGACGACTTCCTGTCCTCGCATTTCCATTTCCGGTTTAACGATACATTTTCAACAACAGATTGCTGCTAATTAAACACTTAATTTAAACGGAGTAACGTTAACGTTATGTCGAGTTCATACGTGTAGTGTATAGGGCTGTCTTAAATACTTCGAAGCTTCGAAGCTTCGTTCGATGGCACAAGCTTCGAACATTACAAAAAAATCGAAGTACATTTTTTTTTTTTTTTCAATTTTTTTTTTTTTACTTCGATTTGTGTGTGTGTGTGCGTGTGTGTGTGTGTGTGTGTGTGTGTGTGTGTGTGTGTGTGTGTGTGAGAGAACTACCCATCCCAGTTAGGACAGCCGAATCCCGTCCAATCTTTCGCCGTCAACTAAAGACTCACTTCTTCAACCATTATCTGAAATGATTAAAAAAGAAAGAAAAAAAAAATCTAACCGTGACTAACCTTACTGTCATGCACTTTTTCTAATAAACTAACCTACACTGTAACACGCAACACTTTGATAAACATTGTTACTCAGCTGATAGAGTTGTACCCTTCTTGCTGTCTTGTCGTACAGAACTTGTAAGTCGCTTTGGATAAAAGTGTCAGCTAAATGACTAAATGTAAATGTGTGTGTGTGTGTGTGTGTGTGTGTGTGTGTGTGTGTGTGTGTGTGTGTGTGTGTGTGTGTGTGTGTGTGTGTGTGTGTGTGTGTGTGTGTGTGTGTGTGTGTGTGTGTGTGTGTGTGTGTGTGTGTGTGTGTGTGTGTGTGTGTGTGTGTGTGTGTGTGTGTGTGTGTGGCCATTGGGTGGGGCCGGGGGACAAATACACTGGAGGAAAGTAACCCAGCTCAGCACTGCCCAAATTATATCATCACTATTGCCTGTTTGAAGGATATCATCCTCAAATACATATACACCTACATGCCTTGTAGAATTCCACACATAAGAAAGAAAGATACTGGGATGAATAAACAAAATAGGAAATAAAATTTAGATAAGGTGCTACTGAGATGTTTTGGTGAGTTCTTTGTTTTTTTGTGGAAGTTGCCCTTCTTAAAAATGCATGAACATTCACTGATAATTGGTCTGTAGTGGAGTCTACAAGGTCTACATTGCCGGACCATGTAGAATCCGGACCTTGTAGACTGACATAATTCTGTGCATAGTTTAGTCTACACAGGCCATATTTCAAATAATCAAAATCTTACTTCATTCATCTTAAACATTCTTGATTTGGGGGATTGGTAGTTCCCATGAAATCTGAAGTTGTTCAAACGACAACAGCGATCCACCTTGAATTAAATCACACAGCCGAGTGAAACCTTGTTGGCTCAGTCACGAAAGGGGCTACTTAATTAATTAATCCAACCCACTTTATTTATAGTGCACATTTAAAAACAACAACGTTTATGAAAGTGCTGTACAAGTCCCACAACATAAGATAAAAAAAAAATTCAAAACAAATCTTTTTATTTTTTTTTATTTTTTTTCGAAGCTTCGAATTAAAATCGAAGCTCGGCCCCGAAGCTTCGATTGCCAAAAAAAGCTTCGAAGGTCAGCCCTAGTGTAGTATGAACTCGTCATAACGTTAACATTACTCAGTGTCCACTGTTGCTGCCACCGTTGCGTCGCAGATGGATGGTACACTGTTAGCTCCGTAGCTAATCCGCTCCTAGACTACTGATAGCAGTACCGTTAACGTCGGAGCTGATCAATACTCCGGTTTTTTCTAATTTAGTTTTACCGGGTTTCGGGGGGCATCCCTACTCCCAAGAGGAGTTAGTTATCACAGGCTGTAGAATGCAGGAAGAGCTGCCAAGCTGCTCACGTTACATGTTGCGCATGCTACCGGTATGTCTGTAGTCGCGTTTTGATGACGTCATCACAACAACACGTTATTTGACTTTCGGTCATATATTTTCGGTGCTAAAACCCTTTCGGCCGAAAGCCGAAAGAGCCTTTTTAACCATTTTCGGCCGATAATTTTCGGTAGCCGAATTTTCGGTGCATCCCTAGTGAGCAGTGTTTTCTAACAGGCAGTGGTGAGCAGTGTTTTCTAACAGGCAGTGGTGAGCAGTGTTTTCTAACAGGCAGTGGTGACAGGGCCACCTCAGGGGGTGTGCGAGCAGTGCGGTCGCACAGGGCCTCGCGGGAAGGGGGGCCTCGCACACATTTTTTTATTTTTTGCGAGGCCCCCCTTCCCGCGAGGCCCTTTTTCATCACAGAACTAAAATCTAGTTTTGCTTATATGCTTATATATTTCACATTAGACACGTTTGTATAATGTGTCTGACTTGTTCCTGGTTCTGCGGCTCTGCAGCAGACACTCAGTATTGGAGCTCTGGGGCTCTGCAGCAGACATACTATTGGTTTCAACGAAGGGAGGGGTTACATCATGTGTACGCCGGCGTGCGTCAGCTGCGTTTGACTATTTCGCGCGTGCAGCTTTGGAGGTTATGCTTAGTTATGCCAGCCAAGACAAAGAGGACGGTCATTCGGCAGATGGACTGAAGATGAAAGTTGTTGCATGTTAGACAGTTCAGTCAGGCTAGCCATGTCGGCTTAGCTAAAGGCAGGGACAGCTAGTTAGCTTTAGCTACGTTATAATATCAAGTGCTAACGTGTGGTTCAGTCGGGATAGCCATGATGATGTCGGCTAGTAGCTAGCTTAGCTAAAGGCTAACTAGCGTTAGCTAACCTAGAGAGAGCGCGTGCAGCATTGTTATGCCAAGATGAAGAGGACGGTCATTCGGCAGATGAACTTCGTCAACTCCACGCGGTTGTCTCCATCCTCTTGGACGTTTGGTGAGTTTTTAATGCACTATATTCTATTCCCGCCATGGATATATCTCTCTCTCTCTCGGGAGCCAAACGGGCCGGCTAGCTGTTGAAGCTAATGTTATATTGAGCCAAAGCGGGCCGGCTAGCTAACGTAGCTAACGTTATATTGAGCCAAACGGGCCGGCTAGCTGTTGTAGTAGCTAACGGTGTGTGGCCTGGTGTCAGTACCTGGCTACTCTATTTGCAGTTAGCCTATTTAGCTGATGTCGGCCATTGGCTCCTTGCTACTTTGTTTTCTCTGGTATAGACCCTCTTCTCTTTGGATTTAAGTGTTGATCTTTGTCCTTTTGGATCTATGTATATTCATGTTGCCTTTGTGAAGTTATCTTTTCCTTCTGTTTTGTTCTTCCATTAAAAGTTGAATATCCTTTAGGGGCTCATCTTTGCTTATCTCTCTCATACATGCTCTCTCTCTAACACACACACAAACACACATGCTCTCTCTCTCTCTCTCTCTCTCTCTCTCTCTCTCTCTCTCTCTCTCTTCTTTCTAACACACACAGACATGCTCTATATCTCTCTCTAACACACAAAATGACATGCTCTCTCTCTATATATTTCTCTCTCTTTCTAACACACATATACATGCTCTCTCTCTAACACACACACACAAACAGACATGCTCTCTCTATCTCTCTCTTCAATTCAAATGGGCTTTATTTCACATTCTAGTATTTCTCCCAGTAGGTATGGGAGTTTTGAGTTATAGTCGATGTTTTCAAAGTCTCTTTGGGTGTTTGCAATTTGTGGGAAGTATGTCTTGGTATAGTGGGCAGGTTGTTAAGAAGTGGAGCTCGGTTTCCACCTCATCTTGTGTGCAGTGGGTCTGTCTTCGCTTGGGAGCCAGGTCTGCCTATGGTGGCCTTTCTCGATGGCTAGGCTGTGCTCGCTGAGTCTGTACCTAGTCAAGGATCTTCTTAGTATTGGGTCAGTCACAGTGCTCAGGTATTCTGCCACTGTGTACTCTCTGTTTAGGGCCAAATAGCATTTCAATTTGCTCTGGTTTTGGGTTGTTTCTTTCCAATGTGTCTCTCTCTCTCTCTCTCTCTCTGGCCTTGCTCTGGTGGAGGGTCAGGGGCATTGCCGGGTCTGTGCAGCGATAACACTGTATATTGACTGTAGAACGGGAGCTCTGTCTCGCTCTCTCTCTTGCTATATGTTGACTGTATCATGCCCAGCCTTGTGCAGCGCTATTATTTAAGAATATGTTGACTGTATGAAAAAAAATAAAAAATAAAAAATATTATATATATATATATATACATATATATATATATATATATATATATATTTTTTTTTTTACCTTTTAGGGGGGGGGGGGGGGGGGGGGGGCTCGCATTTAAATCTCGCACAGGGCCTCGCATTTCTCCCAGGCGGCCCTGAGTGGTGAGCAGTGTTTTCTAACAGGCAGTGGTGAGCAGTGTTTTCTAACAGGCAGTGTGTGGTGATGCAGTGTTTTCTATACATAGATTTAGTGCAGTTGTGGCAGCCCACCCGGATATCAGACAGGTCCACCACAAATTAACATGTTTCTTTGTGTATCATATCATGTGACTTGTTGTGCTGCAGAACGGCCACCCAGTCGCTCCTTGATGCTTGTTAACAGGCCGTGGTGTTGAGGTGCATCTGTGACTTTTCTGCTCAGTGCACATTTGTGCAATAATTTTTATAAATGTTTGTCACAATAACAATATTTGTAGGATATGTTTTTTGGTTTTGTGTCTGTTTTCTTTATAAAACCAAAGATGAAGACGATGATTTGTTGATGTTTGCTGATTTCTTCACGGAACGACAATGTGTTCTCCAGGCTTTAGTCAGAAGCTGAAATAAATTCATATTATTTCATATTATTTACATAACCAGCTGTTATTGGTATTGACTGATTTGAATATTTGTCTGGCTCTATTGCCCCATACTCACACACAAACAAACACTGAACATCTTAACAGACAGATTCCACCGCTCGTGTGTGTGTGAAGGCGTGTTATGTTACGTGAATGCAGTAGTGATATCAGCACAGCACTGGAAAGTGCAGTTCCAGCTTGCGTTGTAAACGCTAACCGTTTGAGCTCTCACCCCCAGACTGTGTGAACACGCAGCTGGAGAATAGGTTTCCTTAGCTGATACAATAATGCAGGGGGGGGGTGAGATGGTATGGACCTCATAACCATCCCTTCTGCTCTTTCCGGGTACCATGGTCAGTGTGGGGCAGCCTGGTGTTACCTAATACACACTCTGGGGGGAACAGCGAGACCAGCCAGGTATTTTTAGCTCGGCTCTCCGGTGTAACAACATGTGTCCATGTTCCTATGTGTGTGTGTGTGTGTGTGTGTGTGTGTGTGTGTGTGTGTGTGTGTGTGTGTGTGTGTGTGTGTGTGTGTGTGTGTGTGTGTGTGTGTGTGTGTGTGTGTGTGTGTGTGTGTGTGTGTGTGTGTGTGTGTGTGTGTGTGTGTGTGTGTGTGTGTGTGTGTGTGTGTGTGTGTGTGTGTGTGTGTGTGTGTGTGTGTGTGTGTGTGTGTGTGTGTGTGTGTGTGTGTGTGTGTGTGTGTGTGTGTGTGTGTGTGTGTGTGTGTGTGTGTGTGTGTGTGTGTGTGTGTGTGTGTGTGTGTGTGTGTGTGTGTGTGTGTGTGTGTGTGTGTGTGTGTGTGTGTGTGTGTGTGTGTGCACTGTGCAGGCATGCGTTTGAACTTGTGTGTGTGTGCGTTCTCTCTCTCTCTCCTCTCTCTCTCTCTCTCTCTCTCTCTCTCTCTCTCTCTCTCTCTCTCTCTCTCTCTCTCACTTTCTTCTCTTTTCTCTCTCTCTGGGCATCTTGAGATACAGTATGCTGTGACAGGTGCATTGCAGCAGGTCACTCCAAACTATTGACGCTCCCGTCAACATGGGACGGATGAGGATTTGACCTGGAGAGCAAACATCACGGGTCAAGAACCACGACATAGAAAGGAGAGAGAGAGTGTGTGTGTGTGTGTGTGTGTGTGTGTGTGTGTGTGTGTGTGTGTGTGTGTGTGTGTGTGTGTGTGTGTGTGTGTGTGTGTGTGTGTGTGTGTGTGTGTGTGTGTGTGTGTGTGTGTGTGTGTGTGTGTGTGTGTGTGTGTGTGTGCGTGCGTGCGTGTGTGCGTGCGGTGCGCCACGCGTGTGTGTGCGTGCGTATGAGAGAGAGGGAGAGAACTTGTGCATTTACTTGTGTGTTTGCAGGGCATTGTCAGACTAGCAAGGTTATTGAATGTGACTTTTCTGGCTGGAGGGTCTGGTCTCTCACTCTTCATCTCTCTCTCTCTCTCTCTCTCTCTCTCTCTCTCTCTCTCTCTCTCTCTCTCTCTCTCTCTCTCTCATGCAGTGAATGTGTTGCTGTCTGAGCCAGCAGCAGTCTGGATGTTGACGTCTGTCTTTATAGATAACCTGTGACTGACTCCCACTCTCTATGTCTTTTGTCCTCCTCACCTCTCCTTCCTTTCCCCTCGTCGCTCTCCCCTCGCTTTGCCTCATCTCTCTCTCTCTCTCTCTCTCTCTCTCTCTCTCTCTCTCTCTCTCTCTCTCTCTCTCTCTCTCTCTCTCTCTCTCTCTCTCTCTCTCTCTCTCCTCTCCTGTTACCCCTCACTACTTCTGTCGGCTCAATCAGCTTTACTTTTTTACTCCAGCTTTCAAATCTTGTGAGCATTGTTAAGAATGAGTGTCTAGACCGAATCACGTACCGTTGGGGACTGTATTGCTGCCCCCATGTTATGAAGTCACCGGTCCTCCTAATCTAACCCGCAATGCAAAGCGTTTGACATGTCCTATTTTGCTGTTAGCTAGCATTAGGCTAAAATTAGCTACCAAATATTTGAGCTAATGTCAGCCTGCTTGTTCTACTGCTAAATAAATACCACCGTTGATTAACACTAACTTGTAATATTTGGTAGCTGACATATCAGGTCTAATGTTTGATAGCAAATCTTTTTTCATCTCTTCATAAGATGCACCTTATTAATTTGAGGTGCTTATCTATTTGATTAATTTGTAATTATAATTCAGTGAATATCTTGGTGTAAGGTTTTACTTGTATATATTTAAGTATAGCTGATTGAAACATGCCCATCACATTGTATCTATTGCATTATTGCATTATGCTTTTTCATAAATTAAATTGAATTGATGCTCAGCCAAAATGTAAGACATCAAAACTTTGCCTAAATAATCAGAGTGGAATCCAATTGTTAATGGCTAGGAGTCACACGTGTTAAATGCTGCAAATGTTGTAGACTCAGTGGGCTGTAAGGTGCTCTTGAAAAATAGTAAAATACTGACTCTGTGTAGTTATATAATAATTATTTATGCACAGGGAGATAAAAGCTTGTATTTATTAGGCTTATCAAGTACAATTACATTATATGATACATATTTAATCATTACACCTAGGGGTCTGCATATCTCCCTCATAAGACCTATCTAGATACAAGGGCTTTGATACAATTCAGGGACAATACATTTTTAATACGGAACAATTCTGTGCCATTATCTTGTGTTGAGTGAACGAGAGAGTGTTTGTTAGGGGGTTACCTTGTCATGCCGGATGCTGCTTCAGCTGACAATCATACATGTGAATATCCTCTCAGCGGCATGGCCTCTCAGGAATGGAAAAGAGGTTTTAAAGTGTAGAACGGATGCAGTGTATTAAAGGAGGTCATGAAGGTGTGTGTACCGTTTCGTTTCTCAAAGTCATTGTTAAACACCTTCTTCGTCTCAGTATTGAGTGCCATGTCTTCATCGGTAGCCTCAACGTGCTTTTGAACACACACACACACACACACACACACACACACACACACACACACACACACACACACACACACACACACACACACACACACACACACACACACACACACACACACACACACACACACACACACACACACACACACACACACACACACACACACACACACACACACACACACACCCCGTCTGTAGTGTGCTAGAGAAAGGTTAACCTTCTGTAGTGTGGTAGTGAAAGGGTTAAGGAGGGAGATGATTGGGGAGAAGATCAGAGACCTGATTGGGAACTTGGCCAGGAACATCGGGGGAAACCCTGACTCTTTTCTGGGTTATGTGATGAATGTAGTAGTGAGTCAAGCCCTCGGTGCAGCATCTCATCTGATGGACGGCAACGGCAACTATATGGCTCCCTGTTACTGTAAGATGGGTTTTACTACTGCCATGTCCAGAGGACAGGCGGCTCCCGGCTGGACAGCAACACGCTTTCTAACAGCCTTACAAACTGGCAACCTCCCGCTCGTGCGCCCAAAGGCACGTTGGCACTCTGTCAGGCACATGAACCGCCTCAAGGTGGAACAGCCCTGCAGGAGTAAGTCACTGCAGCATCCTGTACTGTGTGCTGTAAGAGGAGGGAGTGACGGTCTCTTTACGCCTTCTTCTTCTTCAGAGAGAGAGAGAGAGAGAGAGAGAGAGAGGGAGAGAGAGAGAGAGAGAGAGAGAAATAAAAAGCAAGCACATGTAGATTACACACAACAAAAAACGACAAAGACAAACAAACACATTTGTCTACTCTTAACACTTTGAGTGCCAACGATGAGAAATCTCGTTAGTTCATGCCATGCGTTGAGTGCCAAGAATGAGAAATCTCGTTATTTAATCGTTGTTTTTTTTATTATCGATTTCCATTCATTTTTCATCAATATAGCCTCACGTTACCAGTGGGGATCTGTCTGAGCTCGAACAGGGAAAATACCGCCCCCTATCGTCTCACCGGATGGTACTGCACCCATTGGATTGGATGAATGAAATGGATGGGGAAAAAAGAGTCCGGATTCCACATTTTACTTGTCAGGCATAGGGCTGTCCCCGACTAAGGATTTGGATGGTCGACTATGATTGGCCAAAATTTGCCGTTAGTCGACTATTGTTCCTAAAAAAAAAAATAATAATAAAAAAAAAGTATAATAATAAAATTAAAAAAAAAATCTTTAAAAAAAAAATGTATCATTCCATTTGGGTTGTGGGGGGTGCTTAATGTCTGAAGGAGTCGACTGAAGGCTTCTTGTCCTCTGCAAAAGCAAGCAATTGGTCCACTGATGGATACATCTTGATATTTATCTAGTCTAGTGTGTTCATTAGATGGGTGAAATCCTCTTTCAGTGCCTCTGTGCCTGTTTTCGTAGGCAGT
>NC_140180.1:61570984-61585861 GCF_963971535.1 Notolepis coatsorum
CTCGCATTGAATCTCACCTGTAAACATCGCACTGCATTATTCATGTGCGAGATCTAAGTTGGAGGGAGCTGACAAAATAGCTATTTCTGGAATAGAGTCGTGAAAGGATAATGAAAGAGAGAAAATATCTCAAATGTGTTGGCGTGGTATATCTCAAGTGGTGGTGGTACGTGGAGACAGACATTATACACAGTGGAGCAGTGGGAAGCATTGTGTACATTATGATATTATGAATGTGTTATTGTTATCAGTTTAGGATATTTGTGGTGGGCCTTTTTGTTATATTGTGGTGGACTGCATACTGCACGTGTGATCACTGGCTTGGAGGCCTAAACCTCTCTATCTTCTCTCTCTCTCTCCCCCCCTCTCTTGTGGGGAATGGCAGAACATATTCATGCAGACTTCCTGCTGTATATCAAAGCCAGTGTGGACCGATAGCGCCTGACAAGTGTTATGGCGGGGAGTCATCTGCTGTGATCGCTGTCTGGCTCACAGTCCCCGCCTCTAAATGTATACTGCTTCTCCTTCACTTTTACCATTCAGACTCCTCCTACTGTATATCTCTATTGCATAAACACGGTCACATACACCCCTGTTTTTCCTCTCTGGGATGTTATTCCCGTCAGCTCGCACAGGACCAGTTCTATTGTAAGAACCCAGCTGGCCTTTGGGGGGGGGGGGGGGGTAGGTTGCCTTGTTTGCTTTTGATTTCCACTGCTCAAATCTGTCAAATGTTGTCAAACCCAAGGTTGTGACCAGTTGTTGGGGTTTGGGGATGTGTTCTATTAGTGAGATTGGCCAGTAAGCCCATCATCATCATCATCGTCATATCCTTGGAATGTCACATCTGGGGTCTCACACTACAGGGGTGGCTGGAGTGTCGTTACGCTTGTTTATGGTACAGGGTCAGAGGTTAAGGTTGGAAGGCATGTGGAGTATGAGGGGAGTGAAGTATGTTAAAAGGGTGATGATTGCTTGCGTGATGGTTGTGTTTGTTGGGTTGGGGTTATGGTTATTGTTAGGGTTAGGATTAGGGGTTAGGATTAGGGGTTACGGTTCGGTTCTGGAGTGCTTGTGTGTGACCCTCATTTCTCTTATCTGTACTAAATGTTTTATGAGGATTCCACCTTGTCATGAATCTGAATATAGGGCCACCACCTGTCTGTTCACATGTGGGTTGGACAGAGCGTCATCACAGTAAGCCCACGTACAGTCTCTCTCTCTCTCTCTCTCCCCCCCCTCTCTCTCTCTCTCTCTCTCTCTCTCTCTCTCTCTCTCTCTCTCTCTCTCTCTCTCTCTCTCTCTCTCTCTCTCTCTCTCTCTCTCTCTCTCACTGTCTCTCTCTCTCCTTGAAACAAAGGTGTTAAGCTGAATGACAGCCATCACTTCATTCCTTCCATCCTGTTCTGGCTTAACCACAATCCCCTGTGGATTGCTACACCACAGGCAGGCAGCAGCAAAGGTCACAGAGACCCACTGTTGCTCACTTTGTTGGTTTGTTTTCCTGCCCTGTGCATTTCTACTACTCGCCTCAGATGTCTCCCCTACCTCACAGCACAAAGGTATATAAGGCCATGGTTACACTGGTGAATACAGCAACGTTTTTGTTGCTGAATGATTACGTTTGCTGTCCAAGTTAAAAAGAAACGCCGTTTTTGCAGGATAACGCGTTGTCCTACTGGCAACGCTGAAATTGTGTTTCCGTTTTGGATACTCGCCAAAACTCGCAGACAATGGTGCCATGTAATCTGCGTGAGCCGGATACAGAGCCGTTGTTGCTCAACGCCCATGCGCAGTAGAGACCCGCACGGTTATTTCCAGTGTTTACAGCAGAGCTGTCCCAAGGAGCTGCGGCTACCATGTGTTGTCAAGTTATTGTTATAAGGAGCCCAGTCCAAGCTACAACAGTCTGCATTCCCTTATTGAGACGTATTGTATTGTACCCATTCTGCAATCTGTTAAATAAAGTTTACATCCATTCATTCTGCTAGCATTAACATTACCAAGCTGCTAGCCACAATGCTATACTGTTATAATGGCATATCCCTATCACGTTAGCACGTAAGCTAACAAACCTCGCTGCTAGCCACAATGCTATACTGTTATACTGGCATATCCCAATCATGTTAGCACATAAGCTAACAAAATCGGCGACAATCTTTTTGTGAGAGTAAACTCCGCTCTTGGTGGTCAATTGTGTTGATGTTAGTTTTGTTTCATCAACAAATGAGAGGCAGAACACACAGTGAATGTATCCGTTTTGTTTATTGCACTTTTATTGCACTTTCTTTGCTGAAAAATATGCTACGTTGGCTAAATGGCTCACGCAAGGCATTTAAAGATGGTGGATTGTTGCTTTTGAGCAGGAAGTGTATTGGCACATTCAACTTTTCTGATTGGTTGCAAATGGCCTTCATGTTTGAACTACATCGCCACCTACTGCCACCTACTGCTTTGGCATTGTACTACATGTATATACATCACTGTGCTCAGGAGGAAAAACAATGTCTAACTTGCCTGCCATTACGTTGCGTTCTGAAAAGCGAAACTGACCCTGAAAACTAAACGAAAACTGGCCATTAGTGTAACCGCAGCCTAAGAGTAAGGCTCCATTATACCGTTTTCACTTGGAGGCCCTCCAGACTGATTTTCACGAAAATTTATAACATTTATGTGGCAACCTGGACTGATGAAAAAGCACACAACATAGTGAGTTCCACTGCTACTTGACCCAAATGGCTTTTTAATAGGGATGTTCGATATTGGCTTTTTTACCGATACCGATATACCGATATTGTCCAACTCTTAATTTCCGATACCGATATCAACCGATACCGATATATGCAGGGTTTCCCCCGCCAAAAAACGGAATAATTTCAGGTAATTAACATTACACATCTCTTGTCGTGTAATTAACACAACATTATGCATACGTTGACAATAAATAAAATAATAATTTGTTCTTACTTGCTTGCCTGGGTAAATAAAGGTTAAATAAATGTAAAAAAATAAAAATTAAAAAAAAATTTAAAAAAATTTGAAAACCGATACCGATATTTTCTGATATCACATTTTTATGCCAATATTGGCCGATAATATCGGTAGGCCCATAATATCGGACATTCCTACTTTTCAATGTACATTGGCAATCAGTGTTACTCCAGAAAAAGTTCAGTTCAGGGAATTACAGTGTGGCTCAGGCCCTGTCCACACGAGAGTTTGGATTTAATATGACCGAAGTTTGAAAAAATAAAACTCCGTCCACACGGTGAACACAGGTGGACAACCGTGTATAACTGCGTACTCACGGCAGAGCTGGAACCCAGCAACCGATACATTTAGTACAATGTAATACAATGCCAAAGCAGTAGGCGGCGATGTTGTTCAGACATGAAGGCCATTTCAACCAATCAGAAAAGACTGAACGCTCACTAAACTTCCTGTTGGGTCGCGATCTGCCATTAATTAACTGAAGAAGAAGAAGTAACGTTACCGATATGAAATGGATGTAAACGTTATTTAACAGATTGCAGAATGGGTACAATACAATACGGCTCAATACAAACAATTGTTAAGGGGATGCAGTCTGGACTGGGTTCCTTATAAGTTATAACAATAACTTGACAACACATGAGTTTAGTTTAGCTGCAGCTACATGTTTACTCTGAGCGTCAACAGACATCAGTCGATCACAACACTCTTCAACACAGACGATACGTTTTGAACAAAAGTTTGTTACAATCATTTTCATATAACGCTACTTGGGACAGCTCTGCTGTAAACACTGGTGTAGTTGGCTCTGCTCTAATCTCTCTACCCCGCGGTCTGCCGTGAACATGGGGAATAATTGCGACAGCTCTGCTGTAAACACTGGGAATAACCTCGGTTGCTATGCCCACACGCAACTGCAAAACCGCACAACTCCACCCTGGCCACCAGTTTCAAAAGACCGCGGTTGCAGTGTAGCAAATCCCCGGTTGTGTGTGGCCGAACAGTGCAACTGCGCACATACAATCACGGTTACATTAAACCCAGCGTTCGTGTGGACGGGGCCTCAGAGGTGCTTTATGCTCTGAAATACGACCCCCTGTGGTTTTACGGCTTGAGGCCCTAATGGAGTGTTTGTTTGTGGTTAGGTCATGTGAAGGACAAGGGTTTACACTGTCTGTATCAGATGTACATCTGCTCGACTGTAGCAGGCCCGTTTTCACCTGCTTCCAACCCAGGAGTTTGATATGTAAACGTTGGTACAGTGTGTCCATGGTTACGAGGTCTCTCCCCATGCTTGACTTGACGGTACAGCTCTTGACATTAATAAGGCCTATGATGTAAAGCCTCCACATACTACATCTGTAGGGAATGGCAGAAAAACAACAACCTCCAGAACAATTTAATGGCTCCATGCAGCCGTGAAATGAAAGTGGGGAGCTTGTTTTACCCTCCCTCTCCTTCCTCCTTCTTCTGCTGTCTGAGTGCTACAGTAGACCCAAAAAAGACCATTGGAATTGCTTTTTAGAGAATTTTTGAGAATTGCATTCTCTAATATAGAATGTTTCTCAACTGGTGGGTTGTGACCTAAATGTAGGTTGTGGGGAACATTCAGACCCCCACATTTTTTTTTTATAAAAAAAAAAGCTATATTAGTAATAATCAGGAGCACCATAAGCCCTTTATTGTATATAATTTGGGATCATCACATATCATATCCAAATTATATT
The DNA here is from genome assembly GCF_963971535.1 of Notolepis coatsorum. Lineage (NCBI taxonomy): Eukaryota > Metazoa > Chordata > Actinopteri > Aulopiformes > Paralepididae > Notolepis > Notolepis coatsorum. The sequence continues at coordinate 61,575,703 of NC_140180.1, forward strand.
CCCCATTACATTGCAGTGCTGCTTTCGATGCAATTTACCATAATATCCTAATTAATAGGTTGGAAAAGTTAGTGGGTCTCTCTGACTGTATTATATTGGTTCACAACATATATTAAAGGGAGACAATACTATGTCAAGCGTGGAGATCATGTATCTGAGAAACATGACACCTCCTCTGGAGTTCCACTATTGTTCTCCCTGGGGATATCATCAGAAAACACAATGTATGCTTCCATAGCTACGCAGATGACACAACTGTACATCTCTGCTGAACCAAATTACACTACAGCCATAGATTATATTACTGCCTGTCTCTTAGCAATAAATAAATGGATGAGCAATAACTTCCTAAAATTAAACGAAGACTAAACTGAAATCCTACTAGTCGGTGCTGAAACAAAAAGAGAAATGCTACTGAAAAACATGGGAAAGCTTACTCCTTGGATAACACCTGAAGTAAAAATGTTTGGTGTCATAATAGACTCCGATTTAAACTTCAGGTCACACATTAACGAGGTAACAAACACTTCTTCCATCTTAGAAATATAGCCACAGTATGACCGTTTATAAAACAAAAGGATGCTGAAAAACGGATCCATGCTTTCATTTCAAGCAGACTGGATTACTGTAATGCACCGCCCGAGCAAAAAACACGAGAGTCTTCAGCTCATCCAAAACGCTATAGACTACTAACCAGAACCAAGAGGAGAGAGCACATTACTCCAGTGTTATACAGTACTCATGGCTACAGATAACTTTTATAATTGATTTTAAGGTGCTCCACCTTGTATACAAAGCACTCAATGGAACAGGACCAAGCTACATTGCAAATTCACTTATTAATTATATACCCCCAAGAACACTATGATCATCTACCACTTGTTTACTAAAGGTTCCCAACAATAGCCAGAAGAAGATTTGGGATGCAACCTTTGTTAGTTATGCACCAAAGCTGTAGAACACAATACCTATGGAGATTGGGGAGGCAAGCTCACAAATTATTTAAAACAGTAAGCTAAATAAAAACGTATCTTTGAACATGATTCTGGATGTTCGGGTGGATGGACATGGTGGTGGTTGGATGGGGGGGCGTGTGGCATTGTGGGTGGTCTGGGATAGCACTGGGACCTTTGGGATGCTTTGGGGTGCTGTGGGGGTTGTGGTGGGTTCTTCATGCGGGGGGCCCCTGGGGTGTCAGTGAGTTGGGGGGGTTCAGTGGTGGGGACTGGCCGGGGTCCGTCGGGGTGCGTGCAGGAGGCTGGTTTTCGGCTCTGGGCTTCAGCTGGACCTTTCCTCAACCTTTCCTGGAGTTGGGTGCTGGTCTCTTGCATGTGCTTTGAGGGATTTTGGTTGGTTTTCATCATTGAGCTCCCTTGGTAAGTAAGTAAGTAAGTAAGTATTTATATAATATAATAATATATAATAATATTGGTTAGCTGGCGTTTTGGGGATTCCTTGCGTGGGGAGCTCGCTACGGCTTCTGCAGTGTCTCGGTGTCCCGGGGGTCCCGGTGTCGTCTCTTCTGCAGTGTTTCGGGGTCCCGGGGGTCCCGGTGTCGTCTCTTCTGCAGTGTCTCGGTGTCCCGGGGGTCCCGGTGTCGTCTCTTCTGCAGTGTCTCGGTGTCCCGGGGGTCCCGGTGTCGTCTCTTCTGCAGTGTCTCGGGGTCCCGGGGGTCCCGGTGTCGTCTCTTCTGCAGTGTCTCGGTGTCCCGGGGGTCCCGGTGTCGTCTCTTCTGCAGTGTCTCGGGGTCCCGGGGGTCCCGGTGTCGTCTCTTCTGCAGTGTCTCGGTGTCCCGGGGGTCCCGGTGTCGTCTCTTCTGCAGTGTTTCGGGGTCCCGGGGGTCCCGGTGTCGTCTCTTCTGCAGTGTTTCGGTGTCCCGGGGGTCCCGGTGTCGTCTCTTCTGCAGTGTCTCGGGGTCCCGGGGGTCCCGGTGTCGTCTCTTCTGCAGTGTCTCGGGGTCCCGGGGGTCCCGGTGTCGTCTCTTCTGCAGTGTCTCGGTGTCCCGGGGGTCCCGGTGTCGTCTCTTCTGCAGTGTTTCGGTGTCCCGGGGGTCCCGGTGTCGTCTCTCTTCTGCAGTGTCTCGGGGTCCCGGGGGTCCCGGTGTCGTCTCTTCTGCAGTGTCTCGGGGTCCCGGGGGTCCCGGTGTCGTCTCTTCTGCAGTGTCTCGGTGTCCCGGGGGTCCCGGTGTCGTCTCTTCTGCAGTGTCTCGGTGTCCCGGGGGTCCCGGTGTCGTCTCTTCTGCAGTGTTTCGGGGTCCCGGGGGTCCCGGTGTCGTCTCTTCTGCAGTGTTTCGTGTCCCGGGGGTCCCGGTGTCGTCTCTTCTGCAGTGTTTCGGGGTCCCGGGGGTCCCGGTGTCGTCTCTTCTGCAGTGTTTCGGGGTCCCGGGGGTCCCGGTGTCGTCTCTTCTGCAGTGTCTCGGGGTCCCGGGGGTCCCGGTGTCGTCTCGGACCGTCCGTGGTGCTGCATGGCTTCTCATTTCACCGCTGCTGTGTCTGTCTGCTGGAGTGTTTGGAGTCGTTGCCTTGCTGCGTGGCTCCTTTGGCCTGGCTGCAGGTCCTGGGGCGCGTGACGTGTCATTCCATTTCCTACATGGAGTTTTGGGGTGGGAGCATGAGGTTAGCTGGTTTCCTCGTGGTGGCGAGGTCGCCGGGACCAGGGGAGATGGGGCGGCCTGTGGGGTGGCACTCCCGTCGCTGTGCATGTTCAAGTTTCAAGTTTGTTTATTATTTGTCACAACAAAATACAGAATACTTTATGATGAAAGGCTTGTTTCTGTATCTTTCACACATGGCATGGTGTGAGTAGCATGCGGGCTGTTTGTGTTTTCCTTCAGTCATGACATGCTTTATCAGGGGGTGTGTCTTGGATGGGGATGTGTGGGGTGTTTGGGGGACTGGCTGTTCCGGGGTCACATGCTTTCGAGCAACACTGTACTTATTGTACTTATTTTATGCCTATTCTTATGTCTGCACTTTCTACATTGCACTACTTTTATTGTCCTTTATACCTATTCTTATGTCTGCACTTTATGCATTGCTTTTATTCTGTCAATTAATTATTCTGTCATGCTAATTTTATGCCTATAAATGTCATGCTATTTGCTGTGAAGCACTTTGATCTGCAATCCATGTATGAAAGGTGCTGTATAAATACAATTATTATTATTATTATTATTATTATTATTATTATTATTATTATTATTATTATTATTATTATTATTATTATTATTATTATTATTATTATTATTATTATTATTATTATTATTATTATTATTATTATTATTATTATTATTATGACCAGAATTTGCTCATAAAAAATACTTAACTTTAATATCAATGCTCGTGTTACGGGGTTGAGTTGTTACACAGAAGGTCAAATTTGGGTCCCGACCAGTTGAAACCGTCCACTCTAAAACAACATATACATGATGTTTGGTTGAGCGAGCCGTGCCACTCTACTTTCCATTCTGTCTTTATGACCTGATCTCCCACTAAGTTCCATAACCAAGTAGTAATTCACTTGGAGCCGTCAAAAACCTTTGGTCATAAAAGTATAGCCATGAGCGTTGCCATGACATCCAAAATAATAATAATAATACAAACTTTATTTGTATAGCACCTTTCATACAATAATTGCAGCCCAAAGTTCTTCACAGCAATAAAATAGCATACGATAGACAATGCAGGTAATAATAACAATACAAATATTGACTCACACAGTAAAAACCTGAGTCTTTCTTCCCCATTAGATGTCATCTCTCAGTTACAAATCCATTAATCACGTGTGGAGTGCAACGTGGCAGGATGCATTAAGATAGCAGCATAAACAACAATAAAACAGCTCTCATTTACAATACAATAACCACAGTGTGTAAAATGGCAGAATGTAAAAGGCTATGGTGAAGAGATATGTTTTTAGCTTACTTTAGAAAGTATTTAGTGAGCTAGCCTTCCTAATGTCCAGAGGTAAGGTGTTCCATAGCTTTGGTGCGCAATTAGCAAAGGCTTCATCCCAGATTGTCTGTCGCTGGGAACCTTCAATAAACCAACAGTAAATTACCGTAATGTTCTTGGGGGCAGATAGGGAATTGGCAATGTAGCTTTGTCATGTTCCATTTAGGGCTTTGTATATAAGCAGGAGGACCTTCAAATAAATTCTATAGAGATGCCTCTCCATGAGACACTGAGGCTATTGGGTTTCTATTCTTAGTATCCCTTCACACCAACTGAATAGGACATCTGGTCCTATAGATGGTTTCAAAGCGACAGCAATAACAATAATTTCTAGGAAGGACCCACGTTTATTTCCTGTTGCAATGTTCGCTAATGTAGTGGTTGCACAGGAAATACATTTGGGTCCCAAACTGTCCCCCTAGTAACAACAATCTAGTCTGTAGAGCACAGCAAGATAACACAACACGAGGGGACGCACGCTGGCTCAAGAGGCCACCCCTCCAGTGCCGTTTGCCTCTGAGTAGTGCAGCTGTGTGGCATTTGGGTCCAATGGGCTCTCTGACTGTGTGTTAACAAATAAAAAGGCAGCTCTGTTTTTGCTGTGTGAGCTATGAAACTGACTCACCAGCCATTAAAACTAGAAAATGGCTGCCCTGAAATATCACTTCAACATCTAAAGGGGATTTACCATAGGTCAGTACTGACTACATAGACTGGCGTTTAAGTAAAAACAATTGCTTTACATAGCATAGCTTTTGTTCTTTACATACTTGTTACTAGTGAACCATTGATATGTATAATTGACAAGTAACTGTAATATGGGATGTACAAATAAACTTTATTTGACTTGTATGCATGTCAGTACCATTTAAAGGAACACCCCAACATACTCCAGTCAGATCTATCCAATTTCCTCTCTGTGCGTTCAGTAGAAAGCTGATAGTCCATAGTGGGCGCTAGAGCACCGCCCTCCCTGGTTAAAAGAGAGGAGAAGAAGAAAATATATATATATATATATATATATATATATATATATTTAGAGCCCTAGAAATAAAATAAACATGTTTAAATGAATAATATTTACTCATTTTAAGTATGTTTGTGTTTCCAATGCACAATATAACGTTAATATATCAAATATAAATAATTGTTTTCATTAACAGGAAGTGACTGTCTGATAGAGAATAATACCGCCTCTATACTTTCCGTAGCTATTTCTCTCGGGCTAGACGCATATCGCTTACAGTGGGCGTGCACTGGTTTCATCGCTGTATCCGTCGCAGCCAATCAGTGCGTAACGCGCTGTGCGTTGAAATATGATGTATTATGATGGAAGCTGGTCACGTTTTCAAGCGCTCTGCTAGAAAAAAAAGCATTAGGCACAACACCGGTGTTTCAGACAGGATGTTTTGCTACCTTGACTAGTAGCTGGATGCAGCACGACGGTATGGTCCGGACTGGAGTTTCTTTTTGAGTGGATTTAAAATAAGTGGATTATGGCTTGTGTTCAACAACAACAACAACAACAACAACAACAATTCAACCCATTCAACTTGTGATGGTAAGTCTATGTTAAGGCTAAACTCTGTCTTAGCTGGTGAATCGCGATCTTTTTTCTCTCTCTCTCTCTCTCTCTCCTCTCTCTCTCTCTCTCTCTCTCTCCCTCTCTCTCTCTCTCTCTCTCTCTCTCTCTCTCTCTCGCTCTCTCTCTCTTGATCTCTCTCTCTCTCTCTCTCTCTCTCTCTCTCTCTCTCTCTCTCTCAACACAGCGTGTTATTGTTGAACTATAACATTTAATTTCGCCGTGCGTGATGCATAATGGATGAATGAATGAATGGTAACTTGTTTAAAATGACAAGATATACATATGTGTTCATTATTGGATTGATCATACGTGTACTAGTGTAGTATGAATGAACTCGACTTAACGTTGGAAACGGGTCAGCTGTCCGCTTGAAACCCCCCCCCCCCTTCACCCCCCCCTTCACCCCCCCCCCCCCCCCCCCCCCGCGCCCACCCCAAATGTAGTTCACACCGGCCGCCACTGGTCTGACTGCAAGCTAGCCTAGCTTAGCACAAATGAATGGAAGCTGATATGGACAACTAGCCTAGTTTAAAACTCTGGGAGAGGGTTTTTTGCCCAACAGCTCCATTAATTTGTGCTAAGCTAGGCTAGCTTGCAGCCTGATAGCTTTCTACTGAATGCACAGAAAATAATTGGTATCTATCTGGATACTCTGGAGAAGACGGTAAGCACATTTCCCATAATGTTGGTGACGGTGTTATTTAAATTATTTTGCTAACACTCGATTATAAGCTGCTAGGGCTGTAACTAACGATTATTTTGTCGATTATTCGATTAATCTAAAACGATTAATTTACCAGAAAAATAAATCAACAACAATTGATTCTATTTGCAATTGAATATTTAAAAATGTTTTACTAGTATCATCAGGTCACATGGGTAGTTGCCTCTTTGACACCACCTACTGAATACACAGAGTATAGGAGATGAGCCATGACGTTTATTTATGTCTATAAATGCTGTGTAGTGTGGATGCCTACTGTACATGAGTAAGGTGAGTAACCGACATGCTATTACTGCTTTTTATCTATTGACTCATTATAGCTATTTTATTATCTTGAAATAATATAACATCTGCCTGTTACTATGACATTGTTTATCATTACATACAATGTATCCATACCTGTAGCTACAGTAAATGCTGAAAAACAGGGAACAAACTTTTAGCTTTAGATTTAAAAACAATTTTACCGGCCAAAAATTATAAATAGCTTTTTAGTATATAACCATGAATTATTATTATATGTATTGTGTGTTGTCTCTCCACTCCACGCTACGGTAGTGCTTGTGCCAGCACAGGATACGATTACAATAATTTCTTTATATATAGCTACATATTTAAATCAATATCTTCCTTTTGAATAAAATAGGCTCAGGAATCGGGATTGTTAAAGCTAATAAGCCTGTCAAAAAGAGTAGCCTATAGTAAATGTACATACAAGAGAGAGGTAGAATAGCTTATAAGCAGACTTAATGATTTTACAATATATTTGCTAATGAAGTGAAATATTTATTATCATCAACTATCCAGTTCGTTTTATTGTGTAACACTACTTCAAATCATTGGACGTACAGAGAGAGAGACGGGCTCATTGTGCACTAGTTAGATTACACGTTGCGCATGTTATGACTTAGAGCGTCTGCCATTTCCACCACAAAAGGCACATGATACAGTAACAACAATACGATGCGTCGATCATGAATATGGAAATTGCCTAAATGTCATGGTCGATGATGTCGACGTTGTCCACAAATTGTTGCAGCCCTATAATCTGCACAACAGTAGCCATCAATAAAATATTCAACATGACATAAACAAGTTCCCAGTTGACAATATGTACACTTCAGAGGAACATTAGGAAAACAGGATTTATTGTGCATTCATCTTATAGTGATGATTAAGATTTGTTTAGATCCTTTTGGACTTCGATCCTGGCAGGTTGTGTTTCTCCTAATGCTTGTTCTGAATGATGAACGCTCCTGTTGTCCTGCGGGGGGCCATTCATTTGAAGAGAGTGCACCCTGACTTATCAGTCTGAGACTAATCTATAGAGTGCAGTGTAAAGGCTTGCTAGCCAATCAGCAGGCAGGCAGCATGGCAGATAACTACAATGTAGCAATTCATTCTTCACTCTTTACACTTGTTTCCCGTTAAGCTAGTATTGACCCGCCCACTTGGAATGATCCTGTGACATCACAGCCTTTCCATGCACACGCAATCTGCGTTGCCCATTCTGCAACAACACCAAGCAGTTTAGTGCTTTGTGGCTTTGGCTCCAGCTCATTTATGTATCCCGTTCAAATATGCACGCGCACGCACGCACGCACGCACGCACACACACACACACACACACACACACACACACACACACACACACACACACACACACACACACACACACACACACACACAAATGCAAGCGCGCAAACTTTGTGTTGCTTAGCAACCAGAATGGTGTATTCTATATCTGCTCAAAGCCTTACTCAATAAATACAGCTTTCAATCAATCAATCCATCAATAAATCAATTAATCAATAAATCAATAAATCAATTAACCAACCAGTAGCCTGCCTTCCTTCCTGCCTGTCTGTCTGTCTGTCTGTCTGTCTGTCTGTCTGTCTGTCTGTCTGTCTGTCTGTCTGTCTGTCTGTCCTGTCTGTCTGTCTGTCTGTCTGTCTGTCTGTCTGTCTGTCTGTCTGTCTGTCTGTCTGTCTGTCTGTCTGTCTGTCTGCCCGTCTGTCCGTCTGTCTTTTAATCATTCAATCAACCTCATGTCTCATTGTTATGTACTGTACTACAGGGGTATTTTGAGAACACTTGTAGAGTAAGAAGTTAGATAGAAACAAAAACTAGGCTGCAGGGGAGAAGTGCCCTCTGGAGACAGGTTCTATAGTTGTCTTTCTGCCGGCCCGCTCCCAACCCCCCCTCCTGCTCCCCTCGCCCCCTCCCTCCTGCTCCCCCCCCCCTCCCTCCTGCTCCCAACCCCCCCCCCCCTCCCTCCTGCTCCCCTCGCCCCTCCCTCCTGCTCCCCTCGCCCCCTCCCTCCTGCTCCCCTGGCCCCCCCCTCCTGCTCCCCTCGCCCCCTCCCTCCTGTTCCCCTCCGCCCCTCCCTCCTGCTCCCCTCGCCCCTGTTCCCCTCGCCCCTCCCTCCTGCTCCCCTCGCCCCTCCCTCCTGCTCCCCTCACCCCCCCCCCTCCCTCCTGCTCCCCTCGCCCCTCCCTCCTGCTCCCCTCGCCCCTCCCTCCTGCTCCCCTCGCCCCTCCCTCCTGCTCCCCTCGCCCCCCCCCCTCCAGCTCCCCTCGCCCCCCCCCCCTCCTGCTCCCCTCGCCCCCTCCCTCCTGCTCCCCTCGCCCCCTCCCTCCTGCTCCCTCGCCCCCTCCCTCCTGCTCCCCTCGCCCCCTCCCTCCTGCTCCCCTCGCCCCCTCCCTCCTGCTCCCCTCACCCCCCCCCCCCTCCCTCCTGCTCCCCTGGCCCCCCCCTCCTGCTCCCCTCACCCCCTCCCTCCTGCTCCCCTCGCCCCCTCCCTCCTGCTCCCCTCACCCCCCCCCCCTCCCTCCTGCTCCCCTCGCCCCTCCCTCCTGCTCCCCTCGCCCCCTCCCTCCTGCTCCCTCGCCCCCCCCCCCTCCAGCTCCCCTCGCCCCCCCCCCCCCTCGTGCTCCCCTCGCCCCCTCCTCCTGCTCCCCTCGCCCCTCCCTCCTGCTCCCCTCGCCCCCTCCCTCCCTCCTGCTCCCCTCGCCCCTCCCTCCTGCTCCCCTCGCCCCCCCCCTCCTGCTCCCCTCGCCCCCTCCCTCCTGCTCCCCTCGCCCCCTCCCTCCTGCTCCCCTCGCCCCCTCCCTCCTGCTCCCCTCACCCCCCCCCCCTCCCTCCTGCTCCCCTCGCCCCCCTCCCTCCTGCTCCCCTCGCCCCCTCCCTCCTGCTCCCCTCGCCCCCCCCCCCTCCAGCTCCCCTCGCCCCCCCCCCCCCCTCCTGCTCCCCTCGCCCCTCCCTCCTGTTCCCCTCGCCCCCCCCCCCTCCTGCTCCCCTCGCCCCCCCCCTCCAGCTCCCCTCGCCCCCCCCCCCCTCCTGCTCCCCTCGCCCCTCCCTCCTGTTCCCCTCGCCCCCCCCCCTCCAGCTCCCCTCGCCCCCCCCCTCCCTCCTGCTCCCCTCGCCCCCTCCCTCCTGCTCCCCTCGCCCCCTCCCTCCTGCTCCCCTCGCCCCCTCCCTCCTGCTCCCCTCGCCCCCCCCCCTCCTGCTCCCCTCGCCCCTCCCTCCTGCTCCCCTCGCCCCCTCCCTCCTGCTCCCCTCGCCCCCCCCCTCCTGCTCCCCTCGCCCCTCCCTCCTGCTCCCCTCGCCCCCTCCCTCCTGCTCCCCTCGCCCCCTCCCTCCTGTTCCCCTCGCCCCTCCCTCCTGTTCCCCTCGCCCCCCCCCCCTCCTGCTCCCCTCGCCCCCCCCCCCCTCCTGCTCCCCTCGCCCCCTCCCTCCTGCTCCCCTCGCCCACTCCCTCCTGCCCCCCCCCCCCCCTCCCTCCTGCTCCCCTCGCCCCCTCCCTCCTGCTCCCCTCGCCTGCTCCCCCCCCCCCTCCCTCCTGCTCCCCTCGCCCCTCCCTCCTGCTCCCCTCGCCCCCTCCCTCCTGCTCCCCTC
>NC_140180.1:61586061-61618561 GCF_963971535.1 Notolepis coatsorum
AGAATGGAGTCGTTCTGAAAGAATACTAACTAGGTCAATTATTTAGAATCTTTTGTCCATCTTCCTCCAAAATTACTGACACATGGCACTCGTCTCACCTCCTTGTCAGCGTTTGATGAATAACCACAGATCAAAGACGATCAACACAACAGAAGAAGTGTGAATAAATAAATGCATTCATAAACCAAAAATACACTTCCGAAGTGAAGCGTTTTGTTCTTTGATTTGTTTTCATGTTTTAATATTTTTTCCAATTCCAAGAGACACAATAATGTGTCATCTTGTTTTCTGATTCATGATTTAGTGTTGCACATTGAGGCCTACATTGTATCACAGCACTATTTATTATGGATTTTCAGACCCAGCTTAGTTTAAATAATTAAGAAAAACAACAAATCCCTGGCATAAACTAGAACTAGAACTAGAACTAGAGCTAGAACCAGAACCAGAACCAGAACCAGAACACTTATCCATCAGGCAGGACAACATGAAGTACAGTACCATGTACTGTATGAACATTACTGTATGAACATTACTGTATAAACATTACTGTATGGACATTACTGTATGGACATTAGCATTCAGTCCCATGGTTCATATACACATACTGTACATCATACTGTATATGAATAGATACAGACCATATGCAAGCACACACACTAGAGTTTTGGACTGAAATGCATACCCGAGCTGGGCTCCATCCGACCCAAGTGAGTTGAACCCTTAACCCTACTTGCCCGAGATGATACAATACTGAGACTGCAGTGTGTCTTCTTTACATAGACTGCAGTCAGGGAGCGAAATTTACTTTTTGACTCACCGGCCAGTGGCGGGTAGATGGGAAGAGTCTACCCGCCAAGCATATTTCTTACCTGCCAAAATTATTTTGATTAAAAAAATATATATATATATTTTATATAAAACATTTTTTTTAAATAAAATATATATTATATAATCATACTTGTAGTTGTATTATCTGCGAGACATCGCCAACACGCAATAAGTCAAAATGCTTGCTATCTGCAAACAGCTCCACTGTCTGTGTGTATACTTGAGTAGCCTCCAGCTCCAGCAAGGATTCTCCGGCCCTGCAGCTAGACCCTATATTCAGCTAGACCCTACATTCAGCATGCAAGGATTCTCCGGCGATGCAGCTGGACCCTATTTATAACGTTACGGTTCTTTTGTCAAATCACATTCAACATGCCCTCAGCTAGAATACGCATTCAATCAATGTTATAAGACATTGATATCAGGAGCTATCTGTAGCTACTGCTAGCCGGTAGAGATAACGTTAAGACAATTTAGTTTACTGGGACAGATAGATCTAACGTGAGCTAGCTAAGCTAGCTAACGAGGGAACGGAGGTATTATGCACTCGAGTCGACTATTGCTGGAGCATTTGTTGATATCAGCAGCTATCAGTAGCTAGCCAGCTAGATACCGTTAGACAATGCCTCGTCATGTATTAAACTAAAAGTGAATAGTTGACTGGGTCATTGTTTAAACAGTAACGGTAGCTCATGGAGGTCCGATATAGACTAGAGCAGACTGCCCGCATATCGCAATGGTGGCGTTTCAGGAAGTAAACAAGCCAAATGAGAGCTTCCGATTGGTCATTTGCTTTCTTTCTCATGAAACCAGTCACGTCACTCTACTGTGATTGGACCGTTGACTTGAGTGCAATGTGGGACTTGTAGTTTTTTAACGATCTCGCGGCGGAGAAAAAAAAGACGAGAGAGGCTATAATCTGTACTCGCACAATCAAAATAAGAGTATCGTTATGAACTACACGTCTACACGCCACACGGCGGGCAGCCCTCTAAGTGTCAAGCGCCAAAGGTAAAAACTGAGCGCCCCTGGCGGGCGGCGGGCTTTAGTTTCGGTCCCTGACTGCAGTGTATCTTCTTTACATAGACTGCAGTGTATCTTCTTTACATAGACTGCAGTGTATTTTCTTTACATAGACTGCAGTGTATCTTCTTTACATAGACTGCAGTGTATCTTCTTTACATAGACTGCAGTGTATCTTCTTTACATAGACTGCAGTGTCTTCTTTACATAGACTGCAGTGTCTTCTTTACATAGACTGAAGCGTTTCTTCTTTACATAGACTGCAGTGTATCTTCTTTACATAGACTGCAGTGTCTTCTTTACATAGACTGCAGTGTCTTCTTTACATAGACTGAAGCGTTTCTTCTTTACATAGACTGCAGTGTCTTCTTTACATATACTGAAGCGTTTCTTCTTTACATAGACTGCAGTGTCTTCTTTACATATACTGCAGTGTCTTCTTTACATAGACTGCAGTGTATCTTCTCTGCCTCTTGTCTCTCTCTCACTGCTCAGTGCTGAGAGGGACTGTGTGCTGTGTGCTCTGCTGATTGCTCCCCTCTACCTCTCCCTCTCTCTCTCTCTCTCTCTCTCTCTCTCTCTCTCTCTCTCTCTCTCTCTCTCTCTCTCTCTCTCTCTCTCTCTCTCTCTCTCTCTCTCTCTCTCTAGTTCTCACACACACACACACACACACACACACACACACACACACACACACACACACACACACACACACACACACACACACACACACACACACACACACACACACACACACACCCTCTCTCGGCAGGTCCTTGCCCTTTCAAACCTCTTACTCAAAAGAGACATTAGAGCCCCATTGAGTCCAATCATGGAGGGCAACCAGGCAGGAAGACATTTCGTGTCATGTACACAATGCCCATGTACTGTAACATCGGCATGTGCACAATAAAAGGGGCACTTTGCTAGAAACTAGAAAAAGATTACCCTAATTACGTCCCCCAATATTTTTTAACCATATTTAAGTAATGAGTAATCATGTAATTAATCATGTCACCCTGTAACTGGCTATATTGGTTTGTCCAATCGTACAACATATATTCAGCACTGCAATTATCATACATGGCTGCTTTATGTGTGTTATATGTGAACGCTCGTGATTGGCTATTACAAATAATCCAACCATGTAATAATCCATATGACGTGAAATCAGACATTAGGGCCTTCCTCTACTCATGATTAAATCCCATGAGTGACAATAAGTGGTTATTAATAACAGCGCTGGAAAATATAGCTGTAGCTTTCTACGGTAGGAAAATATTCAGAAATGGAATTGTCGCCAATTTAGCCCACAGGTTTTCAAAATGGTCGCTTAATATCAGTCCATTGGTAAAGTGAGTTATTTGGACAAACTGCTATCAAGTCATTCTAGTCACATATCAGAATGACCAGCTACTCGCTCAGGTATTATATACACCCCTCTATCCACTCACCACGTCCCCCAACAGCTGTTCTTTCTATACAATATTTACCAGTCTTGCATAATTGTGAGAAAGAGTATGAGAGAGAGAGAGCTGGAAAATGGTAGAAGCTACAGTGTGATACAAGGGTAGAAAGTGTCATTATAGGCCCACTGTCAAAATACATGGAATGCACTCTCAGTAGCCAATGTCCCGGCGTGCCTGCATATACTGTACCTGGGGTGCAGGAAATATCCTACAATTTCCCTATTTCCCTACAATTTCCATAATCATACTCATACCCGTGACATGTAATCACACACCAAACACACTTTCAAATCCACTTCCACAGTCCCATCTTAGTCAGTGCACGTCTGTAGTCAGTGTAGAATATGAGCAAACTCACATAAAAAAGAGCATAGGGAAATTGGATGTCATTATCTGTGGCCCAGCTATGTGCAAGCACGCTGGGACACTGTGTAGAATGCACTGTGCAATACCCAGCCATCACACACATTGGTCACTTTAAATCAAAGCTTTCTAGACTAATATCTGCATGAACAGACACTCTGGGCAAAGGTTGTTGATTCAGGACCATGGCCAGCGCTTCACACCAGACACATAATGGCACCATTATAATGCACCAGTATAGTTATTGTTTACTGACAAATTAGAAAGGAATAATATAGTAGTTCTGGCTCAATTATCACATTTCAAGATTCAAGGGTTATCCAAATGCAAATTTTCAAAAGACACATTTAAGAAATCGGATAGACATCAGTCTTTAATTTCACAATCCATGTTGCATTTTATATTGGCATTTGAAAAAGTAGTTGAATGTTATGTAGTTGAATGTTTAGGGTGTACAGCTAGACTCCAGCTTTTGTCATATTTAAATCAACATTTAAATCCCTGTCCTTTTGTTATATGAATTGATCTTACCATCATGTGCACCTGTATCTGTTTATGGACATTAAGTGATCGTTTTCAAATGAGTGCTGGCAATGGTTTTGAATGAAATGTCCTGCTTGGTTGCCTCCAGTGTTGAAGCATGCGATAGCATTTACATTAATAAGCGTGATCATTGACCTTCTCTGTGCAAATGCCATGGTACCCATGTGCACAACACGGGTATTCCCTCAGTGTGTGAAATGGCTATTGAACTCACAGTAGTAGACATTGAGACTAACCGGGAACAATGTACTGAACATCAAATCCAAATTACTATTCAAACCCCAGTCCAAGAAAGGAATTTGGAGTTTAGATTGAATTTAGGTCCGTTTTAAATACATCTGAAATATCATTTTTTCCACCCATATGAAAACAGCCACAAAAGGTTTAAAACACAAAAACATTCAAATGAATAAAATAAAAACATATGAATAAAAAGGTTTAAAACTAAAAAACATTAAAATGAATCAAATAAAATAAAATATAAACATAAAACATAAAAACATAGGAGCAGTAAGAAAACAGGCCCTAGTGCAGGGGTGGGCAATTATTTTTCCCGGGGGGCCGAATGAGCAACTGAAAATATGTTGGAGGGCCGGGCCAAAATTCCAAACTCAATTATGCATAATATACATTTTATTTCTATATAAAAAGCAGTAAATGGCATTATTTTGACCCCTGGTAAGAGTGTATGTTATTATTTGGCAATTAAAAGGTGAGGTTAGCTTTCAAAAATATCATTTATTCAAATAGAATTTATTTCCAAAATGATAAACAAAATGTGAAACATTAATAACAAAGGGCATGTATGAAAAAGTGCTATACAAATAAAGTTATTATTTTGAGTTTCATATACTATTGAAACAAGGATTTTCTTAGCTTTCTAAAGACATCACATCATCTTATAGCCAAAATAAACAAGACATGTCACTGAACTGTGTAAAGAAAAGTGTCCCAGTCCCAGTAGCCTTTTTTACTTTACATGCCTATATTAAACATTTAATGTTTTCAGAACTGTGCAAAAAAAAGAAAAAAAAATATCAAGTGTCCCATTTCACTTGTTATATTTCCACATTTTAGTGTTCTTCAGCTTTTTTTTTTTTTTCATTCAGTGTGATAAATCCAGTCTCTGTTGAGCTTTAACAAGTCCATCAAAGTCAGGTTGCATGTCTGAGGTGGAGATGCGAAGCACAGCTGCCAGATGTTCATCAGTGAGAGAGGATATGTACCTGGACTTGGTAAACGTCATGACTGAGAATGTCTGTTCACATATAGGTGGATCCAAAGAGAACCAACATCTTCTGAGCATGTCTCCTCATGTTTGGAAAGTTCTCCTCCTTGAGAGCAGAGTAGAACTCTAGCAGTGATGCTGACTTAAAGTGCTCTTTCAGTAGTGAATCAGACTGCAGGTCAATGAGTTCAAGCTGAACATCAGTGGGTGCACTATCAACACTGCAGGTAAAGGGAGAGGAAACCAGCTGCATTTCATCCTCAACCTCTTTGAAATCTTGAAAATGCCTTGAAAATTCATCATGCAGTGCTCCCAACATGGATGAGTACCTGTGCCGGTGATCAGCTGATGGTTTGACTTCTTTCAGGGTTTTCATGTGTTTGAGATTGTTGCTGCCTAGTTGCCTTGAAATTAATTGCAACTTTGTCATGAAGGCTTTCACATGGCTATGCATTTCATGAGCAAAAATGCCCTTGCCCTGCAGTTGTGTGTTCAGTAGGGATGGGTACCGTTCACATTTGAACCGATACGGTACCGGTACCTGTGAATCGATACCGGTACCCAACGGTACCTTTTTTCTGTACTTTAGTCTCAAAAAATGTAATCTACCTACAGTACCTCAGTTGTGAAAAAAGAAATCCAAACTTCAAATAACCACACTTTCGACCGTTTTCTGCTTGCCCCGACTGCTTTGTTGTTGAATCAAGTCAAATCCTAGGTAAGCGTATATTGTGCGTGTGAACGTTGACATGAAAAGAAAAAAGTAAAAAAAATATATATAAAATATAATTTTTTTTTTATTTTTATTATCATGTAATCTTTCGCGGGCCGGTCAGAATCATCCCGCGGGCCGTATCCGGCCCGTGGGCCGTACAATGCCCAGGTCTGCCCTAGTGGAAGGCAGAGTAAAATAAATGGGTTTTAAGGCTGACCTTGAAGGCACCAAGGGAGTCTGAGGCCTTGATGGCCAGACCTGAGTGACCTGGATGCAGGTTGAGGGGCGAGGAGGTCCTGGAGGTATAGGTCGGGCCGGAGTGATTTATGGCCTTGTATAGACCAGCAGGAGAACCTTGAAGTTGATCCGCTGGTTTATTGGCAGCCAGTGAAGGGAGTGGAGGACTGGGGTGCTGTGTTGAGTTGTCCGGGTTTTGGCGGCACTGTTCTGGACGTACTGTAACCTCTGGATGCTTTTGGAGGGAAGGCCTGCCAGCAGAGAGTTACAGTAGTCGATGCGAGAACTGACAAAGGCATGGACCAATTTTTCATGGAGCTGTATGTGGGTGTGTCTGGGTAGTGTAGAGGTCTAAGCACTCGCCTACCACCACAGAGACCCGGTTCAATTCCAGGCAGTGGTACCTCCGGCTTGGTCAGTCATCCCTATGAACACAATTGGCAGTGTTCGTGGGTGGGAAGTCGGTGGGGTATGAGTCCTGGTCACTGCAATAGCGCCTCCTACTTGTTCGTCAGGCACCTGTTCAGCAGGGAGGGGATCTGGGGGAGATAGCGTGAACTTCCACACGCATTAAGCTCTCTCAGTGAAACTGCTCACTGTCAGGTGAAATGAAGCAGCTGGCGACTACACATGTAATGGAGGAGACATGTGGTAGTCTACACCCTCCCCAGGCCGACAGTAGGGCAGTGCAATGACCAGGAGGGAATTGGCATAACGACTCAATTGGGAGCAAAAAAGAAAGAAATTAAGAAATGTGATCGTGGTCACAAGTGGCCTGCAGTGATTAAATCAGTACCAAAGTTCTGGGCCCAAAATGTATCACACTTCTAGGAATATGAGTACTGACCTAGGATCAGTGCTCATGTTACATAACTACATACACCTCACTGTGACATATACGCCAATCTGGTCTTAGATCAGCTGAATCAACCAATACAGGCCCAGGCCCTGGCATAAAGTCCTCTGCTGCTCTCATTATTAACAACTCAGAAGGAGCACCTCTTCACCACCTGCATAATCGCTATACCCTTTTGTTAGAATGTCAGACTACACATTGGCATTTGTACTGTGACATTTGTGGCGGCCATTATGGGCCATGTGGCCAGGTATATCTAGCATCAGTGTGGTCAATACGTTGACGTTGGCAGTGCCAACGTTCATAGTGTGTAGTTAGGCGTGTTAGACTGTTAGACTGCGTGTTAGGTTTCTTCATTGAGCTCTTATCCGTACCATCAGGGCACAGGTATCTTGTGTTTTATTATAAACTGTCAACTGTTGTGTTAGCTGGTTATTTAATTCACAGGAAAACATTACGGCTAATATTTAATATTTAGTTAAATTCAGGCAGACAAGAATGTTTTTGTCCCACCTCAAATACAGTAGAATTAAACTAAGCGATCAAACACACACGCACGCACGCACGCACGCACGCACGCACGCACGCACGCACGCACGCACGCACGCACGCACGCACGCACGCACGCACGCACGCACGCACGCACGCACGCACACACACACACACACACACACACACACACACACACACACACACACACACACACACACACACACACACACACACACACACACACACACACACACACACACACACACACACACACACACACACACACACACACACACACACACACACACACACACACACACACACACTCAGCGCTCAGAGGCCTCTTGGACAGATGGATTCTCCAGACGAGCATACTAGAGTTTACGTGCTGCTATATTTTGTTATGTAAGCATATTAAACACAGCACGAACACGTGGGTTTGATATATGTAACATATATATTTAGTTACGTAAGCACATTAAAGACAACACACAAACACATGTGTTTGATATTATGTAACATTATATATTTAGTTATGTACACAGATTATACACAACATGAACACAGGTGTGTTTGTGTGATTTGCTTTGGGATATGCAGGTATGAAATGCAAGACAAACTAAGAGCATGATATAACCAGGTTAAGGTTCCAATCATCGTTGCAGAGCACATGCAAGGCTGTTGTCCCAATAGGGACATTGTTATAGTTATACACTGACAATTATGTTTTAGGCTAGTTAGCATGTGACAATGACACCATCTCCGCTGAGAACTGACTCACGTTTTTCGGTGACTAGAAAGCATTATCGGAATTTCTCAATCTCATATTCATACTGAATATCTGCCCATGGCCGATCGATCTGGCCATCCCTAGTCCCACTGATCCTCTCTTATCTACATTTCTAGTGAAGGAAGAGACAGCAGAATAGCTTGAATAGAAACCTTTCATTAGACACAGAACCTACATACTGAAATCAGCACTTGTTGAGGGTAACAGAGTTTCTTTGTTTTGTTTTGTTATCAGAGTCAGATTGATTGATTGATTGATTGATTGGAAACTTTATTAACAGATTGCAGAATGGGTACAATACAGTACAGCTCAATACACACAATTGTTAAGGGGATGCAGACCAGAGAAAGACTTTCGTCTTGTTTACATCAGGGTCCCCCATTTTCAATTCATCAGGACATATATGACATACATGACATACAGATATACAGTACTGCTACATCTATACATTTATGACATACCAGATTTGCAAATACAGTACTGTTTGTTTGATTCAGATATTTTATTTTTCATGTATGGACGAATCCACATTGGAATACAGGTACAGAGCAACACTGTGTGTCTACAACTAATCCAATACAGGAGCAGAGTAGAAACAGTAAAAAAATAAAAATAAAAAAAAACACAGACAGTATAAACGGACAAATGCTAAGGTTAATATCAACATCCCCTAAAGTGGTCAAGTGCATAATGCATAGAGGCACAATTTACAGTAGAAGTGCATATAATCAAAGTGCGTGATGCACAGACACACAGAAACAGCACTTCCACAACCTCACTAAATAACACACCAAAATAAAATAGGATAATACAAATCTAGCCTTTGGAGTTATTCAGGCTGCGCACAGCACTGGGGAAGAAACTCTTAGTAACCCGAGAGGTAGAGCATGTGATAGAGCGGTAGCGTCTGCCCGACGGGAGAGGGACAAAGAGGCCTGCGGCTGGGTGACTATCTGGTCACCTGACTGCCTTGCGAAGTGCTGGGGCAAAGCACTGGAGCATTGATGGGACCGGGTTCTGTGTCCAGTTCTGGAGGCCAACATAGAGAGTGGCATGGCGTTGCTCCTGACACTCTCCACCTGGAGTGGTGCTGAGTGCCTCTGCCTCAGCCCCCATGGGACCATGCTGAAACTGTTAGGATAATTAACTGCTCAGGGTTCGATTCCCGCTTGGGGACCAGGTTTCCGCATTGCCAGGTACCCAGGTGGGGTATCTCCCGGGCCTTTCTGTGTGGAGTTTGCATGTTCTCCCCGTGCTCACAAGGGTTTCCCCCCGATAAGATAAACCCAATGGAAAAACATGCACAACAGATTGCTAACGCTGTCGCGTTCCTTGACGAAGATGGACAGGAGCACTTGGATTGGTCCCCGAAGCCCCTATCTGCTCCCGGTTGCCCTTGGGGGGGAAGGACGACGGGATGGGTCAAGCGCAGAGACTCGATTTCATTGGCGACCCAAAGAAAAATTGCATGTGTGTTCCTATGTGTGCCGCCCATCGCATGTGTGTTTCACTGCATGATGATTAAAGACTTCTTCAAAAGTCCAGTTATTATTATTATGCTCTGGCACAATTATCAGTCCTAATGACTTCTGCCACCCATTATTGTCCATATGTGCCCTCCTCCTCCTCTTTCTCTCTCCTCCTCCTTGAAATGGCAAAACCATTTATTATTCATACAATAAGTCTCTCTCTGTCTCTACAGTATCTGACTGTGTAGTACAATGCATTCTACCGTACAATCCATTGAGTGCCCTGATCAGAGTTCACTTGTCCTCATAACTTGGCAACTAAAAAGGGATTGTTCCAGAGATTATCTTACAGTCTTTACTGTACAGAGCCCTGCGAGGTGTATTTTTAGCTAAAGATTGCAATACACAGAATGGGGCCATTTCCTCAGGTTTCTGGATCAGAGTATCTGGCTTCTTATTGGCGCCTGCAGTACAAAGCCCCAGAGCTGCTCTCCCATCTAATGCATGGATACTCTATATAGCCTGAGGTCTAACACTGGGATCCCATTGCAACAAAAGAAGCAACCAGTCTTCCTTCGTTGCCTATTGAGAAGAGCAAGGAGCAGCAGAGAGCAATGTAGAGCAGCCAGAGTGAGTGAAGTTCCCTTATGTTGTCGCAAGATGTCACTGAAAACAGTTGAGTAGTCTTCAACTTGTTCATCTCCCTATAGCTTGACACGCAAGAGCCAACACCGAATCCTAGAGCATGTGTACTGTCACATGATCATTGTATTACATTCGAACTACCATATAACTTCATCTAAAAGCCAAGTCCCAATTAAACACAAAATACGGCCGGGTATATACGTTTTGACAAATAACAAAAAATAATTATTAGGAATTCCTTGGTAATTTTCCCGTATGTCCATTTGAGAATGAGAACCAATGAAGGAAAGGCACAAACAATGGAGGCAACAAACTAAAGTGGGAAAAGGGAATTAACCGAGCTGATCCCAGGAGCTAGGCAGACAAAAGCCTCCTGGTTATACCTTGTATCTCAGTCAATGTACAGCCAGCAATCATATGGAATTTGGACTCAGCGTCCACTAACACCCTACCCTAGTGTTTCATGGTTATTTAAACAGACAGCAACAAGTTCAAGTGACAGCATAGGGATTTGTGTTCAAGTTAAAATTCAGTTGACAGCAATATGATTTGTGAAGCTATCAGTGGACTGAAAATAAAAAAAAACTTTTTCTCAGTACGGTACTGACAATATTGTTCAGTTTCTGACTGTTCAATGCCACCCAATTAACGGGGTGGGGGGGTTCAACTTCAGACAGTTCATAAAAATAAAAAATTAAATGGAGAGAGAGAGAGAGAGAGAGAGAGAGAGAGAGAGAGAGAGAGAGAGAGAGAGAGAGAAAGAGATAGAGAGAGAGAAAGAAGGTACAGTATGAGGAGGTATAAATATATTTCATAATATAATATTTGATGTATATAATATATTATTAAAATAAATTTGCTGGATTTAATGTGATTTCCTTTAATCTAATGTGTATTTGTTAATTTGATTACATCTGTATTGTACAATAATTGTAAAAAAAATATATATATATATATATATATATATATATATATATATATATATATATATATATATATATATATATATATATAATAAACAACAATAAATAACTTCTGCTATAAACCACAGCCACTTCTGGTCTTCTATTCAAATGCAATTACAGATACTTTTAATAACTGAACAGATACAGATAATAACGTTTTTGCAGAGAGAGAGAGAGAGAGAGAGAGAGAGAGAGAGAGAGAGAGAGAGAGAGAGAGAGAGAGAGAGAGAGAGAGAGAGAGAGAGAGAGAGAGAGAGAGAGAGAGGCCGGTGGCTGTGCCCAGTGGAGGGCGGGGATGATAAAAGCCCAGTGTCTGACAGCAGCTGAGGCAGTGCCAAGCACAGGGCCATGACCTGACAGCTCCATATTAAATTATATAGGTGGATGGCTGTGAAATGGGCCTGTGCACTTAAGCCATCTATGTGCTGAGAGATTATTGAGTGCACTGAGGTTGGTGACAGGAAAGGACAGAACAGGGTAGGACATGTCAGGACAGGGTAGGACATGTCAGGACAGGGTAGGGTAGGGCAGGACAGAGTAGGTCAGGGCAGGGCAGGGTAGGTCAGGGCAGGGTAGGACAGGACAGAACAGAACAGAATAGGGTAGGGCAGGACAGGGTAGGACAGAGCAGGGTAGGACAGGACAGGATAAGGTAGGGCAGGACAAGATAGGGTAGGCCAGAACAGGGGTAGGCCAAGACAGGGTAGGACAGGACAGGACAGTGTAGGATAGGACAGGGTAGGGCAGGACACAATACATGGTAAAGCCATTGTAGCAATAGTCTGCTAATGTAGGACATCACAAGGTACTGCTCTATCACTCCAAAATAAAAATATTCACAGTTCTTTATGTGTTAAAATAATGGATGTGAGAGCATTCAAAGTTCAATATGCTTAAAAGTATACACAATATATACTGTACGAATAATACAATTTCACAAGAGTCTTATATACTGTCATTCTGACTGTTCTGTGTGGCGTACAGTTTGTAAATTTCAGACAGACTGTGTTTTGCTGTTCAGCATTATTTGGACAACCTGGTTTATGATTTCCACAGCTGCTTTATAGCTGATAGCTTAGAGACAGTTACGCTGCGCCTAATGATATAGCTCTCTCTCTCTATCTCTCTCCTTCTCTCTCTCTCTTCTCTCTCTCTCTCTCTCTCTCTCTCTCCCTCTCTCTCTCTCTCTCTCTCTCTCTCTCTCTCTCTCTCTCTCTCTCTCTCTCTCTCTCTCACTTTCTCTCTCTTCTTCTCCTCTCTCTCTCTCTCTCTCTCTCTCTCTCTCTCTCTCCTCTCTCTCTCCCTCCTCTCTCTCTCTCCCTCCCTCCCTCCCTCCCTCCCTCCCTCCCTCCCTCCCATTGGAATCTGAGACTCTGGTCCCACACTGAGATTGCCTACTGTTATATAACTTTTCAACTAGTGTTTGCAGGAACATTTACTGTTTATTGTAGCTGCTGCTGAGTATGTGTGTTTATGTGTGTCTGTGTGTAATTTGCTTAGGTGTCTTGGATTGTAGTGATATATTACAGCAGTTAGGTGTCTGTGATTACTTGGTATAGTCAAGTCAAGTCAGTAAAATGTATTTGTATAGCCCAAAATGTTGCTGCGGGGGGGAGTTCCAGAGGGTGGGAGCTGCCACACTGAAAGCTCTGTCCCCAAAGGTCCGCAGTCTGGTCGGGGAATGGAGAGCTGACCAGTGTCTGATGATCACAGGGACCGTGACTGAGTGAGGGGGTGGATGATGTCAGTGAGGTATTGAGGTGCCAGAGCATGGAGGGACTTGTAAGTGAGCAGGAGGGTTTTGTAGCTGATGCAGGATTTGATGGGGAGCCAGTGGAGGTGGATGAGGTTGGGGTGATGTGCTGCCAGGGTTTGGTGCGGGTGAGCACTTGAACTTGAACATACTGGAGCCTGTCCAGGGTTTTGCTTGGAACCCCGGACAGGACCCCGTTGCAGTAGTCCAGGCAGGAGGTGACGAAGGCATGGATGATGGTCTCAGCTGTGGAGTCAGAAAGTGATGGTCAGAGGTTTGGAGATGTTTCTGAGGTGATAGAAGGCGGATTAGGTGACAGAACCGACATGGCTTGATAGGAAAGGGTGGAGTCCAGGATGACGTTTGGGAAGGGCAGATGGAGCAGCCGTCTATGTCCAGGGTGAGATCTCCAACCTTCCGGAGCAGGGCCTTATTGTTGTTTTATTGTTGTTCAGTTTGAGGTTAGATGACATCCAGGTTTTTATTTCGTGGAGGCAGTTGACAAGGGAGCGTGGGGGGAGCTGGGTGGATGTTGGTGGAGAGGTATAGTTGTTGAATTGGGCCAAGTACAGAACCTTGGTTGACTGGGGCCGGGTGGAACTGGAATCGCCGATGGTGATAAACTGTGTCCGGGTGGTGAGGTAGGGTTGAAACCAGGAGAGTGCTGAGCCAGTGATGCCAAGGTTGTCTGATAGGTGGTTGAGAAGGATGGAATGGGAAACTGCATCGAAGGCTGCAGAAAGGTCCAGGATGAGGATGCTGATGTGGCCGCAAGGAGGAGGTCGTTGGTGATTTTGATGAGGGCGGTCTCTGTGCTGTGGTGAGTTCTGAAGCCGGATTGAAAAGGCTCATAGAGCTCATGGTTGGACATATATTGATGGAGTTGGGCGGCCACTGCCGTTTCCAAGATTTTACTAAGGAAAGGAAGGTTGGAGATCGGGCGTTAGTTGTTGAGCTCGTCTGGCTCGAGGCCGGGCTTCTTGAGGATGGGAGTGACGGAGGTGTTTTAAAGCAGGTGGGACGAGGCCAGATTTAAGTGAGGAGTTGATAATGTTGACCATGGTGGGGCAGAGAGCAGGGAGACAGATCTTGACCAGGGTAGTAGACATGGGGTTGAGTGAACAGGTGGAGGCTTTGGCCGTAGCTATAGCTTGGCAACTTGAGGACCATCCACCGGTGAGAAGGAGGAGAGGCTGCATTGGGGGGGACACCCAGGAGGAAGAGCAGGTGAGGGGGAGGAGGGGGGTACCACTACTAGCTGCTGGTAGGTGGTGTTACTTGGTCTGGAAGAAAACAAGGAATCCGGAGCAGAGGTTGTGGGCACCAGACGGGCGGGGGGGGGGGGGGGGGGGGGGGGGGTCGAGGGGGGGAGTAGCCGGTTGATGGTGGAGAATAGGTCCTGGGTGTTTTAGCTGGTTACCAATGAGGGTGGAATAGTAGTGTGTTTTGGCCTTGGAGAGAGCTACCTTGTAGGACTGCACGTGGTCCTTATAGGCCTTGAGGAAGCCTACTTTGCTGGAACAATTCATTTTGCACGTATACAGTACGTTGTGTGTGCTTGTGCACTGAGGCTACCTCACTAAGCCGTTTCTCACGCATTTATTAGTTCTAGCAATAGGAATACATCAAACCAACAATAAATAATATCATAGAGAAAGACAGTATATGGAATATTAATACAGTATATTCCACTGTGGTATAATATGTCCTCATGTAAATACACCCCCCCCCCCCCTCTCTGTGGAATAAGACATTCCTCTCCCAAACCTGTACCCCCCCCCCCCCCCCCAATTGACCTATCAAATGGGACCACACACCCCCTTGTTGAACTATAAAGGGCTCCTCCCGACCACAATCGAGTCTTCTTACCTGGGTCATTTCAGCTGATCACCTGGGGAAGCCCTCAGCCATTCTCTCTATGTAATTCTATCTGTTTGGTTAATAAACCCTTGTTATTATCCAAGCCTCGGTTGACTGAGAACTTCTTCATCAGGATATCTGGTTGACTGAGAACATTCTTCATCAGGATATCTACAAATATCCCACACCACTATACAGTAGCTATATCCGCGGCGATCGTGTAGTTATTATTTATTTAGTTTGCAGTGTGTGTAATGCTCACGATGCCTCATTGAGTCAGGACTATAAATGCTAAACATAATTGTTAATGACACAAATATTATTATCATTATAATTATATTTTATATTATATATTAATTATAATAATAATAATAATAATTTAGGACCTGCTCCGAGGTCATCATTTGGCACACATGCGAACCATGCATACAATGCGTATCTGCGATTAACCCATCCCGTCGTCCTTCCCCCCCAAGGGCAGCCGGGAGCAGACAGGCGCCCACGTGAGCCGCGCCAGGGGACCAATCCAAGTGCTCCTGTCCGTCTTCGTCAAGGACGCCACAGCGTTAGCGATCTTGTTGTTGTGCATGTTTTTCCATTGGGTTTATCTTATCGGGGGGGGAAACCCTTGCGAGCACGGGGAGAACATGCAAACTCCACACAGAAAGGCCTGGGAGATACCCCACCTGGGTAACTGGCATCATGGAAACCTGGTCCCCAAGCGGGATTCGAACCCTGGACCTTCTTGCTGTGAGGCGACAGTGTTAACCACTACACCACGGATGTCTGTAGTATCGGCAATCCCCAATGACTTGAAAACACGGGCGCACAGTGGTCTGTCCGACTTGCGACTTTTCAAGTTCGTAAATCCTACATAAATCCTACAACGAATTTACAATACGAATGCCGAATAAGTACGTAAATCGAGTTACGAAGGAATTCCTTGGTAACTTTTACGTATGTTTGTTCGAGAATGAGGACCATTGTGATCTGTCTGAGTAAAAATATTTCTTGGAGCATCAAACAAGAATTGCGAGCCCTTTACTTCATACTACTGTATCTACATTATGAATTATGTGGTTCAACTGTAGATTTATGCGTGCCTATCACAAGAATCTTTTCATAATGCTTTTAATATATTATTCAATATATCCTTGAAACCCAATAAGCTTAAATCACATATGACATCCATACGGATTTGGCAAAAAGAAAATCATATAAAATTCAATATATCTTGCAAATCCAATATGTTACACGTAGGATTTCCATAGGGATTTGGCATTGCATGACTCATAAGCTTCTGTGTGTCACTCACAGCACAGTCTAATGTTATCCTATTACATTTGAACCTCCTCCCACAGTGCTTCAGCCTCTCTCCTCAGTGTCAGAGAGCTAATGATGGGTTAAGCAGGCAGTAGTAGGCTATATACTATAGTATCCGATCCTATTTGCTACTATCAGCTGTTATTTGTGGTGAATGTGAAATGTGAATGTTACCATTAATCCGCCTTAGTGCTGGTGTGTGTGTGGGCCAGGTTGTTGGCTGTGAATCCTTTGAACCTGCGTTATGCTAGGGATTGGGGGGCGTGCACTAGCCGGTAGCTCATCAGTGTGACTATATTACTGTGTGTGTGTGTGTGTGCGTGTGTGTGTGTGTGTGTGTGTGTGTGTGTGTGTGTGTGTGTGTGTGTGTGTGTGTGTGTGTGTGTGTGTGTGTGTGTGTGTGTGTGTGTGTGTGTGTGTGTGTGTGTGTGTGTGTGTGTGTGTGTGTGTGTGTGTGTGTGTGTGTGTGTGTGTGTGTGTGTGTGTGTGTGTGTGTGTGTGTGTGTGTGTGTGTGTGTGTGTGTGTGTGTGTGTGTGTGTGTGTGTGTGTGTGTGTGTGCGTGCGTGCGTGCGTGCGTGCGTGCGTGCGTGCGTGCGTGCGTGCGTGCGTGCGTGCGTGCGTGCGTGCGTGCGTGCGCGTGTGTGTGTGTAGGCCTACATGTGTGCTTGTGCTATTCACTCATAATTTGTGTTACGAGTTTCTCTTGTCCTGTGATGGGCCTTTAAACAATATATATATATATATATATATTATTACTGTCTCATAACAGTTGGCAGGTACGATAGCCAGTGTTGGGAAAGTTCACTTTCTACATGAACTAGTTCAGTTCACAGTTCACACATTTTTCAGTTCATAGTTCATAATTCAAAATCTTTAACTAAAGTTCATGGTTTCAAAAATGAACTAGTTTATAGTTTATAGTTATTTTTTCAATACGTTGCTGCAAGCTATTATTTTTCCAAATTATTGCCACAACCCATATAGAACCACAGACAGCAATCAGAATACTGGCATTTCCATAACGCTTTGCTGCCACCCATTCAGTCCACACTAGTAGCAGCTGCAGCTGCTTTTAAAACACGAGGAAAAACTTGCTGCTTGAATGGTCTTTATTATGAAAACAAAAACAGGACTGTAGTCCTTAAGGTGCAAATGTTTTTCCATTTCAATACTTAATTATTGTTGTAATGACGTATTTGTGACAGGCGCGTACGCTGTTGCCAGATTGGGTGGTTTTCCGTATCTGTTTACGGTGTGTTTTCGCTGGGTTTTCGCCTGGAAGGCATCTTCGAAATCTGGCACACTTTTGAACGAAGTTATACTGTGATAGAGAGCCGAGAATGAACGCGTTCACAATTACGTTCATCTAGCGTAAACACTACGTTCAGTTCACGTTCGCCCCAAAATATGAACGAGTTGAACGGTACATCACTGACGATAGCGTTGGTAATGTGGCGTGAGGCTGACTCTAGCTCTGTATTCATACTGGTATCAGAGACACTGCATAAGGAAGAGGATGCATCCAAGCTATGTCAATGGGATGAAAATGGACACGGTTCCAGTCACTTAAAAGTTGCGGTACCTTTACACAGGCACGACCGTTACTGTGAGATCGCAGGACAAAGTCAACCAGATCTGGATCGAACAAATCCTCTGGATCTACGAGTCAGAAAAAACATCAGTTCAGTGTCAGAATGTTCAGAACCACTTCCACCTGTCAGAGAAGGTCCAATATCGACCTACAATTCAGAGTCCAAACCTCTACATTTCCTATAGAGGTGTAGTCTGACGTCACTTTAGTTTCCCACGCGGTCCACCCGTATAGGGATTTATCATTGGGAAAATGTATTATCGGCTATTGTAATAATTCTGCCTCATGAACATTGGCAAGCTTTCCATTTTTGCACAAAATGAGTTCCCTTCTATCACTAACATCATAGTTTAATGGGATCTATAAAGGAATATCTTATCTTATCTTAAGCATTTTTGGTTGAAATAAAGTTAGTTATAAGGTTGTTTAATTCGTTGTTAAAAGATAACTACACTTACCTAATACACGTCACGGCCATTGTGTAGTTCCTCAGTGAACGAAAACATAAACGTTGTTATTTCGCTACTTTGGCGATTAATTGCAGATTTTTTCATGTTGAGCTATAGATTCAGTGGCATCGTTTCAGTAAAAGGCAAGGTATGGCGAGGACGGAGGGGGGGGGGGGGGGGTGAAGGATTTTTTTTTGTCAAATCAGTTGTGCAATAGTCACTTTTGGTGAGTTGTTTCTATACAATTCAGTTATATGACATTTAGGTATGACACAGGACTACACAAGCATTTTTAGTATAGAAATGTGTCAACAGACTAAAGCAGGGAACCACAACATTTTGCATACGAATTATGCAGAATGTAATATCATAACTGTCTATTACTTTTCTTGCAATTGAGCCAATTTTCCTTAGGTACGGTTTTGAGGTGTGTGTTCAACAGAATGTAGTATCAAAAACACATTCACAAAAAGTATGGGTTACTGAATGCTGAACTGCACTGTTATAATCACTAAGCCATTGTAAGACCTTACCTGTGTCCCTGTATCACTTGTCTCTGCTGCCCTTTGATTAAAAAACATCCCTATGTCCATTTTCCTTTTTTTGGGGGCATATTTCAGTTAGTCACAGTAAAAGTCACCTAGTAAAAGTGAGATAATTGACAATATCAAAACATGCTAGGGCTGTACCGAATAGTTCAAATCTTCGTTCATAATGTTGACATTCGAATTCTAAATCAACATACAAAATTGTAATAAAAAATATATATATAAAAAAGAAAAGAAAAAAATTCTGCCAAGGTTGCCATACCAGAACGACGCCCCTGTATAGATTGTGGATGAATACACACAGAAAGGTACACCATGCCAATGTTCATGTTTTATTTGTTTTCAACAAGAATGTGTCCATTGGAAATACATTGCGATTTCAAGAGGGGTGGACCCTGCGGGAAACGGCAATGATGTAACCACTACACCTCCCTATTGGAGTGGATGGATCGTGCACCTGCTCTAGTCTCCTAAAGGTGGAGGGGGAGGTGGCACCTTATATAACCCACATGGCACAACACACGGACATGAGAATTAGTTGATTTGTCTCCTTTCTGAAACATCCCTGCTGGTATTTCACTTTATGCAGTGTGTAACTGAGGGGTACAATTCCCTGACTGTATGGTTAGATATGATACTTACTACCACTACCTCTTGTACTTTAGACTCTGGCCACCCAGTACTAGGTATGAATATGTTGAACACTCCCACCTGATAAACGGATCCAACACAAATGTACCAAATCGAAAGTTTGAGTTTTAATACATAGCAAAAGGTATGTACAACGATCACTTAATTACATTTATGATTTGAAATAGTATGCACTTTTATGGCAAATGAGTATTCGTAGGTAGATCAATATCGAATGTCCAATCTCTGATTGCGCAGGAAGCAAATATACAACCTGGAATATTTAGGGAACAATAGCGATGATACTTGAATGATTATATAGCTGGATACACTAGGGGAAGGTTCCGACTGCTTGTAGGACAGCTGGAGGGGGGGGGGGGGTTAGAGAGTCACTGGCTGGATCCCGTCTGGCCGAGGGTATCTTGGGAGAGTCCACAGTTGTGCGACACGGTGCCCAACGATCCTCGATCCACAGATGAATGCAGTTGGACCCTCTGTGGCCGGCGTCCTCCGGTCCACGACGGAGAGACGTGAGGCGACCTCACTGTGCAGAGCGCCGTCTCACCTGTCGTCCTCTCCGGGGGGGGTATTTCCAACACACCGCAGTGTTGGCCTTTATCCATAGAATAATCAAAGTACTCAAAGCATAATCCAAGCCGGGGAAGGCTAGCCGTCGTCGGTAGAATAATCCAATATACAGGTCCACTCGCTCTTTGGCCTGGAGCTCCTCGGGTGCAGCTTCACGTGGGGTCAACCACCCTGGATAAGCGTCCAGCTGATGCCCGAAACGATGGGGGTGCTGATTACTATAGAACTCTTACCGCACGAGGCACTATATATGAATAGACTATTATTAGCTTAATAGAATACGTCCAACTCGACGATATAGTGCCAAATATGACTATTCAAATATTAATATACACGATGTCTCAATGCCGATACTGGGCCGAATTGGCCTTACTGCCCACACGTGGTTCGCGGGGAGGCTTTTGCGTCTGTCACTCTGTTGGAGGGTAAGGAACTGGACTAAAAGAAAGTTCTACTTTAATAGCGCAGTATATATACGCACTATGAACAAATAGTACCATTAGTGGTGCGGTAGACATATTCCTACGCGGAACTAGGACTTGTCCATACATGTTGAGCGGTACGATTGAACTTGGTCTGAGGGGTATGGCGACCTGGCACCAAGGTCTCGTCCAATGGTAGAATGGAGACTATTATGGGATGTTCAGTAGACTAGAAGGGATATTCAATGCATATTGTACAAGGAATATACAAGGGATATCAGGGGATATCAGGGGATATACAAATACAATTAAATATATATATATAAATAAATATATATATTCGGTTTAATCTGATCCTTCAGAACAGCCGCCCCCTAATTGGTCCCAACCTAATTAGTTAAGCAGAGACAGATTAACCGCACTGTCTACCACTCAAGGGTTCGCTGTAAGGGTCAGTCAACTCACAAAGTCATAGGGTCATGGTCATCATCGATTGTGTCTGGGAGTCGGGGCAGTTCTATGAGCCTCGCCACAGGACGGGTGTAAGTGCGCCCTTGGACGAGTACTTCAGCTGCTCGGACCTTGCCATCGGCACCGGTGATCACTTTGCTTACGCGGCCAGCCGGCCACATAGCTCTGGGTAGTGACTGGTCAATAATCATGACGACTGTTCCTTCCGTCAAATTGTCTCTCTCTTTTACCCACTTCTGGCGGGTCTGTAGAGACGGTAGGTAGTGCAGTAGGAAACTGCTCCAAAACTTGTCGGCTAATACTTGGCTGTACCTCCACATTCGTCGGCCGTTCGCTTCTTCAGGCCGGTACATTGTCTGGGGTAACGCGGGATCTAGCCGCCCCATCAGGAGGGTGTTGGGGGTGACTGGGTCGACATCTGCTACATCACTGGAGACGTAACCAAGGGGCTTTGAGTTCAATACTCCCTCAATCTCCGTGAGGACTGTCATTAGGACTTCTTCCGCCACAGTCTGGGCCCCAAGTACTGCGTACAGGGCTGTCTTTATAGAACGTACTTCTCGTTCCCAAGTTCCACCGAAGTGGGGTGCGTTTGGGGGGTTGAATTGGAAGTCAATCTGGGCTGGAGCGAGGTGGGTCTTAAGTTCTGGGCCCATAGCTTGGAAGCTCTCCCTCAGCTCTCTTTCTCCGCCTTTGAAGTTTGTCCCGTGATCAGACAATAATGTAGACGGTTTTCCTTTCCGTGATGTGAATCTTCGGAAGGCCATAAGGAATGAGTCTGTGCTCATGGTCGGAAGGAGCTCGATATGTATCGCTCTGGTGGTCATGCATTTGAATACAATACCCCACCGCTTCTCGGTGCCTCTTCCTTTCTTTATGTGCAGCGGGCCAAAACAGTCCATGCCTGTTGAGTGGAATGGCTTGTCGCCGAGTCGGAGGCGACATGGAGGTAGGTCAGCCATCCGTGGTATGCTGGGCTGCGCGCGCCACTTTCGGCAGTCTAGACAGGTTCGCTGGAAGCGTTGCACCGCCTCTCTTCCTTGAAGTATCCAGTAACGACGTCTGATCTCCGCGAAGACTCTCTCTGCTCCTGCGTGGTGTACATCCTCGTCGTATTTCTTTATAATCAGCTCTGTGACCTTGTGTCGGCTGTTCAATACGATCGGGTACTTAATGTCATCCGGTAAATTGGGGGCTCTCCGCAGGCGACCACCCACTCTGATGAGGGTATGTGTGTCACTCTCGGGGGCCAGATGAATCAATCTGCTGTCTGATGGGACGGGCTTTCCTCCCTGTAGACAGTCTAGTTCATCGGGGAACGAGTCTCTCTGGGCTCGTTGCAGTAGAAGCAGTTCTGCTTCCTCGTAGTCAGCTGCTGACATATCAGCGGGGGACTGAATCTCTGGGTGGTGCCGCAGGAATGTCCGTTGCTGCGCACTCTCTATGGTAATGCAATCGTCTATGTTGGGGTCTGCGGAGACAACAGTGCTCAATCCACAGAACATAGGTTTCTTATTCTCAGCCTCCTCGTCACTTGCTTCCCTCGGGGTGGGCGTGGGCCAATCTCCTTCCGGGAGCTTGAGGAATGCTGGTCCGTCACTGTAGATGTTACGACGGGTTATGTCATCTAGGGACATTCCCCGGGTGATGACGTCAGCTGGGTTGTGTTTTGTATCAACATAGCGCCAGTTTGCTTCTCCGGTTAACTCTCCGGTTAACTCTTGAATCTCAGTGACTCTGACTCCCACGAAGACTTTGTATTTGCATGAATCCGATTTGATCCAGGCGAGTACTGTCGTGGAATCTGACCACAGGATTGTTCTATGCACCGGAATGGTGAGCTCACGTTGGATGAGCGTGGCTAGATGCGCTCCTGCGAGGGCTGCGCAGAGCTCTAGACGTGGGATAGACTGTTGCTTGCGTGGGGCTATTCTCGAGCGGGCGAGGATGAATGCTGTGTAGATCTCTCCCCCCTCTTCTTGGGCCCGCAAGTAGTCTACTGATCCGTAGGCGACCTCGGAGGCGTCACTGAAGACGTGTATATCCATTTTACATGTCTCTGGCCTCACCGTGGGTGGGAAGTAGCTTCGGCGTATATTAACGCCTGGGAGTGAGTGGAGTTCCATCTCCCACTCTCTCCAGGTGGATGCAAGGTGTGCGGGAATGGGGTCGTCCCAGCCCTGGTCCTTGTCCCACAATGCTCGTACAATCATCTTTGCCCTGGTGGTGTACGGTAGTATACATCCTAACGGGTCATATTGTCGGGCGAGTGTTCTGTACACACTCCGTCTGGTGGTCGGTATTGCCGTCGACCTTCCCTGCTCCGTGGTCAGGGGTTTGTGTCTATAGTGGAGCGAATCTGTTTTGAAGCGCCACACTAGTCCTAGTGTCATCTCTTGGGCTTCTCCTGGGATTGTGGCCATCCAGGTCTCACTGCTCGCTGCCTTGTCCTCGGAGGAGAGGCTGGCAGTACGTGCGGATCGCTGCTGGCCCACTGCCTGAGATCAAAGCCGCCTTTGATCAGAGAGGCGCGGAGTTTAAGTAGGAGAGCCTCGGCTTCTTCCTGGGTCGAAACGCTTTGTAGACAGTTATCTACGTAGAAGCTGTTCTTCACACTGTGTCGGACCTCTTCGTCCGCTGCTGGGTCCTCTGCGACATGTCTCTGTAGTGCAAATGTAGCACAGCATGGGCTGCATGTAGTTCCGAAAGGGAGGACTTCCCATTGGTAGATGGCTGGGTGCTCATCTCCTGGCCTCTCTCTCCATAGGAACCGCAACAGGGGCTTGTCCTCCTCTACTAATCTCACCTGCAGGAACATCCCTTTGATATCCCCGCTGATAGCCACCTTGTCCTGGCGGAAGCGGAGTAGTACGCCTAGTAGGGAGGGGCCGAGTGTAGGACCGGGCAATAGCTCTTTATTCAGATTTTGGGATCCGATCTGGTAGCTGCAGTTAAACACGATGCGGTCTTTGCCGTTGTGATGAACCTTGTGGTGGGGCACGTACCACGATTCAGTCGTCTGGTCGGCCTCTTTAATGTCAATCTTTGTGACGTGTCCCGCTGTGATGAGCTTCTCAATCTCAGCGCGGTATACACTTTCTTGGGCGGGGTCCTTGGCTAAGCGCCGCTCTGTGTTTAGTAGGTACCGCTCTGTGGCGTCTTTCTTTGCGTGAAAGGTAGGCATCCCTTCCCGCCGCAGGAGTGGCGTGGCGTATCTCAACACGCCGCTGACTGGGACTCTCTTTGTTCCCGTCTCGAGGAGGTTAATGGCGTAGATGTCGTCTTTAGAGCGAATGTCTTTCTTTTCGTTCTTAAAGGGCATTTGTTCTAAGGTCCATAGCCTCTCTACATGCTGCAGGAGTGCGGTGTCTCCCTCTGTGACTCGGGAGTGGAGACAGCTAGTGGCTGTGGTTCGGTTGAGAGATTTGGCGAGTGGGCCTTGGAGAGTCCATCCTAGGCGGGTCTCGACTGCTGCAGGACAGCCTCTGGGTCCGGTATGAACCCGGTCTATCGGGACAATGAGGTCTGCATGGTCGGAGCCTATCAACAGTGTCGGGGTAGCACCGTCTATGAGTGGGATCGGTAGCTTGCGTAGATGTACATATTTCTCCATCAGCTTGGCTACGGGGTATGTGTACCGCGACACTCCTATTTCTTGGCTGGTGAAAGCGTCTGTAATCCTGTACCGTCGCTCGGGCTGGCCGCTTGCTGCGATAGAGAATGAGACATTCTCGCCCTTTATCGTTTTCAAATCTCTTCTTATTGTCCGAATTGTCATTTGGTTTTCGCTCCCCCGCAGCCCTAGCTGGGCCGCAGCGGACGCGAGCAGAAGGGTCTTCTCTGACCCGTCATCAAGGACGGCGTAAGTGTCCATGACTTTATTCTGGTAGCTCAATGTCACACGGACTACCTTTAAGAGCACTCTGGCTCCGCTGCTGCTGGCGGGGTCGATGTACATGACGCTTGCTTTGCTGCTTGATGGTGCGGGTGGAGGCCGCCGTCTGTTACTGTCGTGGAGTATGTCCAGATGGGCTCCATCGCACCGACTGCACTTTTTCTTTAAGCGGCATTCGGCTGCCATGTGTGATCGCGCACAGCGAAAACAGCGTCTGTTGGACTTTATCCATTGACTCGCTTCCTCCGCATTCATCTTGGGGAATGAGTCACATTGTGACAGCCAGTGTTCTTTCTCACAGTAGGGGCACACTATCTTCCACTTCTCCTTTCTTGAGGGGGTACTGTGGCTCCTACTGCTTGGCACTGACTCCGATTGGTGCATGACAGTCACCGATCTTCTTCCATCATTTAGTCTCCTGGTTCCTTCTCTGGAGCCAGGGGTGCTCCGTCCGAATGTATCTAGCCGTAAGCTGCTGACTTCTCTCGCCAGGAAGTCGGCTAGATCGAGGAGGTTCGGTTCGGGGCCATTAGGGTCTCGGTGGTCTCTCTGCCGCCTAAAGCGCTCCTGTCGGGCGGGCGGTAGCTTCTCCAAGATCCTCTCTACATTTGAGTTGGCGTATAGTTCATGCCTACCCTTTTCCCTCTGCGCTCCCAGCATCCCTACCAGGGACTGCACTCTGATGGACAGGTCATCCAGTGCTCGATTGTCTGTTGCTGGGGGTAGGCGGTCGATGTGCCTGATCTCCTGGATCACGTAATCCCATATACGTCCATATCTCTGGTCCAACGCTACCAGCGCTGCGGTGTATGGGGTCGTGGAAGTGGCGTAGGCGAGCGCTATGTTGTGCGCGCGGGGTACCTTTAAATGCTTCAGTAGTATCGCGTATTTATGGCGTTCATCAATGACATCCACCAACATTGTCTCCAGACACATGCGGAGCTCCGTATACTGGGCCCGGTTCTCCTGGGTGAAGTCTGGTACCATAGGTGTGCCAATGTATGACGCGGATTGTTGATACATCGGCGAGCATTGGGGGAGAGGCCTCCTAGGCGAGTCTCCTCCTGCTCCTTGGCGTGGGCTGGTACCGGCTGTGTACCATGGCCCGCTGGTCCAGGTGCTGTTCCTCGGTGCGGGTCGTGCGTCGTGCTCACCCGTGAATAGCGTCGGGGGTCTGTAGCGCAGCTCCGCGGGGGTATAGCCTGGGCTGTACTGGACCTCCTGGTCCGGTAGAGTACTGTGCTGTCGTCGGGCGTGGTTCTCCTCCTCTTCCTCTTCGTCTTCCGTTAGGTCATCCAGGGCTTGTAGTCTCTGATTTAGCCTCTCCGCAGTGTATGCTGCTCCTTCCCGGTGGCTGGGTCTCGCTTGGACCGGTTGGGGAAGGGGGTCTGCGGGGGGTATAGACCTCGTCTGTTGGTCAAGTTCAGGGTCGCTTACTCGGCTAGGGGATGCCTCCCTGGAGTGATGTCTAGACGAGTTCCTGGAGCCTCTGGTGGAGGGAGGGGGTGTTGTCCTTCTGATCAGCTGTTCTATTAGTTGCGCTTGTGCTCTGTCGCGCTCGGCTTCGCGCTTGGTGAGATCCGATTCTCTCTGGGCACCGGTGGCGGCGCGCTGGGCGTCGGCCCGGTCTCTTGCCATATTCTCTTCCATCTGAATGCGTCTTATTTCCAGGCGTATGTGCTCTTCTTCGCTCCGTTGCTGTATCTGCAATCGATCGCGTTCACCCTGGAGTCTATCGCGTTCAGTAGAGGCTTTCAGGCTGACGAGGAATGCCTGCTGTAGTGTCCTCTCTGCCTCGCTGGGAGAAGACGGTTGTATAGGGGAGCCGTCCCTTGGGGTACTCCGTGCGGAGTCTTGGAGCTCTATCTCCACGGTGCTCTCCTCATCTTCTTCCGTGCCGAGTTCTCTCTCGGTAGTGTTGTCTTCCTCCCGGGACTCGTCGGGGACTACTTCTTCGGTATTGGCGGGGTGTAAAGTCATGTCTGGTTCCCCCTGGTCCCCACCGTGAGCTTGGTCAGTTACATTAGAACCCATAGGGGCCTCTATGGTCGGGGTAGCCTGGTCGTTAGGGTTAGACATAATTTTACTTTCTAGTTTTACCGCGTTTACTGTTGGTAGAAGACTAGGTTGTTGACTGACAGCGTAAGCCTCTAGGTACTGAGGGAGCTGTCGTTTGCGCCGCGGGCGTTGTTGGTTAGGAGGATCGTTTCGTGGAGTGTTCATCATAGGCCATTTTAATATTAATAACACTATATTAATATTACACTGATTACCCTCCGGCTCGAAGGACCAATTGTAACTGAGGGGTACAATTCCCTGACTGTATGGTTAGATATGATACTTACTACCACTACCTCTTGTACTTTAGACTCTGGCCACCCAGTACTAGGTATGAATATGTTGAACACTCCCACCTGATAAACGGATCCAACACAAATGTACCAAATCGAAAGTTTGAGTTTTAATACATAGCAAAAGGTATGTACAACGATCACTTAATTACATTTATGATTTGAAATAGTATGCACTTTTATGGCAAATGAGTATTCGTAGGTAGATCAATATCGAATGTCCAATCTCTGATTGCGCAGGAAGCAAATATACAACCTGGAATATTTAGGGAACAATAGCGATGATACTTGAATGATTATATAGCTGGATACACTAGGGGAAGGTTCCGACTGCTTGTAGGACAGCTGGAGGGGGGGGGGGGGGGTTAGAGAGTCACTGGCTGGATCCCGTCTGGCCGAGGGTATCTTGGGAGAGTCCACAGTTGTGCGACACGGTGCCCAACGATCCTCGATCCACAGATGAATGCAGTTGGACCCTCTGTGGCCGGCGTCCTCCGGTCCACGACGGAGAGACGTGAGGCGACCTCACTGTGCAGAGCGCCGTCTCACCTGTCGTTCTCTCCGGGGGGGGGTATTTCCAACACACCGCAGTGTTGGCCTTTATCCATAGAATAATCAAAGTACTCAAAGCATAATCCAAGCCGGGGAAGGCTAGCCGTCGTCGGTAGAATAATCCAATATACAGGTCCACTCGCTCTTTGGCCTGGAGCTCCTCGGGTGCAGCTTCACGCGGGGTCAACCACCCTGGATAAGCGTCCAGCTGATGCCCGAAACGATGGGGGTGCTGATTACTATAGAACTCTTACCGCACGAGACACTATATATGAATAGACTATTATTAGCTTAATAGAATACGTCCAACTCGACGATATAGTGCCAAATATGACTATTCAAATATTAATATACACGATGTCTCAATGCCGATACTGGGCCGAATTGGCCTTACTGCCCACACGTGGTTCGCGGGGAGGCTTTTGCGTCTGTCACTCTGTTGGAGGGTAAGGAACTGGACTAAAAGAAAGTTCTACTTTAATAGCGCAGTATATATACGCACTATGAACAAATAGTACCATTAGTGGTGCGGTAGACATATTCCTACGCGGAACTAGGACTTGTCCATACATGTTGAGCGGTACGATTGAACTTGGTCTGAGGGGTATGGCGACCTGGCACCAAGGTCTCGTCCAATGGTAGAATGGAGACTATTATGGGATGTTCAGTAGACTAGAAGGGATATTCAATGCATATTGTACAAGGAATATACAAGGGATATCAGGGGATATCAGGGGATATACAAATACAATTAAATATATATATATAAATAAATATATATATTCGGTTTAATCTGATCCTTCAGAACACAGTGCAATATTACACCTACTGTAGACCTCAGTATATTTTTACTGTATATTTTATTCCATTTTTTTTCTATTTTACTCTACTCTTATCCTAGGCAACTTGATTTGATTCGTTTTATTATTCTAATTCGTGACCTGTTCTGTCTAAATGTTTAAATGTTGAGCGATTTGCTGTGTCAAATTTCCCACGGAATAATAAAAGTATGTCTATTCTATTCTATTCTATTCTATTCTATACAATTATTTGCTGTAATTGGTTTCTGAATGAACCAGACGTTTGTGGGAAGCGTTATGACTATGCATGTATTTGCATCTTTATTAGAGTGTGTGTGTGTGTGTGTGTGTGTGTGTGTGTGTGTGTGTGTGTGTGTGTGTGTGTGTGTGTGTGTGTGTGTGTGTGTGTGTGTGTGTGTGTGTGTGTGTGTGTGTGTGTGTGTAATGATGCGCTCGCCACGGATGTCTCATTCTCTGCTAACGCATTTCAATCCTCTGTGTTGTGATGCCAGAGAGAGAGAGATAGGGGGAGAGAGAGAGAGAGAGAGAGAGAGAGAGAGAGAGAGAGAGAGAGAGAGAGAGAGAGAGAGAGAGAGAGAGAGAGAGAGAGAGAGAGAGAGAGAGAGAGAGAGAGGGAGGGGAGAAGGAGAGAAGGAGAGATATATTTTGGCCCCAAATGGAGTCCCTCCACATTGATTTTCCTCTCACTGGTATATTTGCAGGCCAGCCACAGCATTACAAGGATTTAGACTCCATTATAAAACAATTTATGGCACAACAAATAGTTTCTAGGTTAAACAGAGGGCTAATTGTTATAATTTATTTTTGTACAATTCAATTCAACAATTTCAAATGAACCGAGCATTCTAACAAGCACAGGGGAGGCGGCATAATAACCGAAACTATTATTTGAATGATTTAATATAGGCTAGATCTACAGTACGCTGCTGCTCAGGGAGGAGAGGAGGCACTACTGTTCCACTTGACTCACTGTGGAGCTGCTGCTCAGGGAGGAGAGGAGGCACTACTGTTCCACTTGACTCACTGTGGAGCTGCTGCTCAGGGAGGAGAGGAGGCACTACTGCTCCACTTGACTCACTGTGGAGCTGCTGCTCAGGGAGGAGAGGAGGCACTACTGTTCCACTTGACTCACTGTGGGGCTGCTGCTCAGGGAGGAGAGGAGGCACTACTGTTCCACCTGACTCACTGTGGAGCTGCTGCTCAGGGAGGAGAGGAGGCACTACTGTTCCACTAGACTCACTGTGGAGCTGCTGCTCAGGGAGGAGAGGAGGCACTACTGTTCCACTAGACTCACTGTTTCTCGCTGTGATATAATCTTCATATAGAATCCAGATACAACCCACATTACATGAACAATGTTTTCATTTTTTTATTGTGTGTATATTTTAACACATCTTTGAGGGATATTATGTGTCATCTTTCTTTGATTGATTGATTGAATTGATTGAACACTTTATTAACAGATTGCAGAATGGGTACAATACAGTACAGCTCAATACTAACAACTGCTAAGAGGATGCAAACCAGAAAAATTACTTTCGTCTTGTTTACATCAGGGTCCTCCATTTTCAATTCATCAATACATGTATGACATACAAGACATACAAAAATACGGTACTGTGTATATTTTACCCCCCCTCCACCACAATTGTTAGAGAATTGGCCCTCTAGCCTAGCAATGTAACTACTACATTGAGTATTGTTTTTGACTAAATCATTTTGACTCTTTTTTTTTTTAACAATATATTTATTGGGTTTTAGTTTGCAAATTACAACATGTATATCAGCAGAGCAGTATTCAGCAAACATTTTCACCCCGTTCTCCCTCCCCTAACCCCACCCCACACAAAATAATAATTAACTTCAAAAACAGGTTCACATAGGAAGGATACAGATTTAAATAATAAAAAAATAAAAATAAACATAAATAAATAATAATACAACCAAAATGTGTTACACATTAAGTAAAGGGTGTTTCTTGTCGTTTTTACACAATAATAAGAGTTGTCCCACAGTACTCCCCCTAATCCTGTTCTTGTTGAAGCAAGTTCCCAACATTCGTATTATGCTTTAAGAAGTACACAAATGGTCCCCAAGCATTATCAAAAATGTTTTGTTTACGTCTAACAATATACACCATCTTTTCCATTGACATATTTGAAGCCATTTCTTTAATCCACATACCAATTCTTGGTCCATCAACATTTTTCCAATTAAGAGCTATTACACGTTTTGCTTGTAATATGCACATATCTATAAATCTAAACTCTTTGCGTTGTAGATGTGGGTGGTAGGATATAAACCAAGAATAAAAAGCTTAGGATTCAATGGCAACTTCTTTGATAAAATTTGATCGATCAGATAAATAACATCTTGCCAGAAGGTTTTCACTTTCACACATTCCCATATGCAGTGGAACAGTGTCCCCCTTTCCTCACTACACTTAATACAAGTATCTGGAATATTATCATTAAACTTATGCAATTTAACAGGAGTAATATATGTACGCATCAGCCATTTATATTGTATACGTTTTAGGTTGCTACTGACTGTCTGACTCTGTGCCTCTTTACATGCCACGCTCCATTCTTCTAAAGATATTTCCTCCTCTATGTCTTCGTTCCATTGATTCAGTTTTAATTCAGATGATAATCATTTTGACTCTTACTGGAGTTTTCAATTTTTCTTCTTTACTTTTACTTCTGCTGATGGTAAGAAATCTGGTTTAAAGTTGTATGTGCATAACTGTACTTGTACTTAGAGCTTAGAGCTAGAGAGGGCGGGTGATCCGCGATTGCGGTCAAATATGAATTTACTAAAATGCTCAGTCTTGTGGTAAATGTCTGACAATATGTTATAGAAAATAATTGCGAAATAGGCTGTTCTCATACCTTATTGTTGCTCTTCTACATTGTTTCCGTCCGCCATGTTTCTCTGCTCTAGCCTGTCGTGTGAGAGTGATTTGACAACCACTGCAGCCAATGAGGTATGGGCCTTTCCCTGATGGCTTCCCTGATTGGCCCACAGCCTGAGCCACACAGAAACTCCCAGAAGGCATTACTCTGGTGTTTGAATCTGGTTCACATTACCCTACTCAACACTTTATGATGCCTGATTTCCAACAAGAAGAGGTTAGCTGCAGCAGGTCTCAGTACAGATCTTCAGTGCTCTACTCACCTCTGTTTAACACTTCTATGAGGGATTATAGACAGGTTTCCTGTCCACGTCAGATTCAGACTCTTCTGGTCAGAACAATATATTTGTATTTGTTAGCCAGGCTGGACTGGGATGGCACAACATCGTTCGGGAGGCCAAAAACCGTGCAACATGGAAAGAAATCGCCAGTGGCCTATGCTCCGCAGGGAGTGCAAAGGCTTAAGTCAAGTAAGTCAAGCCATGCTAGCGATCTAAACAATCAATTCATGCCAACGCTAGCTATGTAAAAGGTGAAATATTTCACTCACAGCCATGCTGATTTGGCTAAATGACATCCACCCATTTTTATTTGAAACTATTTTTAGTCAGGGGAGTGTCATGGTTTTTCCAATTCCAATGGGGCAATTCAGTCACGTGATTCAGTGGATCATGCTGATTGGCTCAAACATGGTTTATAAACAAG
>NC_140180.1:61623561-61631061 GCF_963971535.1 Notolepis coatsorum
TTCTAGCTCTGTCCGTGGTGCTGAATTGGAAGCAATATTATGGTTGTGTCTAGCATTTCACAACTAAGTAAGTCTGAGGAGTTTAACATTGGCTAGCTAAAAGTCGCAAACTAACATTAGCTGACTGCTTAACCAAGCTCTTAGCCGCTGCACCAGGGACACCGCGCTTTCTGGATTGAGCTACTCACTCTTTTATTTCATGTCAAATGAAGAGCAGAGGGAGCACTTGATTTAAGTAAAATTCACATCACCCTACCGTACTGAGCCGAGAGTGGGTGGCACTGGTTACACTATCTATTTTGGAGAGTGGTACCACTAACAATGCTCCCTTCTAGAAAAAATAGACTGCTGTTTTTAGCATAAAACCTGGGTAAATGTTTTTTTAAAAAGGTGGGTATTTCCGAAATAAAAAGGTGGGTAAACAGCATTGTCCACCGATTGACACTCGAACGGTGCTGCTGGATGTATTTTTAGCACTTTCACAGTTATTTTAGTCTTCTTTTCCCAAGCTATCGTGTTTCACAAGGGAGGATGCCCGTAGGGAGGGAGAGGGAAAGGAAGGCTGAGAGAGAGAGAGAGAGAGAGAGAGAGAGAGAGAGAGAGAGAGAGAGAGAGAGAGAGAGAGAGAGAGAGAGAGAGAGAGAGGGAGAGAGAGGGAGAGATATGAAAGAGATAATATCTGCAAGCTCATTCTGTTCTTCAAAGAAAATCTGAATCCCCACCTTGGCTTCCGGTTGCCGGGGTCTGCGAGGTCACTTGTTGTAACCAAAGATAAAACTTCTCCTTTCTTGGAACGGAAGACAATGTGCGACAATAAACTACATTGAGCCAGGCTATTTAAGAAACACATACCAGTAACTTAGGCTGCAGACCCTTTTCTGTGCTTAATTCTGATTGTAATTTAGATGTTTCTTTTTTCGCCACCTCACAATGAATGTGTGTCGGCTGCTTGATGGATGTCAGTCACACACTGTTGGGATTGGAGCCTCCTCTCGTAACACCTTGCCAGCACTTGACCCCCACGACCCCAATCTGCTGTTGATTGCTCGGAGTGGATATAAGTTACATGAAAGGATGGCTCATTGCTCTTCCGCAGTTATTGCCTTGGTTATTAGCCTAACACATGTGTCCTTGAACCCTGCATGCTTGTAGTTCAATGCTAGAGTAGAGTATAGTATAGTAGAGTAGAGTAGAGATGGTGATGTGTGAGGATGGGCATCACTGATGGCCCCTGTGCGGTTAATGGCCCGCCTGCCTCTGAAAGAACGAGACACTATAGGCTTGGGCTGATATGACGACGTATCATGCAGATTGCTCACGATAATGCCCCTCACGTGTTCCCGATAACAGAACCATGTTCAATTATGCGACACCTGTTATGAATCTTGCGCTATAGTAAGTCTCTCTCTTTCCTTTTCTATCTTGCTTTCTATATGATTCACTGCATTGTTGTAGCATATCAAAAAAAAATGACACTATGAGGGCAGTTACTGTACTAGGCACACTGGGAAAGAAATGGTTTCTATCCATACAGCTGAAAAAGCCTGTTTCAAGGAAAGTAAATACATTGGATTTGCAATATGACATTGTGTCGTTTCTAATGTGAAAAAGGCAGTCGGGATAGTTCTATGTTATATGCTATATGTTCATCACCGCCCACTTTATCAATTCTGATTGGAAGCTGGGATAAAAATTCTTGATTTTTTCCTGGGATTGTAGCTTTGTAGCAAAGGCCTGTGTCAAACAAGCAGTCTGT
This sequence comes from Notolepis coatsorum, assembly GCF_963971535.1. Lineage (NCBI taxonomy): Eukaryota > Metazoa > Chordata > Actinopteri > Aulopiformes > Paralepididae > Notolepis > Notolepis coatsorum. The sequence continues at coordinate 61,625,318 of NC_140180.1, forward strand.
GTTCCAGTAGCGAAAACAACAACAAGACTTCTGGTCAGAATCTTTCTAAATAATAGTTGCAACATTTCTTTTTGGACGATAATATAATTTATCATTGTTTCTCTTTCAATATTGCCCGAGCCTAACCTGCACACGAAGCAAGCATGGGCATTGCTTGGCACCTGCCTATAGTAGCCCACCTAACATCACACTGTACTACTGTTACAGTAACAATGTGCTACTGTGTGCCTGAGCCTGAGCATCTCCTGTCATTGGTCTGAGTTTTGGAACAGATGAATAAGCAACAGCGGCAAGAAACCTTTTATCATCAAGTACCCCCTCAGCCCCCTACTGCACCCCTTCAAGTCTCTGTCTGTGATTGGCTCTCAGAGGAGGTACAAGGACATCCATCGCAGTGTGACGCAGCTCCGGTGTGGCAACAGTGGGGCCTGTAGATCACAGGCCATCATGCAGCTGGGTGACAGCTCATTCTGGGTGGCTGGCCTGATAGGGAGCGCCATCCCAGGCAGAGCCCAGCCATCCATCACCCTCCCCCTCCAGCCCAAACGTACGCTCTCCATCATGGCTGGAGCAGGGAGGTGGGAGACAGGCTGTAAAGATGTCCCCCACCCCCCCCACCCATGGTCGTTCCCACAGCCCCCACCGTCACTCATATTTATTGTCTCTGATGAGGTGGCAGTTAGCGGGCTCATTAATAACCACAAGCAGGAATTAGACATTTGTTGAAGTTCTCCAAAGTCTGCTTTCCAACTCAGTCTCTCTCTCTCTCTCTCTCTCTCTCTCTCTCTCTCTCTCTCTCTCTCTCTCTCTCTCTCTCTCTCTCTCTCTCTCTCTCTCTCTCTCTCTCTCTCTCTCTCTCTCTCTCTCTCTCTCTCTCTCTCTCTCTCTCTCTCTCTCTCTCTCTCTCCTTCATCAGTTAGGAATACTCACACAGAGGCAGACAGACAAGATAGTGAGGATGACAGCGAGAGAGACAGAGGGAGTGAGAACATGTAGTGCATTACCCTATCAGCAAATGGATTCAAGTCTCCCTCAAAACTAATGTAAAGTGAACCGCACTGTACAAAGCACTTAAACATACTCAAAAACAAACTGCTTGGAGTACACTGTGGAGTCTGTTTCAACGTTTATTTCCTCTCTGTCAACCCAAAACGCCAGTAAAGCTCCATCAGCATCATGTGTCGTCCTGGCCTGGGTTTGGGATGAGAGCTTTGAGGTCCGGGCCGGGGGGTAGAGGTGGTGGGGTAGAGGAGTGAGCTGAGTTCATTGCAGTCAGCCAGGGTCCTGGAGGAGGTGTTGTGGGGAGGTTAGTGGTACTTGGCGTCAGTGCAGTGTATTGATATAATATGTCGGCACGCAAAATATTGCTGTATAGATTTTTTCCCCACCCCTAGTGCTTGTGTTGTGTGTGTGTGTGTGTGTGTGTGTGTGTGTGTGTGTGTGTGTGTGTGTGTGTGTGTGTGGTGTGTGTGTGTGTGTGGTGTGTGTGTGGTGTGTGTGTGTGTGTGTGTGTGTGTGTGTGTGTGTGTGTGTGTGTGTGTGTGTGTGTGTGTGTGTGTGATCACTCACTGGAGCTACACTATTGAGTCAACTTGCCTGCCCGCTCAGTCTCATAGTATGCCTCTTTTTGTCGCTAATGTAATTAATATGGTTTAATTAAGCACACTCCCATTTAGACTCTCATTAGCTGTTGCCATTGATAAAAGTGTGCCCTTGTTCCAAGTCAAGGTAAACTCTAGTTAACACAAATTATTGCTCCCCTTAATACACTTTTCACTCTGTCGCTGTTCCTGTGCCGCGGATGAGGAGCAAATTACTGTACGTCAAATAGTTTCTAATTTTATCTCTCTTTTTTTAAACTTAGAGCCGGCTTGGTTGCATCTGCTATTCTACACCCACATTAATTGGTCCCCAAGGGTCCCGCTTATTCATGTCTTTATGTAGCTCAGGGAGTGTGTGTGTGTGTCTGTGCGTGTCTGTGCGCGTTCGCGTGTGTGTCTGTATGTCTGTGTGTGTGTGTGTGTGTGTGTACTGTGTGGTGTGTGTGGTGTGTGGTGTGTGTGTGTGTGTGTGTGTGTGTGTGTGTGTGTGTGTGTGTGTGTGTGTGTGTGTGTGGTGTGTGTGTGTGTGTGTGTGTGTGTGTGTGTGTGTGTGTGTGTGTGTGCGTGCACGTGCATGTGTGTGTACTTGGCATTGGTTGTGTGTATATAGCTGTGTGTTTTCAGTGCGAAAAACATGTACGGCTGTCTGTGTGAGTGACCATGTTTATCAGCATGTAGTGTCTGTACAGAGCGTGTGTTGGCATCTCTCACGTGTTGAACACAGATTTAACTGGTAGGAGGTGGTGGTGTGTGTTCACTGGTAACTAGTATAGTATTATATTCCATTCATGTTGTCGATTTTAGAACAAGGAACTACAGTATTGTATACTATATATTCCATTCATGTTGTAGCTTATAGAACAATGATTTACTAGAGCGTTGCACTGATCGATCTGCCGGTCAGGTTCGCTTGCTTGGCCGTGACCGGTGATAGGGCCAAGCACTCTCAGTATCCGTTTGGATATATGATTCATGTCGTGCACACAGCGGGAGAAGAAGAAGAAGAAGAAGAAGAAGAAAGAAGAAGAAGAAGAAGAAGAAGAAGAAGAAGAAGAAGAAGAAGAAAGAAGAAGAAGAAGAAAGAAGAAAGAAGAAGAAGAAGAAGAGAAGAAGAAGAAGAAGAAGAAGAAGAAGAAGAAGACACAAAGCTCACAATTTGTAATACCTGTAAGCAGTGTTGGGTAGTAACGTGTTACAGTAATAATATTGCTTTTCCCAGTAAGGATTAGTGTAATGAATTACTATGAAAATGTCAGTAATAATATTACAGTTACCCAGAAAATAATAACTTGTTACAACCTTACTTTTGTTGTCACTCCCCTGAAAGCCAACAATCCAATTCCACATCACCAGATTAATTTCCGTCATTACCGCTACCGACCTAAACTTCCATGCACACATCGAGCAAGCTAGCTTGCAAGATGCAATCCTCAAAATTCGATCGCTGGAAATATCCCCATTACTTTGATTTTGCCAAAAGCAAAAATTATGACGTCTAACATCGTCGTACATTTTAAGGAAAGGTACTAAGACTCTCTCCTCTGCGAAAGTCACAACTTCAAATCCCCCAAAACACCTGCTACAACAGCACAAGAAAAAACACCTGCTACAACATCACAAGAAAAACACCCCACGACGATGAGACCTCTGCAGCCATGCAGGATAGACCTACGACTGGCGACATCTGGACTGATGAAGTGACTATTTTGTACCGAATTCTGACAGTAAGGCTTTGTGTCCAGGCGGACCGCTTTGAAAAGCAAAAATATGCATGCTCAGAGCGTTTCCATAGCGGTTTTTCAGAGCGCTGAGGGCGTTTATTTTTGCATCATCTGCAAGGGGCATTACCTTGATGAGCGCGCTCCTCTCCAAAAGTTGAACTAGTTTCAACTTTAGGCGCTGGGAGTGCTCCGCCCAAAAACGCCAGCCGCCGAGAGCGCTAAAAACACGAGGCGCGGCGCTGGGAAAAGGAGCACGCCTGTCGCGTCTGTAGATAGAAATGAATGACAGAAAGGAGCTGACAACTCATAAAACGTCCCCGGTCGACACAGGCCCTAAGAAAGGAAGCAATTCTGGGTCACGTGTATGGACATAAAATAATGAGTAACACAACAAATGAATGCACCCAGAGAGTAATAAGTAAATAATAATGTTACTTTGAAATGAGTAACAAGTAACAAGGAATATATAACTTATATTTGAGTAAGGCACCCGACAGTGCCTGTAAGGCCAACATAGGCAGCAAGACACATCAGTCTCTTTCCCCTCCCGCTCCTGTGTCTCTCAGCTGAGCTGTGTATCTTGAGTCACTAAAAACATTAGCTTGTTAGCTAACTATCTAACAAAGCTAACTGTTGAACATAGCTGCAATGACGTTTTTAGATTGCAAGGTAAATTAGACCTGTTGTGGCTCTTCAACTACATCTTCTCCAGGAGATCCATTTTCTCCTTTTTGATTTGTGTAGTAGTGTTACAAGCTGGCTCAAGCTTGCAACAAGAAAGGGAGACACAGGCACAATTTAAGAAATAAGCAAAGGAATTTATTTAAATACTATAGAAAAGTACCAAAATAACTAAATGTCAGCCAATATGAATGAGTAGCAGTGTGTAAGCAGTGCATGGATAAGAGTGTAGTATGTGCAGCATGAATGTTGGAAGTGTAAAAACAAAGGCATGCTTCTAAACAAACAAAAGTAACCAAAAGGTGGAGAGAGGAAGCCAATACTAAGGAAGCCTGAATGTATAAAGGCCTGGGACACACCGGCCCAGGTGTGCCCCAATTGCCCTGATGACCCTCCCCAGCTCTGCTCTGCCAGCTCCACCCACAATCCTGTGAGACAAGGACACAAGCAGAGCAAGCAAGCAAACAATGTGGGGGAGGGTCATCACAGTAGTAAACAGTGCATGTAGGAAGGCAGCATGGCAGAATGGGTCTAGCGTATCAATCACACTAGGCTGTCAATAAAAATCATGGGGCGGACTAATCTCTTGAACTGGCCAGGCTTGAGGCCCCACAGATGCCATAAACCTGGTTACACTATATCGGCTATTATGTTATGTATATATTGACAAATGAAACCAATGAAACCAATGAAACATTTGAAAATGTAAGTTATGTAATTTAAGAAAGGTTAAAAATTATTGTTGTGTATGCTGTCAACTATAGATCAGAATCGTTGACTTAAAAAAAAGGAAATCGTGAATCGTAATCAGTCAAGAACATTGCAATCTGTAATTCGTACTCCATTCATGATGTAGCTTTTAAAACACTAGGATTTACACTATACTCCATTCATGAAGTAGCTTTTTAAAACACTAGGATTTACACTATACTCCATTCATGATGTAACTTTTAAGGATTTGCACTATACTCCACATATGATGTAGCTTTTAAAACACTAGGATTTACACTATCCCTCCATTCATGATGTAGCTTTCAGAACAAAATGGGTGAAGAGGGAGACATATTACATTTGATCACTGACTGACTGAAGTCTGGATGTCAGGCTGAGGCTACGCCTACAACCAGACAAAATACAGAAAGAACGCCTCCGTGCAACAGCAGAGAATTCATTCAGAAGACTCTGTGAGAAACTGGGTTGTGGGCCACATGTGTAACGCTAACAAATCACTAACTTCTTTTCTTTTTTGTTAGACCCAAAACTCAGAGTGATGAGGTTGAGCCTGTGTGTCGTAATTGGAAGGGAATTGGACAAATTAACTTTTGATGGCGGTTCGATAGTGGACGGTGATTACTTTGAGATAAGTTTCCTGGATTTATGTGTCAGTTATTTTCTCATTACGTAGTAAATGGGTCTTATTGGCCTGGTGCTCGCGGCCGGGAAAAGACCATTTACAGTACGGTAGTTGATCTCCCTTTGAGCCAATCCATCAACACTGGAAGATTTAGGTCAATAGCAGAAGCTGAAACTGTGCTACGAAGTCGAAAGATGCAACATACTGTATCAGCAGAAGCACATCAGTCCTCAAGATCCCAACATGTACATTTGGTAGATGCACAGCCAAATTATACACACACACACACACACACACACACACACACACACACACACACACACACACACACACACACACACACACACACACACACACACACACACACACACACACACACACACACAC
>NC_140180.1:61633561-61636768 GCF_963971535.1 Notolepis coatsorum
TCCTTCCTTCCTTCCTTCCTTCCTTCCTTCCTTCCTTCTTCCTTCCTTCCTTCCTTCCTTCTTTCCTTCCTTCCTTCCTCCTTCCTTCCTTCCTTCCTTCCTTCCTTCCTTCCTTCCATCCTTCCTTCCTTCTTCCTTCCTTCCTTCCTTCCTTCCTTCCATCCTTCCTTCCTATCCTTCCTTTCCTTCCCTCCATCCTCCCTTCATCTCACTGTCCTCCCCTCTCACTATACTCCCTCCCCTCCCTTCCTCTCAATGTCCTCCCTCCCTCTCTCCCTCCTTCCCTCCCCCTCCTCCTCCCTCCTCCCTCCCTCCCCACTGTCCTCCCTCCCTCCCCCCTCCTATCAATGTCCTCCCCTCCTCCTCCTCCTCCCTCCCTCCCACTGTCCCTCCCTCCCTCCCCCCTCCCTATCAATGTCCTCCCTTCCTCCCTCCCTCCCACTGTCCTCCCTCCCTCCCTCCCTCTCAATGTCCTCCCTTCCTCCTCTCCTCCCTATCAATGTCCTCCTTCCTCCCTCCCTCCCACTGTCCTCCCTCCTCCCTCTCAATGTCCTCCCTTCCTCCCTCCCTCCCACTTGTCCCTCCCTCCCTCCCTCCCTCTCAATGTCCTCCCTTCCTCCCTCCTCCCACTGTCCTCCCTCCCTCCCCCCCTCCCTCTCAATGTCCTCCCTTCCTCCCTCCCTCCCACTGTCATCCCCCCTCCCCCCCCACTGTCCCCCCTTCATCTCTCCCTCCTTCCCACTGTCCTCCCTTCCTCCCTCCCTCCCTCCCACTGTCATCCCCCCCACTGTCCTCCCTTCCTCCTCCCTCCCACTGTCATCCCTCCCTCCCTTCCCACTGTTTTCCCTTCCTCCCTCCCTCCCACTGTCCTCCCCCCCACTGTCCTCCTTCATCCCTCCCTCCTTCCCACTGTCTTCCCTCCCGCCCTCTCTCTGCTACTCCTCTGATAGACTCAAGGTCTATAAATTACAAGGTTAAGTCACACATTTCTCAAGTAGATGACCCATAGTCTGTCAGGGGACTAGTGTTCTGCCTCTCGCCCCAGTACTGGTCCCATGGTCACTTGCTGTCAAGGAAACCAGATAGCGTTGTCATCATTATCTAAACCAGATGATCTGTAGGCCTCACCGCCCCCTCCTCTCTCCCATCATCGTCCTCCTCATGCTCCCAGCTTCCTCCCTGGAGCTTGCAGAAACCATGAGGTCATGCCTGTATGTGTCATGGGTCTCAGTAGAACTTACAGTCGTTACACTTGGTTAGAGAAGAGTGAGATCTGTTTGTGCTCTGAAGCATGCTGTCGTTCTATCTGCTATGCCACCAGGCACCCCAGGCTCTGCGATTGCCTCATTCATCATCTATCTCTAGTAGACTGCTTCTAAGATTGCAAAAAAGTGCTTTCCTTTTCAGACCGCAAGAGATTGGTAAGATGCCTATTTCACAACTGATTGCAATGTGTTGTTTGAGTGTAACCTTGTGCTTTATGTGGTCTCTGAAAGATGGCCGTGAAGTGTGATTGTATCAGCAATGGTTCATATTGGTGAACCTTGGATTTATGTTGATTGCTACAGCTGAATGTGTGCTGTTCTTCAATGTCACAAACACATGCCTTGTAATTCAATATTTTTCTATATACTCGTACTACTTATTTGGTTTTATTACATTTAAATCAAATACAAGCCCATGTCAGGCTCTATGTCAGGCTCAAAACATTAGATGTAATAAAGTTAGACAAATATTATGGGAGCTGAGAGCTGCCACAGTGCTGTGAGTCTTGAAAGCTCCGCCCTATTTTCTTGATCCTCCAATCACAACTGTTGCTTCCCTCGCCCTCTAATGGCAACTGTTGCTTAGTGTATTTACAATAAAACACACAATACCTGTGCCCCAATGATAAGGATGAATGCTCAATGAAGAACCCCACTCCCATTGCCAAAGGAAAGTCTGAATTGCTATAAATACTTATACTATGGAACTACACACTACAAATCATTATATGTCCCATCATGTCCCCAAACAGCACTGCCTACTTCAACATACCCGTGCCCCGGGTGAGCTCCAGGTATTGACAATGCCGATGCTATATCCTACCACATGGCCCCTAATGGCCACCACAACCCACCGTGTAGATTGATAGATGCTACATACCCTACCACATGGCCCCTAATGGCCACCACAACCCAACATGTAGATAGATAGATGCTACATACATACCCTACCACATGGCCCCTAATGGCCACCACAACCCAACATGTAGATAGATAGATGCTACATACCCTACCACATGGCCCCTAAATGGCTCTACATGCTTGAGCAACTGCGACGCGACTGCGACACAACATCGACAACGCAACAATGTTGCAGACACTCTGCTTTATGCTTCTGCAACATCCACACGTAGCCTATGCAACATTCTACAAATAAATGTAAAATTAATGTACAAAATAAACGTCTTTCCGGTGTTTTAGACGTCGCTCTTTTATTTTGAAACCGCCAGACGGAAGCATTATTGTTGCTGCGGTTCAGTGTTTTGAGCTGACGCTAAATACAAATGTTGAGATTGTTGGTGAACAACTAACTTTAGGTTAGTTTTAACGTTAGCTAGCAGCAGGGATGGACGCCGTTGTGCAATGCAGGCAGCTACAGGCATTCGATCTGCTGATTTTAATCGGCCCTGTGGTGCGGTCGTAGGCACGAAAATGCTGTATTAAATTAATTGATTGCTGTTTAACTTGTCCCTGTGTCCAGTCCGTTCGATTAGCCCCCACCCGTTCATTGTAAACATTATGTAATTATATTAACGTTACTGTGTGTTGTAGCTATGTTAATACATTCTGAATGGCATTAACCTTAGTTGGGTATGATAGCATTGAATAGCATCAACGCTAGCTGGCTGGCTACAATGAATTCTCACAAGCTGGCATCGTAAAATATCAACACCAGCCATGGGAATACTGTTTACTAAATTGTGGAAGCTTTTAATCATCAAGGTAAGAGGATTTGAAGGCGTATGCTATGGAAGTCTTCCCCTGCACCTCCACTTTGTTGAAATGTACATATAACTAGGGCTATAGGATAACCACCGGTTAATTCACGATTTTTTATTGGTTTTACATTACATAATCCAACATATGTGTAAATAACTAACATATTCCAGTTGACTGTATATATTTTGAATGATTCGTTACGAAGAAATCAATACTTCCATTT
>NC_140180.1:61636968-61732441 GCF_963971535.1 Notolepis coatsorum
TTGAATTTTCAGTGCTGTATCTGTACAGTAGGTTTCCCCACCCTGTAGCATGATGGTGGTGGTGACACTAGAACGCAGGTCTCCCCACCCTGTAGCGTGATGGTGGTGGTGACACTAGACGCAGGTCTCCCCACCCTGTAGCGTGATGGTGGTGGTGACACTAGACGCAGGTCTCCCCACCCTGTAGCGTAATTGTGGTGGTGACACTAGAGTCTCCCCACCCTGTAGCATGATGGTGGTGGTGACACTAGACGCAGGTCTCCCCACCCTGTAGCGTGATGGTGGTGGTGACACTAGACGCAGGTCTCCCCACCCTGTAGCGTGATGGTGGTGGTGACACTAGACGCAGGTCTCCCCACCCCTGTAGCATGATGGTGGTGGTGACACTAGACGCAGGTCTCCCCACCCTGTAGCGTGATGGTGGTGGTGACACTAGAGTCTCCCCACTCTGTAGCGTGATGGTGGTGGTGACACTAGAGTCTCCCCACCCTGTAGCGTGATGGTGGTGGTGACACTAAACGCAGGTCTCCCCACCCTGTAGCGTGATGGTGGTGGTGACAGTAGACATACTGTAGGTCTCCCCGCGCGTAAACAAGTTCACGGATGAAGAGGAAAGAGGCCCCTGTGTCAGCAGCTTGTTGAAGGGGCCCAGCAGAGTTCTACTGATAGGTGGATGAGATGGACACGCACCCACCCACGCACCCACACACACACACACACGCACGCACCCACCCACACACGCACCCGGACGCATGTGTCTTCAATTAGCACAGTCCCTTGGTCTTTGACACAGAGCTCGTCTTCTGCAAGGATCGGTCTTTGACACAGAGCTCATCTGTCTTTGACACAGAGCTCGTCTTCTGCAAGGATCAGTCTTTGACACAGAGCTCGTCTTCTGCAAGGATCAGTCTTTGACACAGAGCTCGTCTTCTGCAAGGATCAGTCTTTGACACAGAGCTCGTCTTCTGCAAGGATCAGTCTTTGACACAGAGCTCGTCTTCTGCAAGGATCGGTCTTTGACAAGTGAGAAGTATGAAATATGACGACGACTGCTTCAGATCTTCTCCTCACTTGTCAACGTGACAAGCACAGATACAGTACCATAAACAGTACAGAGGTCTTCTACGTCGTTCCAAGCTTATAGAGGAGAGGGTCATAAAGCCACAATTGGTTCATCATGGGTCCATTATTGCTACATTTGAAAACCCACCTGGTCCCAGTCAGTGTCTGGCGCTGTGCCAGCGCTGCAGCACGCCTCCTCTGATTACCCACCAGCTTGCTCCTCTCACCACAGTGAACACCTACACACGCTACACAGGCTGTTCCCACATGCCCTGCTCTCTGAGAGACATGTCTTATTCCCCTCGTGTTTCCTCAGCGGCAGCGTTAAGGATCTGTGTGTGTATGTCAGCGTGAGACACACAGAACAGCGGGGGCCCAACACACACATGTGCTCTGTCTCTCAGCAGTTTGTCATGTGAAACACTACGGCTGGAAACCACAGGCCTGTCCAAGTGTGGAGAAGCCATTTGACTGTATCTGTCCCACTCTGTCTTTATACTAGTGGTGGGGGGGGGGGTGTCCATACAGCAATATATTGCGATATTTTGCGTGCCAAGATTATATTGATACAGTGATGCCAAGTATCAATATTGAAAAAAGAAGAGAGAGAGAGAGAGAGAGAGAGAGAGAGAGAGAGAGAGAGAGAGAGAGAGAGAGAGAGAGAGAGAGAGAGAGAGAGAGAGAGAGAGAGAGAGAGAGAGAGAGAGAGAGAGAGAGAGAGAGAGAGAGAGGCTTTTAGGCTTGTATCATTTCTACTGATTCTGCTGACCCCTATGACTCGTCAGTGTGCCGCGCCGTTGCCCCAGGAGACGGCAGCATGGCCGGGTACCGTTGGAACATTTTCAATACTGATACCGATACTGATCGATCTGGGATAGCGATCAATACCAGAATACTTTTCTTGATTCTTTGTTTGAATGAAAAGCGTATTGTCCAATAAGGTTTTATAGGTCAACTATGTTTCGATAATTACATTACTATGTGTAAAAAAAAAAGCAATACATATAATGGGCCATATTGATTTGTCAGTGAAATGTTAATGGATACAATAATGCTGGTAGTGATTGGATGTAATAACAACATATAAACAACATTAAATAATAGGTTAGGATCAACGTGATATTGTCTGACGGGTAGGATCAACACGATATTGTGGATGACTATATTTTGCTACTGCTCTGTGTATGTGTATGTGAGTGTGTGTGTGTGTGTGTGTGTGTGTGTGTTTGTGTGTGTTTGTGTTTGTGTGTGTGTGTGTGTGTGTGTGTGTGTGTGTGTGTGTGTGTGTGTGTGCGTGCGCGCACGCGCGCCTTCGTGCGTGCGTGCGTGTGCATGCTGTTTATCTTTTTGCCTTTTGGCAAAACACATCTGACCTATCACGTCTTGGATGTGTTCATATCCAGCCGAGATGAACCAGCTGCCAGGTAGATAAGTACTGCTGGACCTGCAGAAGATGAACCAGCTGCCAGGTAGATAAGTACTGCTGGACCTGCAGAAGATGAACCAGCTGCCAGGTAGATAAGTACTGCTGGACCTGCCAGGTAGATAAGTACTGCTGGACCTGCAGAAGATGAACCAGCTGCCAGGTAGATAAGTACTGCTGGACCTGCCAGGTAGATAAGTACTGCTGGACCTGCAGAAGATGAACCAGCTGCCAGGTAGATAAGTACTGCTGGACCTGCAGAAGATGAACCAGCTGCCAGGTAGATAAGTACTGCTGGACCTGCAGAAGATGAACCAGCTGCCAGGTAGATAAGTACTGCTGGACCTGCAGAAGATGAACCAGCTGCCAGGTAGATAAGTACTGCTGGACCTGCAGAAGATGAACCAGCTGCCAGGTAGATAAGTACTGCTGGACCTGCCAGGTAGATAAGGACTGCTGGACCTGCCAGGTAGATAAATACAGCTGGACCTGCAGGAGAAATGATAGCCTACTTCTGACAGATGCCTTCCAGAAGACAAGTTACATGTTAAAGACCAAGCCTTGCAGAAGACAAGCTCTGTGTTAAAGACCAAGCCTTGCCGAAGACAAGCTCTGTGTTAAAGACCAAGCCTTGCCGAAGACAAGCTCTGTGTTAAAGACCAAGCATTGCCGAAGACAAGCTCTGTGTTAAAGACCAAGCCTTGCCGAAGACAAGCTCTGTGTTAAAGACCAAGCCTTGCCGAAGACAAGCTCTGTGTTAAAGACCAAGCCTTGCCGAAGACAAGCTCTGTGTTAAAGACCAAGCCTTGCCGAAGACAAGCTCTGTGTTAAAGACCAAGCCTTGCCGAAGACAAGCTCTGTGTTAAAGACCAAGCCTTGCAGAAGACAAGCTACATGTCAAAGTTCTCCTCTGTGTCCTTTCCTCACCGTGGGTTTGCACTAGGGATGCACCGAAAATTCGGCTACCGAAAATTATCGGCCGAAAATGGTTAAAAAGGCTCTTTCGGCTTTCGGCCGAAAGGGTTTTAGCACTGAAAATATATGACCGAAAGTCAAATAACGTGTTGTTGTGATGACGTCATCAAAACGCGACTACACTGCTACAGACATACCGTTGGCATGCGCAACATGTAACGTGAGCAGCTTGGCACCTCTTCCTGCATTCTACAGCCTGTGATAACTAACTCCTCTTGGGAGTAGGGATGCCCCCCGAAACCCAGTTCTAAACTAAATTAGAAAAAACCGGAGTATTGATCAGCTCCGACGTTAACGGTACTGCTATCAGTAGTCTAGGAGCAGATTAGCTACGGAGCTAACAGTGTACCATCCATCTGCGACGCAACGGTGGCAGCAACAGTGGACACTGAGTAATGTTAACGTTATGACGAGTTCATACTACACTACACGTATGAACTCGACATAACGTTAACGTTACTCCGTTTAAATGAAGTGTTTAATTAGCAGCAATCCGTTGTTGAAAATGTATCGTTAAACCGAAAATGGAAATGCGAGGACAGGAAGTCGTCATCAATCGTTGTAGTCTTTTAGTCTTAACAGTCTGGAATTAATGTGTGCATTCAAAAGTGCTGAATAAATGTTTTATGGGCCCATAATAGTGATTATTAATATTATTTAAGTTAAGTTTAGCCATAATCATGTCTTTTGCCATAATCAGGTAGCTAAAAAAAAAAAAAAAAAAACATATATATATATTTATATTAATCATTTTCGGCCTTTCGGCATTCGGTTTTCGGCCAACTGTTTCCTATTTTCGGTATCGGTTTCGGCCAAGAATTTCCCATTCGGTGCATCCCTAGTTTGCACGGTTTTGTGCTTGTTCACATTACAACAGCTCAGCGTTACTTTGCACATTACTCCGCGTTGTGGCACAATGGGCAGCGGCTTCTCTTGTTCTAAATTTGAGTGCCAGCCATTTAACATTAGAAACCCCGTTGAATGCCAGCACCCACTTCAATGATAGCGTTGTGAACGCATTATCTCTCTCTTAAATTATGGCTATGTGTCTAATCTGCCTGTCGTTTATCAATGACTTGTTTGCAGTCAACATTGTCGAAACGGATTGTTTTTTTATCAGTTCATTTTAGTTTTATAGCATTTTGAAAAGCCCTCGTTTTCAAGGAAAATATATAGATTCCGTGATAAACGGCATTTACTGGAATATTCTAGCATACACAAAAACGTTGTCATTTTTCGGCCTATTTATGAATCGTTTTCAAATAAATGCTAGATTATCGATAGTATATGTGTACTTATGCATGCTATAGAGGCGGGCTGAAAAATATATTCTCATTTCCTCATCAGCGATCACCGCGCACACACACACACACACACACGCATAGGGCAAAAGCTTATATCTCCGTGAAAACAGGTCTGATTATCCTAAGACTGGTAAAATAAATTCCTTACCTGAGATCAGATGTTATCCAAAAAGATTATTCCAATTCCTGATCGCCATTCCAAATATCGATCACGCTTATTGATTACAGTGTTGGTACTGTAAATACATAATCCATGCTGTTCTGATGGCCGGCGATCACTTGGTCTCTTCAGTTGGCCTTGACGGAAAAGTAAAATGAGCAAACTGACCACTCCCCCTGCATCAGTCTAAAGTAATGGGGTGCAGTTACACAGGGAGAGACGACTAACCCGCAGCACTAACCCGAGGCTCGATTGATGAAATATGAATTCAAATCGCCAATAAAAAAAACAGACGCTATATAGCGTTGGGTGCACTCAAAGGTCGGCATGAACTAACGACAAAAAGCGTCCGTGGCATACAATGTGTTAATGGACATTCTGCTATTGATCGGTTGACATCAGTCGTGTTTCTACAGCTAGCCAGTCCCACGATCATTCGTGTCTGCACTGTTATTCTCTCTGTTCCCAGACATCCTTGGGTTTTATTTGTCCGCTGTACTCATGACAGACAGATTTATTTACTCGCTGCTCGACTGTTGTTAGATGTCTGGAAATTGTCCAAGGTATTCCATAGTTGCCTTAACACATTTACCGTCGACTTTCTTCTGGCTGACCTATGGTCTTGTTAGTGAGCCGTATCTCTCTACTGCTCTGTGGGTGTGTGTGTGTGTGTGTGTAGGTATGTGTGTGTGTGTGTGTGTGTGTGCGTATGTGTGTGTGTGTGTGTGTGTGTGTGTGTGTGTGTGTGTGTGTGTGTGTGTGTGTGTGTGTGTGTGTGTGTGTGTGTGTGTGCTCTTCTATTTTCTTTTTCTGAAGAATTCCACATGTATACCTGGGAAGATAAACACATGAATCGCCCTCCAATCAGCATCATAGCGCTGCTGTTGCGCGATTGCAATTGAATTGAAAGTCTACACAGTTATACTAACTTCTGCGTGGGTGTTAATGTCAACATGAAAAGTTTACCCTCGTGGAAATACAAGGTTTTCTCCTGACCACAGTCTCGTCAAGCACTGTCTCATTTCTCCCTCCCTCCTTGTGGGGATCCAGTCTGGGTTTTTGGAGGCTCAAGGTTGCCATAAATGCATGGGCAGCAGAACAGATGAGACAGACATAAATAATGGATAGTGTTTAATGAAGAGATAATTCTTCAACTGTCAAACAGCTCTCTCCTCCTGCCTTGCCTGGGGTTGGCAGCTCCAGTCCCTCCCCTGCACCCCCCTCAACCACCACTCCACCTCCGAACATGCCCTGCAGTGCGCCAAGGTGTACAGTACCACTCCATTACCCTCCGCAGGTGTTTGTCAAATGAGCGATGATGTAAGTAACTCGATGGGCTGTCGGTGTGCCCCCCTTCCCCCAACAACCTCCAACACGCTGTATTGACACTCTGTCACACAACCCCTTGCTCTATGTCACCACTTTCATCACACACACACACACGCACACACACACGCACGCGCGCACACGCACACTCACATGCACAAAACATACACACATACACAAAATGTATTACACATACACATACAATTCAATTCAATTCAATTCAAAATACTTTATTAGTCCCGCAAGGGGCAATTTAAGGCATGAATATGGCAAACAGCTGCACTTATACACATCCAAGACAGAACGGGGGACAAGAGACATACATGACACTATTAAAGCACAAGAAACATGACACTGTTAGAACAGGATCCTTATATAGCTGATCTGTCAAGTCTAATAAATCAATCAATTCGGTCAGTACAAAAAAAGTGCACTTTCGTCAAAAAGGTTCAAATCAAGGGGTCTGTGAACTGACTATTCCTTGCACTGTAGCCATTCACCAGTCGAATGGCCTCTGGAACAAAACCAAACTTGCTTCTGTTTGTTTTACAGGCAGGCTGTCTAAAGCGCTTTCCTGATGGCAACAAGTCAAAACACACATGAAGGACATGTGTGGAGTCACTAATTATCGTATGTGCTTTCTTGAGCACTTGAGCACTGTTAAACTGTACTAGGGATCTTTGTGTTTTGCCGATAATTTTATAGCGGTTGACAACACCTTGCAGTCTGTTCTTGTCTCTTTGACAAAGGGATGTGAACCAACTTTATTTTCAATAAAGGAAGAATAAAAGACTCTCGTCGTTTAGTTTACGAAGATAGTACAGACGCTGATGAGCCTTTTTTATTATGACATCTGCATTGTCGCTAAATTTGAGTTTGTCATCAAACACAGTTCCTAATAATTTGTAATTCTGGACAATTTCCACCTCAGCTCTGTGGATGGTTGTTGGAGCGACGTCTATGTGTTTTGGTGAAATAATAATTTATTTGGTTTTGGATACATTTTAATCCAGAAAACAGCCATCACACCAATCTACAAAGTCTTTTGGGTCCATGTGATTTATCTGACTGACTGAGAAGAGATAGCTAATTTTACAGTGACGTGCACTGTGCATACAGTTACACTTACACATCATACACATTAGGGCTGTCACATTATTTTCGAATTTCGAATTTAATTTAGAATTTACATAAAAACACGAGATTTTTTTTTTGATCAAATCTTTTTTATTATTATTTACATGAAACAAGACAACACATTAATCACAATCACAATACACAGAACTTCACAGGAAAATAACAAAAACAATAATACAGAAATAACAATTTATAAATTATAAAGACACAAAGAAAAGAAAACAGAGTTCAACCTTTTTAAATTTTAAATTCAAGGGGTACTATCTAATAAATGGCCTTTCCCAGTATCCAGCCCCGATTCCCGGCCGTGTGGCCCTATATTAATAAAACATACATCTCTAATTCACAACAAGGCCCACTCTTCCAATTCACCTCACAGCATTCACCCTCACCGAGCTGAGTTATCACAAAATGTGCATATCAGTGATGTCAGAGATCTCCCAGCTGCATAACAATGTGGCAGATGCCACCGGGTCACACAGTGGTTGGAGCCCCGCCTCAAAACGGCCTAAGGTCCTGAGGTAGAAAAACGCCACTTTTGAGAACACAACTCGAAAACAGAGCAATGAACCTTCATGAAAAACAAAAACCTACAGAGGTGTTCCATAGACTCACAGGAACCGTGTAAAAGTGACCAAATAGTGAAGAAATAGCTAAATAGCTGCCCCCCAATAAAATCCCCAGTTAAATTCAAGAGGACATCACAAAAGACAAGACAGACAAGACATTTCCTCCTCCCCCTCCCACGAGACCGCCGGACTCCCCCGAACAAGCACCCCAACCCCGCTCAGCTGCACACGGCGGTCCTGACCTTCTCAGCTGCTGCGAACCACAGGTCAATCCCAGCCTGCCCCACCCCAATCACCCGCGCCGTGGATATATCAAGATAAATCACATCCAACAGTGTTAGGGACCAGTTAATCACTGTGAGCTTCTCAGGCTCCTTCCATCTCAATGCTATTAGCTTCTTCGCTGCTGTGATGCCCGTTAGGACAACCCTTTTCAGTTGTACGGACGCGGGTAGTGTTGTTATATCGTTCAGGAGTAGCGTAACAGCTGTGAACAGGATAGTTAAGCCACACATATCTGAAAGTTTGTCCGTTATTGACCTCCAGAAGCGGGCCACTTGTGGGCAATCCCAATACATATGCATATAAGTGCCAGTGGCCTTTTGAGAGCACAAAGTGCACCGAGAGTCGGTTATCAGTCCCATAGCAAATAGCTTCCTAGGTGTAAGATAGGTCCTATGAATATAATTAAAATTAATTTGCTGGTGATTGGGGTTGCGGGAAGACAATGCCACATTTGCCCAAACATCATCCCAGTCAAACTCGGGGATATCCACACGCCAGATTGTATCCAATGATACATTTTTATACGTGGATTGAATTAAGAGCGTATAAAAGTCTGAGACAAACCCTCTGGAGGTCGTCCTGTCCACTATGAGCCTGAGGAAGGGGTGTGGGTGCAAAGCTTGAGCCCACGGCACGCCATGCGCCCTCAGCGCTGACCTTAGTTGAAGGTAAAGAAAGAAGGACTCGCCGGGAAGATCATAAAATTCTCTTAAGTCCTGAAACGCACGGAGGCCATTCTTATCATAAATATCCTCCAGAGTATGAACTCCCCTCCTTTGCCATTGAGGAATATTAACCGGCTTGTGCCCAACAAGTAATTGCTGGTTATTAAAAATTGGAGAGTCCAGGTGCCATGGGCATTTAACCCCACACGACTTCTGTACATTACGCCACGTTTGGATCACGTGAGTTATGATCGGTCCATACCTCAGTCGGCATTTCGAAATAGGGACAGTGGAGTACACCACATCCTGCAATCTTAGCGGTGAGACCGCCGCCGCTTCTAAGGAGCGCCAAGATACAGCATCTACAGGGTCTAGCCAGCACATCAGAGGTCTCAGTGAAAAGGACCAGAAATAAAGCTTAAAATCAGGGATTGCGAGGCCCCCATCTTGTTTTCTACGTTGAGTAGTAGCTCTTTTGATTCTCGGGCGTTTGTTATTCCAGATAAACTTAGATACCATCGATTGTACCTTGCGCCAGTGGTCTATTGGAGGGGGCAGGGGGAGCATTGAGCTAACAAAATGTATCCTAGGCAGGACGTTCATTTTGATTATGGAAGCCCGGGCTTGTAAGGAGTTAGGAAGGGACGACCATCTGTCTAGATCCTGGCGTATTTTATCATAAGTACCCGTGAAGTTGTACTTAGTAGTTTGACTCAGCGTGGGGAATATCTCTATGCCTAAGTATTTAAAATGTTCCACTATGGGGATATCAGCTGGTAGTCGCACCGCCTTGGCCAGCTCATTAAGAGGTAGGCAGGCTGATTTGTTCCAGTTAATCTTAAAGCCTGACAATTTACCAAAGTCGTCGATTATTCCCAGTAATTTTGTGGCCGACCGGGAAGGGTCGTCCATAAAAATCAGTAGGTCATCCGCATAGAGAGCAATTTTGTGTGGTGTATTATTGATCATTATGGGGACGATGTCCTCCGATTGCCTAATAAATTGGGCCAATGGTTCGAGGGAAAGCGCGAATAGTCCTGGGCTCAGAGGACAACCCTGTCTAGAAGATCTGGAGACTGGAAAAAGTGTGGAACACACACAGTATCATTGCCGACGGCGAGGCATACAGGACTTTAATCATATGAATAAAACTCTTTCCAAGACCCATAACCTCAAGTACCTTCCACAGGTATGACCACTCTAGTCTGTCAAACGCCTTCATGGCATCCAAAGACAGAACTGTGGACGGAGCTGTATTGTCTTTACTGTTATCGACTACATGCTAAAAACACGAGATTTGAACTTGAAGGGAGAAATTAAAATTTGAAAAAGAACAAACAAATAAAAAATTATAATTATTGATAATAATAATAATAATAATAATAATAATAATAATAATAATAATAATAATAATAATAATAATAATAATAATAATAATAATAATAATAATAATAATAATAATAATAATAATAATAATAATAATAATAATAATAATAATAATAATAATAATAATTTACTACTTTGTGTTAAACGTGCAACCAAGGGCGCCGCCCCTCTCCTCAGAGCCTGTTGTGTGTTACCTAGGGTAAAAACACAGGACGGGCGACAAGTTTTTCGCTTAAGAGACATAATAATAATTTATAATAATAATAATAATAATAATAATAATAATAATAATAATAATAATAATAATAATAATAATAATAATAATAATAATAATAATAATAATAATAATAATAATAATAATAATAATAATAATAATAATAATAATAATAATAATAATAATAATAATAATAATAATAATAATAATAATAATAATATTATTATTATTATTATTATTAAAAGAAAAATGGGCAGGTTATATAGGTGAGACTGCTGAAAATAATGATGTTTTTATTTATTTATTTATTTATTTTTATGAAATTTGAATTTGAATTCGAACTTGTCTACAATTCTGCAACGAATTCCGAATTAGATTTTTTGTTAAAGTGACAGCCATAATACACATACACATACACACACGTGTACAGCACACACACACAGACACACACAGCCAGGCTCCTCACACATCAGCATGCAGGGTACAGCAGGCCTGCGATCATCGTGGATCCAAATCAAATTTTGCGGCAGGCGAGGGTGAGCTGGGGCAGCTGCTGTGTTGGAATGAAGACACAGCACAGAGTGTGTGTGTGTGTGTGTGTGTGTGTGTGTGTGTGTGTGTGTGTGTGTGTGTGTGTGTGTGTGTGTGTGTGTGTGTGTGTGTGTGTGTGTGTGTGTGTGTGTGTGTGTGTGTGTGTGTGTGTGTGTGTGTGTGTGTGTGTGTGTGTGTGTGTGTGTGTGTGTGTGCGTGCGTGCGTGCGTGCGTGCGTGCGTGCGTGCGCGTGCGTGCGTGCGTGCGTGCGTGTGTGTGTGTGTGTGTGCGTGCGTGTGTGTGTGTGTGTGTGTGTGTGTGTGTGTGTGTGTGTGTGTGCGTGCGTGCGTGCATGGGAGAGGGGACTGTGCTGCTTGGCTGACATGTGCCAATGAGAGATGACAGAGCACTCACTCACCCTCTTTGTCTCTCTCTTCATCTATTTCTTGATCCCCCTCTTTCTCTTTCTCTCTCTTGCCTCTCATTTGTATCACTCCTCTCAGTTTGCCTCTCCTATACCCCCCCCCCCCCACACACACAAACTAGTTTCCAAAACTGACTCCCACTGCCCATTCAAGCATGCAGCCCAGCCCAGTCCTGTCCCCTCCAGCTCAGCTCAGCCCTTTCCCCTCCAGCACAGCCCACCCCAGTCCTGTCCCCTCCAGCCCAGCCCAGTCCAGCCATGTCCCCGCCAGCCCAGCCCTGCCCCCTCCACCCCACCCCAGCCCTGCCCCCTCCAGCCCAGCCCAGCCCTGCCCCCGCCAGCCCAGCCCTGCCCCCTCCACCCCACCCCAGCCCAGCCCTGCCCCCTCCAGCCCAGCCCAGCCCTGCCCCCGCCAGCCCAGCCCTGCCCCCTCCACCCCACCCCAGCCCAGCCCTGCCCCCGCCAGCCCAGCCCTGCCCCCTCCACCCCACCCCAGCCCAGCCCTGCCCCCTCCAGCCCAGCCCAGCCCTGCCCCCGCCAGCCCAGCCCTGTCCCCTCCACCCAGCCCTGTCCCCTACACCCCAGCCCTGTCCCCTACACCCCAGCCCTGCCCCCTCCACCCCAGCCCTGCCCCCTCCAGTCCAGCCCTGTCCCCTCCACCCCACCCCAGCCCAGCCCTGTCCCCTCCAGCCCAGCCCTGTCCCCTCCACCCAGCCCTGTCCCCTACACCCCAGCCCTGTCCCCTACACCCCAGCCCTGCCCCCTCCAGCCCAGCCCTGTCCCCTCCAGCCCAGCCCTGTCCCCTCCACCCCAGCCCAGCCCAGCCCTGTCCCCTACACCCCAGCCCTGCCCCCTCCAGCCCAGCCCTGTCCCCTCCACCCCAGCCCAGCCCAGCCCTGTCCCCTACACCCCAGCCCTGCCCCCTCCAGTCCAGCCCTGTCCCCTCCACCCCACCCCAGCCCAGCCCTGTCCCCTCCAGCCCAGCCCTGTCCCCTCCACCCCAGCCCAGCCTTGTAACCCTCCACCCCAGCCCAGCCCTGCCCCCTCCAGCCCAGCCCTGCCCCCTCCACCCCAGCCCAGCCCTGTCCCCTCCACCCCAGCCCTGCCCCCGCCATCCCATCCCAGCCCTGCCCCCTCCACCCCAGCCCTGCCTCTGCCATCCTCCATGTCTAATCCACACTTTCCCTGCCTGCTTCTACTGAAATTCCTTCAATCATCCCTCCTCCACGGCTTCTCTCTGGTCCTTCATGTCGACCTGACAACTCTCTCATGAGACACCGGGCAGCAGACTGAGGCTTAGTGAGCACTTAGGGGGATATGACCACGTTGTCCTGGATCAGAGGGCTCTAGAGTCGAACAAGGCTGCCTTAACCCACAGTAAGTCAGAGGTCATGCTTTAATATGATCGGCCAATTTGCCCTGAGCCCCGCTAGTGCTGAGTGAAGGATCAGTCCATGTGATTATCAGAGTTCACTTCCTCCACCCCTCCCTCTCCATTCAGCAGCTAACTGCTCCAGTTCTGAGGAAAGTAGTGAAAAACACAACACATGTTTTAGATCCGTTGTGATGTCTGTGGTCCTATAAATCTTACCATAAATGTGATTCTAGGCAATAGACCTCAAGTTCTTTAATAGTTGTCATACAGAAGTACAGAATACTTTCATACAAAATGCTTCTTACTGTTACGCTCCAGAGACTGTGCTAGACAAGATAGTATCAAATAACATAATAACATAATATAGCATGAATTTAGAAGAAGAATGAGGTCACAGTTGTTCGGTATAGACATATGTACAATGTTCTGAGTTACCATATAATATACAATACACAATACTATGCAGTGTACTAATGTACAGTACTATCTAGTGCAAAGCAGAAGTGGGATGAGGTACAATTTTAGGTACAATTTACAGTAAGGTGTACGAGTTGTAGTGCAATCCTTCATCCATAAATATAAAGTGTGGGGAGTGGGTGCTACAGTGTGTTTGTTTAAAGTGGGTGTGTGCTATAAAGTGTGTGTAGTGGGTGCTACAGTGTGTTTGTTTAAAGTGAGTGTGTGCGTGTGGATGTGTGTGCTATGTGTGTTTGGTGGTTGTTGTTGTGTAGTGTTCATTCATTGTTCGTTTAGCAGCCTGATGGCCTGGGGATAGAAGCTACTTCTGAGTCTTTCTGTGCTCGCCTTGAGACTCCTGTGTCGCTTGCCTGACGGCAGCAGTTCAAAGAGGCAGTTGTTCGGGTGGCTCGAGTCCTTAATAATTCTCTTAGCCTTCCCCTTGCAACGCTTGTTGTAAATGTTCTGGAGAGTGGGGAGCCCCCCTCCAATTGTGCGTTCGGCTGAACGTGTCACTCTTTGTAGTCTGCTTTGGTCTTTTGCAGTGCTATTCCCAAACCAGGAGGTGATGTTGCCGGTCAAGATGCTCTCTATTGTACATGAGTAGAAGTTCTTAAGGATCTTCTGGCTGACTTGGAACTTCCTTAGGCGCCTGAGGAAGTAGAGGCGTTGTCGTGCCTTCTTCACCACACTGTTAATGTGTATGGTCCATTTCAAGTCCTCGGATATGTGGGCTCCGAGGTACTTGAAGCTGTTGACTCTCTCAACCGGTGCCCCGTCGATGCTGAGGGGGCTGTAGTCCTTGACCCCCGACCTCCTGAAGTCCACAATCATCTCTTTTGTTTTGCTGACGTTCAGGGAGAGGCTGTTTTCCTGGCACCATCCCGCCAGGACCTTGACCTCTTCCAGGTAGGCCCTCTCGTCGTTGGCAGAGATCAGGCCCACCACCACTGTGTCGTCAGCAAATTTGACGATTGTATTGCTACTCCGCTGAGCCACACAGTCGTGTGTGTACAGGGAGTAGAGGAGGGGACTCAGAACACAGCCCTGGGGGGCCCCTATGTTGAGGGTGATGGATGAGGAGGTGCAGTTGCCTGCTCTCACCACCTGGGGTCTGCCAGTCAGGAAGTCCAAGACCCACTGGCAGAGGTCATAGCCCAAGCCCAGGTCCCTGAGCTTGGCTATGAGTATGGAGGGGACTATGGTATTGAATGCCGAGCTGTAGTCGATGAATAGCATTCTCACATAGTTCCCCTGCCTCTTGTCCAGGTGTGATGCTGCTGTGTGCAGCACATGGGATATGGCGTCCTCCGTGGACCTGTTGGGGCGGTATGCAAATTGCAGGGGGTCCATGTTGATGGGGAGGGAGGAGCAGATGTAGCCCTTTACTAGCTTCTCAAAGCACTTCATGGCTATGGAGGTGAGAGCTACAGGGCGGTAGTCGTTGAGGCAAGCAGGCTTGGATTTTTTGGGTACAGGGATAATAGTGGACTTCTTCAGGCAGGTGGGGATGACAGCCTGTTCTAAGGACAGGTTAAATATGTCAGTGAATACTGGGGCCAGTTGGTCGGCACAGACTTTTAGGACGCGGCCGGGGATGCCGTCCGGACCTGCTGCCTTCCTGATATTCACTTTTTTAAAGGTCCGCCTCACCTCATGCTCTGTTACCCTGAACACTGCGCCTCCATCAGCAGCCGACCCCCCCCCCCCCATTGCCGAGGCTTGTGAGCTGGTGTTGTTATTACCAGCATCAAACCTCGCATAGAAGGTATTGAGGTCGTTTGCTAAGGAGATGTCATTGTTCAGTTTGAGGGAGGCGCCTTTGTAGTCTGTCATCGTTTTGAGCCCCTGCCACATAGCTCTAGAGTCAGCTTGTTCAAACTGGAGTTCAATTTTATCCCTGTAGCGCCGTTTGGCCTCTGACACTGTCCTCCTTACGTTGTGTTGCGCCACCTTGTGGTCATTCATGTTGCCTGCCACTAGGCCGTCATTGTATGCTTTGGTGCGCTCTCTCAGAGCTTCACGGACGGATTTGTCTACCCAGGGTTTTTGATTTGGGTAAACTTTCATTTTGGTAGTGGGGATTGTTTCTTTCACCCTAGTACAGACATAGTCCAGCACTGTCTCCGTGTAGGCATTAATGTTATCTGTGTCGCGGAATACAATCCAGTCTGTGTTGTGGAACACTGACCGGATCGTGTCCTCTGACGTCACATCCCATCTCTGCACCTCTCGCGAGACTACGGGAGTACTTTTAATTCTTTGTCTGTACTTTGGTGTAAGGAAAATGGATGCGTGATCTGACTTGCCAAAGCCACTATCAGAATGAGCCTTGTAGCCACCTTTAAATTGCGTGTAACAGTGATCTAGGATGTTACCGCCTCTGGTGTTGCAAGTCACATGCTGGTAGAAATCAGCCTAAAGAATGTATCCTAAATACGGTTAAAAGTCAGGTAACTTAGAAACGGTTCGGACTTCAACAAATTCACTGATACACCATGCTCTCTCCACCCATTCCACTCGTAATGTTAATGCTTCAAATATAGTCACAATTCCTCTACAGCCTATTAGCACCACTTCTGTCCATGTCCCCAGGCCCCAACTTGACCCAACCAGCTTTAACCTCTTAAGCCCTAGCGGCCTAGCCCTATTTTCAGAAAATCCACCTAAAAGTACATACCTGTAAATGGAAGATTGCTCCACTTCTACAGGGTCCATTTGCATGTTTTTGGTATCTAGGGACATCTATGGATCTCAGGGAATGTATTCCCAGTGTCAGAAATACTGTGTCTATTAGTAGGCTTGAGTCAATTGTAATGAACCAAAGGAGAATATCAATATCAATTTTAATTGTTTTTCCATCTTTGATGGTGAATAACACGTCTAAGTAAATAACAAAATCTAAGCAAATGAATAAAGGGAAGATGATTAAACAGAAGGTTTTGTAGATACAGTACTGAATTCTGCCATCCGGACACATGCAATTTGAAATATGATTATAGAATATCAGGCCTATAAATTACCTATAGCCAAGTTGCACATCTATGGATCGGGCCAAATATCCCCTTTCCAATGGAACAGTTCAATCTGGATTTAGTATCACCAGGCGTGCAGCAAAAGCCGCAAATGAAATCTACTGTAAGTACAGTTACTTGTTTATAATGTACATTTATCCACCATTTTTCATCAGATTGCAAGGCCGTTTTTTGGTAGACGTTCACAGAAAGGTAGAGAAACTAACTGCATTCTAATTTATGCCAATAACATTCAAGTTTGTGGGAGATAATCCCGAAAAATAAGAAAAATAAGAAAGTAAATCCAGATGTCAGATGATTGACAGGGGCTGGCATGAGCTGGGTAGTGTTGTTTTTCTAAATTCCAAAGCCCATCGAAAGCCCTGGGTCTCCTCTCCTCATAGGACTTCAAACAAAATGGCGGCACACATTTCCTAGCGTCAATATTTGCCTGTTTCTGATTAGATTTCTACAACTGATATTTCACTAATAACACTTAAGACTATTGGTAAACAAACGTATTGCTGAAAATATACACTTTGACTGCTGTTTGTAACTCTTGGCTACATTTGAAAAATAAAACGCATCATTAATTCATACAGTCTGTAGAGATGGATTTATGACGTGATGTCATTGTGGGTCCAGTACCGGACCCATCAGGCTTAAGAGGTTAAGGGCAGGAACGGCCTGGGTATAATCCACCTAAATATCAGAAGCCTAATCCAGAAACTAGACTATGTGAATACATTCATTTTATAATCTGACCCTGATATCCTTGTCCTTAGTGAATCATGGCTTAAGATATTGTTATGATTTTATATGCTGTGTGATTTTATATGCCTTGGTCAACCACCTCCAATACGTACCTGCCAATCATCCAAATCCAATTTGTTCCTACTTGGAAATGTTTGTTTGGGGCTCCCATTGGAAAGGACACCCCCAATTAAAGATGCTCTAATTGCACATACTGTAAGTGTATACAATTATGTGACATACTGTATAGTAAATTCAGGAACTCTCTCTCTCTCTCTCTTACTTATGTGTACTCTCTCTTCATGTTGACTTGACAACATGTAGTACATTCAGAGAAGAGAGGAGACAGCGGTCCTGCAGTGAGGCAGGCAGTCAGGCAGGCCTCTGCTAACTATGGCTATGGCAGCTGTTTAACCGAGGGAATCGGATGGCAGGTTCCCTTCTGGTGAAGGACCCAGACCTCAGCAATGTGATACGGACACCCGGTCCCCAGTTGCATGAACTGATCCTTCACTCAGCACTAGCTGGGCTCAGGGCAAATTGGCAGATCATATTAAAGCCAGACCTCTGACTTAGTGTGGGTTAAGGCAGCCTTGTTTGACTCTAGAGCCCTCTGATCCAGGACAACATAGTCATATCACCATAAGTGCTCAGTAAGCCTCAGTCTGCTGCCCAGTTTCTCGTGTCAACATGAAGTACCAGAGAGAAACCATGGAAGAGGGAGAATTGAAGGAATGTTTATCCTCCTACCTCCCATTTAGGCAGCCTGCCAGAGGCTCTGTCTGTGGGATTGTCTGCCGGACAGAGCAGAACAAAAAGCCCTGGACAGATCTCCACAAGGGCCACCTCACATCATTTAAAACTACACATCGCCCGTCCTGCCAGACAACACTACACATCGCCCATCCTGCCAGACAACACTACACATTGCCCGTCCTGCCAGACAACACTACACATCGCCCATCCTGCCAGACAACACTACACATCGCCCATCCTGCCAGACAACACTACACATCGCCCATCCTGCCAGACAACACTACACATCGCCCGTCCTGCCAGACAACATTACACATCACCCGTCCTGCCAGACAACACTACACATCGCCCATCCTGCCAGACAACACTACACATCGCCCGTCCTGCCAGACAACATTACACATCACCCGTCCTGCCAGACAACATTACACATCACCCGTCCTGCCACACATCTCAAGTTGACAGAACTGATTTCAGGGACGATCCACACACAGATGTAATGTCCACTCTGCAAACTGGAGTCACTGTCATAGCTCAATGGATCAAGCTTGTAACTACTGTAGGGGGAGCGGCCACTCTGATCACAAAACGGAGATGACACAGACGGGAGGTATTGCTGTCTGTTGGTTTGTTTTTAATTAGAAAGAACCGAGCTAACATAACCATGCATTTGCAGAAAACAGCAGCTTTGTGGGGGGTGCCATATCCTTCATCCTTCAAACATCATCCTCCCCCAACATTTATCTCGGTCAAAGTGGATACAAATCTGTCAGAGATGGACTCATCGTCAGCCCTGTCTAACAAACAAAATAAATATCCTCAATTATAAGTGTCCGGCAGCGTGGCTACATGAGTAGAGCCCCGGACTCTGTCTCCTGAGCCGTTCAGCCATTGTGTAGTGTGCCTGGTTCCAGTGTATGGCAGCCATTGGTGAAGGAGGCAATTTCCACCCTACATTGTGGGGAGCACTTTGAGTGTCTAGAAAAGCGCTATATAAATGTAATGAATTATTATTATTATTAATGAAAAGTTATTTAACAGCCACGATGGATCAGTGTGGCCAGGTTAGGTTTTCCACACTGTGCAGCTTATTGAGTAGAGCATGTCCCTATAACACTGGGTAGAGGTTCTGTCAAATGAAAATGATCCCCAGTCCTCCCATAGTTCCATAGAAATCAACCACAACATACAGTACAGTATGAGGCATGAGACCAATAGCAATAATAGAGAGCGTGAGAGGGAGTTTGCTGCAGTGATGCTGCTTTCTTGTTGTTGTGGGGTGGAAGTGCAGCAGTAGACCAAAGGCATTGCTAGGTTACATTCTCAGGAGATGTTGGCATCCATTGGAATGTTGCTCAGTCAATACATATTTGCTCACTCAACCAATGTGATATCTGGACCAACTGGGGCTTAACAAACATTGACCCCCAAGCATTATACATATACTCCAGTCTTAACGTATGAGAGGGTAGACAGAGGCAGAAACATAGGGGGGAGAGAGAGAGAGAGAAATACAAAAATATATTTTATAGGAGGGAGGAGAGCATCAATTTATTCCTCCTCTGCAGAAAAGTCATATACACACATACATTACACAAACACACATGCATGCGTGCACACAAACACACACACACACACACACACACACACACACACACACACACACACACACACACACACACACACACACACACACACACACACACACACACACACACACACACACACACACACCACAACGTCTTCTGTGGCACCACTTTTGAACCCTTCTCCCACACTCTCTGAGGGCTTCAGGAAGATACACCAATATGTTGGTGGGTCCAGTCCTCTGTCCAACAAAGAGACGTCTCTAAATGTGTGATGCTGCACTGCTTGTTAGAGCAGGCACTGTCCTCTGTTTCATAAAGTAATACTTGATTTGGGGGGAAATGGGTGTGATCATTTAGCAGTATAACTTAATGGGGCCCATTGATTGCCCTTTGTCCACTGATCTACAAATCCAAAGTAGTTTAATCAAATTGGCCCACGTTCTGCATTATAGGCCGTATCAATAGTGCACTGTCTTGATGCATGCTCTCTCTCTCTAGGCCACTGCCAGCCACGCCTGCTGTGATTTGGCCCACATTTCCCTTCTCGCCGGTGCTACAGGCTGTGTTTGCTATCGGTTCGGCACAGCTCCGCCCACCTGGTGTTTGCTAGACACTGGTCCACTAGCCATTGTCATCCCATCCGCATTGATTTTCTGCGCTGCAGTGGGGGACGGCTGTGAGAAGCAGGCTGCTTTGAGTCGGGTGTGTGCAGGGAACATGCATCATTTAATACCCACCCACTCCGTCACTCGAGTCATGTCTCCTCTGTCCTGTCATTTTGAGCTTATTCAATCTGTTCCGCCAGGCAGGGTGAGCTTTTAAAAAGTGTGATTCTAATCCATGCCAATCTGAAGCATGACAATCAACCTATATAATCTCATTGGAATGTTGACTTGCATGGAGATCTTTCTCTAAACATGTGTAATCATGTTACCATCAGCTGCACCATGATTTATAATCTATATGTGGTTGTAGTATAGCAGCCAGCTAGTGGCTAGTGATCATGTAATGTTAGAAGTCTCTCTCTCTGATCTGGAGTCAGCCATCAGGGGCCAGGTATGCCACCACTGCGGGCTGTACTGCCAAGCTGGGGAGATACGAGACAGCTGCTTCATCCACGTCAGTGGCGTTAGTGTGGGGAAACCAGTCGGAGCTAAATCCAGATTCATTACCAGTCGCCTCCAGTGTGCCGCAGTGCAAATTAGACCTCATTGAAAAAACTTTCACAGCTATTTTGAAACCCGGGATGTGGACATGATCTGGGTTATTTTGAGCTTGTGGGCCTGGTTGATGTTACCATTAGTGTCTGACCACTGATATAGCAGAACTCCTCTCACAGTGTCATCCCAACACTTCCTGGCTCTTATTATACTGGTAGTCCACTTTCTATTCCTAACTAGGAAGACGTGCAAGTGGCTGAATAGTTGAACTATTTTAATAGTTTAATGCAGAGGTGCCATTAAGCACGGCAACTGCTCCAGCTGAGTTGCTCACTGGACAACAGTGTCAGACTGTGGTTGTACTGGGCAGCTCCCAGGTGTGAAGAGAACTGTATGAATGTGAAGCAGGGTGTTGCTGAAAAAGAGCATCCGTGGGTGAATAAAGGTAAAAGAAAAAAAAATAGTTTCCAATGATGATTGAGCACCACAGCATGGGTTAGTTGTGGTTCTGGTTCTGATTGACCACCACAGCATGGGTTAGTTGTGGTCCTGGTTCTGATTGACCACCACAGCATGGGTTAGTTGTGGTCCTGGTTCTGATTGACCACCACAGCATGGGTTAGTTGTGGTCCTGGTTCTGATTGACCACCAAGCATGGGTTAGTTGTGGTCCTGGTTCTGATTGAGAGGGGAGAGTGAAGGAGATGAGAGGTAGTGTGGTGGTCGTGACTCAGATTGATGGTTGGTCTTTCATCTCCTAAACGCTGCTTCTCCCCGCTGCCTCTGGCTGTGATGGATATTACCACAGGGGGGTTTCATTGACTCACCATCTATGATTCACACATGATACAGTTTTCTCCTTCGTTCAGGCAGAGAAGCGTCTACAGGACTTGATTTTCTCCTGTTGTGTTGCTGGTGGCGATAAAGGCCATTTAGAGACTCATTATCAGATTAGACTGGCCGGCTGCCTGAGCAGTGTGTGTGTGTGTGTGTCTGTGTGTGTCTGTGTGTGTGTCTGTGTGTGTGTGTGTGTGTGTGTGTGTGTGTGTGTGTGTGTGTGTGTGTGTGTGTGTGTGTGTGTGTGTGTGTGTGTGTGTGTGTGTGTGTGTGTGTGTGTGTGTGTGTGTGTGTGTGTGTGTGTGTGTGTGTGTGTGTGTGTGTGTGTGTGTGTGTGTGTGTGTGTGTGTGTGTGTGTGTGTGTGTGTGTGTGTGTGTGTGTGTGTGTGTGTGTCCTCGCGCATGCGTGTGTGTTTGGAGGGGATAGGGTTTGGGGGTTTGTGTTTAATTATCTGTATGTGATAGTATGTCATCTTCTGCTCACTCTTTCTCAGTCAAATGATGGGAAGTTTGGATGACATCAGAACCCGTGTAACAGAGGCAAACCCAAAAACACCATGCTCACCAACCAAAATGAATGCTAGAATTACCTTTTTTTAGACCCTGGAACCCTGGATCCCCATCCTGACAAGTAAATCAATCTTGTTTGCTCGAGTCTTTTAGCTTGAAACCGGTTTTCACAAAATGTCACTCATTTCAATCCAGTTGAGCTTGTTTTCTATGTTTTTTTCAAGGGTATTCTCCTGTGATATTCGACATCATAGGTGGGCATGTTGACGCATTGCCCTTCAGAAGTGCAGGGGGACCTTTTTTAATCTGTTATTTATGTTCACTGTGACCCCCCTACACAGCTGTCAGTCACCCTCCGCCTCTACAACGCTCACCTTGATTATAGTTTACCCGCAATCCCCTAGGGGACACAGGCGCAAATGGACACGTGCGCTTTTGTGTGTGCGTGCACCTGCAAACACACCGCAGGCATACAAGAAGGCACACTCACACATAGGCACGCAAAACACCCACCCACGCATATGTGCGTACACATGCACGCACACACACACACACGCGCACACACACACACACACACACACACACACACACACACACACACACACACACACACACACACACACACACACACACACACACACACACACACATACACACACACACACACACAAAGACACACACACAAACACGCACACACACACACACACACACACACACAAAGACGCACGCACACATGCGCACACAAACACAGAGCATGTTCCTGTATCCCTCAATGACTCCAGACACACATCAACAGGACCTCAGTCAGCTGACATCAGCTCATGAATGTTTCATGACTGATATGAGGTGTTAGATAAACCGTCTTCTTCAGTCTTGCCGGGGGACATGGGAGGAGACAGATAGGGCATGTCAGATGCTGTTAATCAGCTTGGTGCTGCTTGGTGGGTACAAGGGAATGAGCTCAGGGGCTACTAAGAGATGTATCCCCCCCCCCCATCCCACCAGCATCCCCGGCCCCTGTTGGGAGAGCAGATGCGTTGGAGGACGCGCCAAATTATTTACTTAGCGTCACTACGGTGAAAGTAAAAAGTCCTCCATTCCAAATACTACTCAAGGTCAAACGTGTTGAAGCGCTCGATGTTAAATATATTATTAAAGTATCAAAAGTAAAAGTATATATACCGATAGGTTATGTAGATAACCTAGTTATATTAGTATTGGCTGAGCGTCCCGCTCTGAGCCTTATTGAGATACCCCTTATCTCCTATGATACCTACTGTATCTCCCACGAACAAATACATGCACCCCACCTGTATGGGGCCCCGCCCCCATGGTGGCACCGCCCATATAACTGTGACTCTGGTCACCAAACACTCTTCCTCACAAAATCCCGTCCCAGGAAAAGATCCCTCAAGAGGGAACTCAGGGCCGCGCAGAGCGGGACGCTCAGCCAATACTAATATAACTAGGTTATCTACATAACCTATCGTTATATATCGTATTTGCTTCGCGTCCCGCTCTGAGCCTTATTGAGATATGGGGAAGAGCGGACGCGAGGCCCGACAAATGTACCCCCTGAGGACCCGTAAGCCCACATCAAGGGGTGCGGGGAGCCCTGTCACCCCATCCTTCCTAATGAAGGGGGGGCGCAGTCAACTCCACCTGAATGCGAACAAGAGGGAACTAGAACCCCTTGAACACACCGTACAGGCGGAACCACGTGTGACTCAACACACTGTGGCCCATACCCATACACGCCTGCTACCCGACCAAAGGACGGGAAGCAGGAAAGGCCACAGACCCCAGAACCGCCTGGGAGACAGAACCCCCGGTCATGTCCATGAGGTAAAACCTTACAAAGGGGCCCGGGGAGGACCATGAAGCTGCAGCACAGATGTCCTCCACCGAGGCCCCACCCAGGAGAGCGGCAGAGGCAGCCACCCCACGAGTGGAGTGCGCCCTGATGCCCCCAGGGGGATCCTGCCCAGCCAACGTGTAGCAGAGGGTAATACCCTCGCACAACCAATGGGACAGGCGCTGCTCCGACAGTGCCTTACCAGCACGAGCCCCACCGTAACAGACAAAAAGCTGGTCGGTAACCCTGAAGTCCTGAGTACGGCTGAGGTAAATCCCCAAGCACGGACTGGACATGACAGGTGAAGGCCCGCATCTAACTCACTAGTGTGAGGAGGAGGACGAAACGCCTGAACCACAATATCCCGGGAGCGGAAGGAACTTCGGATATTCTTAGGCACGAAAGCAGGATTAGGTCGCAGAGAGACACCGCAATCGGTCCGAAAAGACAGGCACTCTGGATGTACCGAGAGAGCACAGAGCTCACCTACGCGTTTAGCGGAAGTGACAGCCAGTAGGAACGCGGTCTTTAAGGACAGCTGTCCCAACGGCGCCTGCTCGAGCGGCTCAAACGGGGCCAAGGACAACCGACCGAGGACCAATTGAAGATCCCAAGTTGGAGCCCAGGAGCGTTGCACCGGCTTAACACGTCGAGCGCCAAGCAGGAAACGCTTCACAAGAGGGTGGCTGAACAAGACATCCCCTCAAACCCCTCATGATAGGAGGATATAGCTGCTGCATATACCCTCACCGTCGAAGCCGACAGTCTATCAAGGAGAGACTGGAGGTAACTAAGGACAGCATCCAGGGAGCAGGAGACTGAGTCCCGGCCCCCCGCCTTACACCACACTTGGAACATACGTCATCTGCCCGCGTAAGCGCGACAGTGGAGGGAGCATGCGCATTCCAGATGGGAACACCATCAGGATCAAGAACCTGCGCCCCTCAACGTACCCGTCCCAACAACTGACCTAACAGATGTATGGGGAAGAATCCCTGGCGGCACGGCATCGGTCCCAGACCTGCCTGGCCATGTCCAGACGTAATCCTCACCCGTCAGGATGAGGACCGCCCCGCGACAGTACACCTGCACCCACATTCTCCCTGCCGGGGATGTGGGGAGCCCTCAGGCCGCGCAGATGGAGGACGCCCATAGCCAGCCGCCCGCCGCCTGGTGCAGACAGGGGGAGCGTACTCCTCCCTGTCTGTCGATACACGACACTGACATCGTATCGTCCGTCCTGATCAACACCATTTGTGGACCAGAAGGACCGCTTTCAACACCAACACATTGAACGTAGCGCAGACCGGGCAGCATGGTTTGCCAGCTGCCCCCTACTGCGTTGGCCCGACGTGTCACCAGCGAGGGAGGCGTCGGTGAAAACGCAACGTGAGACAGCGCCGTAACCGTCCTAGGACGGAACCTCCCGAGCGTGTTGACAACATGCTCTGAGATGGATGCCCATAGCCCTCCAACCGTTGACTGGGAAGAGGAGTACTCTACATCCAGTCTATAGCAACCCCAGGCTGGTAGAGACCTGCCTGGTACGAGACCTGACGATCCACCTTGACCGCAAAGGACCAGAACGTCATCAGGGCAGAACACTACGTAACCCCGGACGACGCAGAGGCCCCAGTGCGGCCTCCACGCACTTGGTGAAGATGCGGGGAGCCAGAGAAAACCGAACGGCAGCCTCTGGTACTCATACGCTAACCCTGCAAAGGAAGCGTAGGTAAGCCCTAGGATGGAATATCGGGGATGCGCATACGCATCCTACAGGTCTATGGAGGAGAACCAGACCCCCACCTGACAGTGTTCAACAGGTAGGAGACGATCCAAAAAAATGCTGAACCTTCCCATGGGACAGGTCCAGCCTGGGTCTTACACCCCTCCCTCCCAACTTCTCGGGCAGAGAACACCGGGAGGAGAACGCCACGACGATGGCTTGCTTCGTCCACAGAGATTGGATCTCGTTGACCAGAGCTGTCACTGCTGGAGACCCTGACAATAGGGTCTGTACCAAACCTGAAAACGGGTGGGGTTGTGTAAACACAAGTCCCCGCCACAGCGTTCTCTCCATCCACCTCGACATATGGTACTGCCGTAGTCATATGTGACGACACTCCCAACGCACCCGCCGTCACGTGGCGCAGGTCCGCCAGGAACTGTAGATAGTTGGCCCGGTCCCCCCGCTGTGCGTAGCCAAAACCTGGAACCGTGCGAGGAGCGCGTTCCGTGTCGGAACACCTGACCCTGACACCACCCACGAGGCAATCGCACCCAAGGGGGAACCCCGACAGAAGGGGCCGGTCTGATACGGGGGGCTTCCGATGAAAAAAGCCCCCCCACTGAACACCCCTCCAGAACATGCTGAAGGAGTTGTTCTGCAGCCAGACATGCAAGGTGTAAGGCCCCCATGGGTTCCTACACACCGTAGCCCTGCAGTGATATTACTACCACCCCAAATCATGTGAGCTGCGACCACTTGCCAATATTTCAGGAGTGGGAGGCACCAACATGATACCTGGCCTGGCGAAGGCGAGGCCGGGGAAGCCTGCACTGTGTGCCTCAAAAGGTTTCGAGCCCCCCTGCTGACAACACTTAAGTTGACAGACGTAACACCAGGCTCAACCAACACAGTTCAAGGTGTGGGAGCCGCTTGACAGCACAGCATTCTCACGGACAGACCCAGGCTCAGCCATCAACTGGGTGTCAGCCCCTGTCCCCATGAGAAGCGAAAAGGGGGAGCCGCCCGCGCATCAACGAAGGCACGCGGGCCGCAGCCAAAGGAAACAATCAGAGCCCACTTCTTCCGCTGGTGTTGGGGAAGGGAGTGATCGGAGAGCGGGCTGCTCGCGGCAGGACGGTGACGGCTTGTTTGTTCAAGCCGAACCCATCCTACATGGCCGATCCCTCGGCCGCCAAGGCTGTCGGCCTTGTGGACACCTGTCGAATCAACGCCCAGGATACCTCCGGCGGGGAAAAACATGGCCGCCTGTCGAGGGCCTCGTCATCGCCGCTGACGAGGCCGTGCTCTCTCTTCTTCTGGCTGCGCGGTGTGAGGCGGTGTAGGGCCTAGGACAATACCGCCCGCGCTCCAGCAGAAGACCAAAAATCCCCTGCGGAGAGGGGAACCCTGAGCGGTTATAGCTTGCGGCTGGGTCAAAGCTAATAACGTCAACAACCTCGCGCGATGTGTCGACGTCGGCTGGCCCTCAAGGCCCCTCCACCAGACACCATTTTTTAATAGAAAAAAACAGCAATTCGAACACAGTTCTAATCGTTGCCAATTCCATACCGTGGCGGTACAAGCCTTAACAGCCCACCAGCCACTCGCCAGGCCGACCCACCCATGGCGTTCGCCGGGCGGGGCATTGTTTCAATATGTCAAAAACAAAGGACTGATGTTAACACGGAGCACCAGTGGTGATTGCAAACAGCAACCTCCACTGTGGTGTGCACCATGAAAAGGTTAAATGAATAAAAGAACTAAACCACAAAATACTGTAGAATGAGCAAACCCATACACACAAAGTTAAGGGGAGACGGACCAGAGCGAACTAGTCCCGCCTTCATTCAAAATATTCACAACAGGACACCAGCCCTAGTTTAGCCCATTTACCAAAAAAGGTAAACAAAGCCCCCCCCCTGCACTACTCCCCCAGTATACCGATTGACCGTCAGTATGAATGGTTGAGAGGAGAGAAAACTGTAGCAAGACAGACCTTCTCATAGCAGAGTGACAAAACGAAACAATAGCCCACTACACAGGGCCGCCTCAGGGGGTGGGGGGCCTCACGTCTAAAAACGCACAGGGCCTCACATTTCTCCCAGGCGGCCCTGCCCTTATACTACTGCAGCCTAGCGCGAGGCGATGTGGGACCCAGAACAACAATTGCCTGCGCACAGACACGCAACATGTTTACCATGTCGGCTGGACCCATAGCCCCACTACCCGACGCCAAACCCAGATGGGAACACCGTTCAACAAACCCCGCCGGAACACAAGGTAACATACCTGGCTAGGAAACCTAGCCACGGCCTACCCTGTTGTCAACCCATTTACCCGAAAAAAGGTAAATAGGACTCAGCAAAAAAAACCACAACAGCCACCGATTGACCTTCATTGATGAACCGGGCAAGAGGAGGGAGAGTGACAACATCTCACGGCGGAGACATTAGAACAGCGTAGCAATTAGCAGTAGTAATAGCATGCGGCATTAGCGATAGCATGTAGCATAGCATTAGATGTTTTAGCAGCACGCCCAAGACAACTTGGAAACCGTTCCCTGCAGTGAACGTTCACCAAACCATCCTGCCCCCGGCGCCAACACACAACATGGTTGTGTAACAAAACAAACCAGCATTACTAACACTAATACCCATGCCTGAAGACACAGGGCCTACCTGAGTACAAGCTGGCCCGACAGCCAGTCTTGTACAGCTGAACCTCGATGTGCTGTCATCAAACGAGGAACATCAACATAGGCCCGTCGTGTCGCCGAAAACATGCGTCGAAGATGCCATGGGCCAGCAACCTCCGGTAAGCTTTCAACATTATGACTCTGATCTTTTTCATCCTGCTAGTTAACGTATGGTGCACGCATCCATTACGATGGGACGAAAATAGAGGAAGAGTGTTTGGTGGCCAGAGTCACAGTTATATGGGCGGTGCCACCATGGGGGCGGGGCCCCATACAGGTGGGGTGCATGTATTTGTTCGTGGGAGATACAGTAGGTATCATAGGAGATAAGGGGTATCTCAATAAGGCTCAAAGCGGGACGCGAAGCAAATACGATATATAACTCAATATCGTGTCCTCGTCTTTCGGTTCAGAGAAGCATTGATTGCCTGCCTACCTAAGTGTTTTTAAGTAAGTGCATTTTCCATTGAAATGTAGTATAAACATATAAAGTCCTATACTCAAGTACATTTACTTAGTTACACAATAGTATTTAGTTACTTCTTCCACCTCTGGTCAGGAGCGACGGTGAGGCCCTGGGGTGGCGCCGAGCAGCGGCGCGGCTGTTTAGAGGAAGACGAGTAATTGGGAGCTTCTGTGGCCTGTGGCGGTGCCAGTGTGTGTGTCATACTAATGAGAGCAGAGCGCTGGCACGGCATTACTCAGTCAAAGCAGGGCTGCGCTCGGAGCCCCAGCCGTTTCACACACCGCTCGGTGCCTCTGATTGAGATTTCTTCACGTCATTACAGGCACCCATCACACACACGCACACATGTACACGCTCATGCACACTGTCACACACACACACACACACACACACACTGAGAGCTGAGACAGGGTGCAGCACGTGCCATTTACTTTTGCAGCTCACCCTTCATGGAAGTGAAAAAAGTTGAAAAGAAAACGCGTATAAATGGTTCCAGAGTCTGTAGCAGACCCAATACTGCCTGGAGCTATAGTTCATTGATGTTTCAGTGCAGTAATTAGCTTCTGTTGGTGTACAGGCAGCACATGTCTGGCGTATGAAACCCCTTTCTCGGGTGGCAAAAATACCTGCAATTATATTTCTCTGCCGGGGAAAGAAACTAAGATGTTGATCAGTAGACAAAGACTCTGAAAGCTGTAGAAGCTCCGCTACACAGAAGGTGCGAGGTCAGACTGAAATAGTACCTGCTCTGCGTCGTGCCGCCAGTGTGCTCAACGGAGATGAAGATAGAACTGTGTGAGGAAAGGACTGGCGCACAGTTCAGACGGCGTCAGATTCATGTACTGACGTCAGAAAACCTACCTGAGCTCAAATAAGCAAACCTGCCTACTAGTGCCTAAACAATAGGCTTTTCAGTCAGCCAGACTTCTTGATTAGGCAGCTCAGTTTAGTCAATACTGGAAGTGACAGATGCGATGTGTGGAGCCAGATAAGATGATGGATGTTGTGACATGCAGATGTTCCTCTGTTCTTCTTCTGTTCCTCTTCCGTTCTTCTTCTGTTCTTCTTCTGTTCTTCCTGTCCCCATGGTGGAGCAGTGAGCTGTTTTTATCCCCCGACCCATGGCTGCTTGTCCCAGCGGTGGCGCCGGGCTTACTTCTCTTATTATAGCGAGGCCGCTGGGGACAGCAGCTCTGTCCTCCCTGTCCCAGTCCCTCAGGTCTGGTTTGACTGGAGTCAGTCCTCCAGACCCAGAGGAGGCAACACAGACCATTCAACACAGGCCATAGCCAAGCTCGTCAGCCATGACTGCGCCTGAGAAGCCCTCCTCCTCTGTAGCCTTTAGTGGGTGTCCTTCTCTGTGTTACACCCAACCCCCATCCTCAGCTCAACATCTCTCTCTCTCTCTCTCTCTCTCTCTCTCTCTCTCTCTCTCTCTCTCTCTCTCTCTCTCTCTCTCTCTCTCTCTCTCTCTCTCTCTCACACACACACACACACACACACACACACACACACACACACACACACACACACACACACACACACACACACACACACACCACACACACCCTCTTACGTATGGACACACAGTCTCCATGGCAACGCATGCCATCACCATGGCTCTGGTATCCTAGCGTGCTGCAGGCTGCTGTTGTAGTAAATGGACTCGCCTAGCACACGGCAGAAGCAGGAAGCCAGTAGCATGATAGAAGCTGGATGATGTCAGCAACAAGCCATGGAAGCTTGCTATGTTTCTGTTATCCCTACAACCAGTGTCTACAGGTCATGCTAAAATGCCTGCATCTTACAATGTTAGATCAAGGTACTTGTTTACCAAAGATCAGTGGTGCAATTATATTTTTCGGTTTCACCCTCTCTCTCAAACCCATATCAAGGCTGACCTCCCCACTTAGTGAATGCCTGCCCTTGACGGAAGCCCAACTGTCTGGTTTTAGAAACCTATTACAATGCAGAGTGTTATCTTAATAGCCTTGGGTTATTAATAAAAGGAGACAGCTCTAATTGTTTGGCCAATATAATAATACTAAGGTCAATATGGTCCTCAACCTTGGTAGCATTCCTCCTCCCCCTTCCCCCCCATTTACTCTGTGGTGCTGCTCTCTAGTGGCCAGGGGCAGTAAACTGCAGAGTGCAGAGTGATGCTTGAGCCATTGGGTTGGATGATGTCATGGGGGCCTGGCTGTGAGGTGCGTGTGTATATGCAGGCTGGATGGAAGTTCTAGCGGAACTGTGTTCACAGTTTGAGCGGCGCATGGTGCAGAGAAGTGTAAACGCCATCTGTGTGCCTATTGTATATATATATATATGTTCATAATTAAATACTTAATAATGTATTTAAGTTAAGTTAAAGGGCCATACCGGTCTAAATATTGATTTTAGCCCATTTACTAAACTAAATCAATGTATTACCCCTGACCATTTTCCTGAGCATAGCTTACTTTTTTAGATTTGTAAATTAGTGTAAAACTGCAAATGTGTTGGTGATGAACCAGAATTAGGTAGAAGAAACCTACCCAAACTGATCTCCTGGTCATTCTAACAACGAGTGTACATTTACATTATTATTATTTGTTTACATCTTGTCATTTAGCTGATACTTTTATCCAAAGCAACTTACAAGTTCTGTGACAAGTCAGCAGGAAGGGGACAACTCTTACAGCTGAGTAACAATGATCATCAATGAGCCAGATCCGGAGACGGAAGTGGGGATGGATTGGTCACAACTTGCGTAAAACCAGCAGCTACCATCACATGCCAGGCCCTGACGTGGAATCCTGAGGGGAAGCGGAAGAGATGAAGGCCCAAAAACAGCTGGAGGCGGGACACTGAGGCAGAGCTGAAGAGACGTGGTACCAGCTGGGGAGAGGCGGAGAAGACAGCCCAAAGCCGTGCTGGATGGAGAAGAGTCGTCGATGGCCTATATCATGCTCCGCTTGGAGTTAATGGGCCAAGAAGAAGAAGAAGAAGAAGAAGAAGAAGAAGAAGAAGAAGAAGAAGAAGAAGAAGAAGAAGAAGAAGAAGAAGAAGAAGAAGAAGAAGAATGATCATCAAACAGTAAAGACATATGAGTATAGTAGGAAGAGTGTTTTTCTTCTTTAATTTAAAACATTTTATTTCAGATATTGATTGAAAAAGTGAGTTTTTAGTCGAGAGAGGACCGAGAATAGGAGACACATTTTATAATAATAAAATAATAATAACTTAGTTTTATATAGCGCCTTTCAAAAGACCCAAGGTCGCTTTAAATAGGGGGGGGGGAAACAAACAAAAGTAACAAACATAGTGGGCAGACACAACATACAAAGTGGTAAATTAGGGGTTAAAGACCGAGTTGAAGAGGTGGGTTTTGAGTAGTTTTTTTTTTAACTCTGAGTCCAGAGTTGGGGCGTTGCGGGGAGGGAGTCTGTCCCCAAAGGTCTGGAGTCTGGTTTAGGGAATGGAGAGCTGACCACTGTCTGTGAATCGCAGGGACCGTGACTGAGTGTAGGGGTGGATGAGGTCAGTGAGGTACTGAGGTGCCAGAGCTAGGTGTATCACCTTTCACCCTAATCACCCTAATCACAGCCCTCCTACCATCTGGGAGGCACTATAGGAATCATAGTTCCAGGACCAGCAGGCTCAGGACCAGCTTCTTCCCCTCAGCTGTCATCTCACTGAACTATGTGACAGCTCCCCCAACCCCGGACTCAATATCTTTCTTTCTTTCTTTCTTTCTTTCTTTCTTTCTTTCTTTCTTTCTTTCTTTCTTTCTTTCTTTCTTTCTTTCTTTCTTTCTTTCTTTCTTTCTTTCTTTCTTTCTTTCTCTCTTCTCTCTTTCCCCTCTCTCTGTCTCTCTCTGTTGCCTATACTTAATCCATACTTACCTACTGCCTACACTGCCTACAACTGTCTTACATTGTACTCATAACGACCTACCTCACTGTATTTATAACTACCTACCTCAATCTATAGTCTAACCATATAACACTATATGATAGCAATGTACAATAACACTGTATTCATGGTATATACATTTATCTATATATGTGTATGTATATATATATATATATATATATATATATATATATATATATATATATATATATATATATATATATATATATATATATATATACACCAGCATACTTGTATCTGTATATATACCCACACTATATACTTTTTCTATACCTGTATATTCCATATACTCTTATTAGTTATACCCCTGGCTAGTATGGTTTACTGCCATAATGTATTCATACTTGTACCACTGTATATATATATTAATACTATACATACATTAGCTTAGCATATTTACTCCATAGCTTTATCATACTGTATACTCTACATATTCACATGTTATAATGTATATTGCCAGTACGGTCCTTCGGTTGTATTTTACTGTCCCTGGCCCAGCACCTCGAGGGCAGGAGCGTAACTAGCATGCATGTGTGTTGGTGTGGGAGGAAACCGGAGTATCCGGGAGGAACGAACAAGGGGAGAACATGCATACTCAACGCAGGAAGGCCACCTGTCAGGGTTGGATCTCCAGTGCTGAGCCTGTGGTCTTGTACTGGTGGTAACCACATCATGACTGACACATTGTGCTGATGTACAGTATAAAGTTCTCCCTCTCACATGATATTTCTGAACGCACACCCTCATACCCAGTGTTTCACACATAGACTTTACTTGAGCTTGTCATGTCATCAGCTTGTCTCTGTCCTCGTACAGCAATACGACAGCGGTCCCACTTTCGCTGTTCCTTGTTCTTTGAGGCTTTGTGAGCTCACAACTGTCATAGTGCCACCATCCGTACCTCACCCGCTGTTGACCACCGCAGGTAACCCTGAGCAACGATGCCATCAATCTGTTGAACCAGTAAGTGGCCGGGTCAGGAAAAAGTATACAAAATGT
Organism: Notolepis coatsorum; assembly: GCF_963971535.1. Lineage (NCBI taxonomy): Eukaryota > Metazoa > Chordata > Actinopteri > Aulopiformes > Paralepididae > Notolepis > Notolepis coatsorum. Next base: position 61,670,538 of record NC_140180.1, read on the forward strand.
ATACAAAAGTATACAGAACATCATGCCATAAACAAATTAGTGGTTTAAAGTCCTGTGATCAATTGATCACTAAAGCAACACATTAAATGGTTTAAAGTCCTAAAGCAACAAACAAGTGTTTTTTTTTTTTTTATGTTGTGGGACTTGTACAGCACTTTGTTCAACTTTGTCAGTGCTGTAAAGTTTAAACCTTTTTAAATCTTAGACAAACAAAACACTTTGCTTTCATGAAATATTGTAAGCCATCATTTGAGGCTTTATAAAAGCAGCACAATGAACACAAATCTGTCAGTGCAGAGTCCGATCTCATCTTAAATAACAAACAGCATTGCTTGTTGTAATTAACAAAGAGAGGCAGAGTTGATTTTACAAACAAACAAAAAAATGCATAATTTTTATTCATATTTTATTTTCATATTCGAATCCCATGCCCATCGAACGAAGCTTCGAAGTATTTAAGACAGCCCTAGTTTAAAGTCTTAAAGCAACAAATAAATGGTTTAAAGTCCTAAAGCAACAAAATAAATGGTTTAATGTCCTAAAGCAACAAACGAGTGGTTTAAAGTCCCGTGATCAATTGATCACTAAAGCAACAAAATAAATGGATTAAAGTCCTAAAGCAACAACTAAATGGTTTATATGGCTTTTTTATATTGTGAAGCACTTTGAGCTGAAATGTTTGTATGAAAGGTGCTATACAAATAAAGTGTATTATTATTATTATTATTATTATTATTATTATTATTATTATGAGATAGAGAGATAGAGAGATAGAAAGAAAGATAGTGTGTGTATTTGTGTGTGTGTGTGTGAGAGATAGAAAGAAAGAGAGAGAGAGTATATTTGTGTGTGTGTGTGTGTGTGTGTGTGTGTGTGTGTGTGTGTGTGTGTGTGTGTGTGTGTGTGTGTGTGTGTGTGTGTGTGTGTGTGTGTGTGTGTGTGTGTGTGTGTGTGTGTGTGTGTGTGTGTGTGTGTTGATGCAGTAGAGTGAAGGTGCCCCTGGCTCTATACAGGGAAGCTCTAAACTTGCAGTAAACTTGCATTCTGGGGCAACAGTAATTAATGTATCCTGGGCACGCTGTCAGCTGTGCAGGCACCCACAGCACGCACACACACACACACACACACACACACACACACACACACACACTCTCTCTCTCTCTCGTACTCACTGACTCTATTTCATACTCCCTCTGTCACTCACTCACTCACCCACTTTCACTCACTCTATTTCAAACTCTCTCTCGTTCTCTCTTTCACTCTCTCTCACTCTCTCACACTCACTCACTTTCTTACTCTCTCTCTCACTCACTCACTCACTCACTCACTCACTCACTCACTCACTCACTCACTCGCTCACACTTTCTCACATACTCTCTCTCTCTCTCTCTTCTCTCAATTAAACTCCAATGAACTTCTTTGGCATGGCATACATGTACATAATTTTAAACATAACAAATGATAATAATATTACAAATGAAAATAAATACAATTATGTAATATTGTGACAAGCCTTGTGGTGTTCAGGCTCGACACGGACCAAAACAAACAATTCCAATGTCCACACAAGCACAATTTCAATAAACAGTGATATTTATTGATCAACAGTACAGGTCCGATGGGCAATGGAGTAGTCAAATTACAGTCCAGGGTCAAAACACATTCCAGGCTCTCACTCTCTTTCATACTCTCTTTCATACTCTCTGTCAGTCAGTCAGTCAGTCAGTCAGTCAGTCAGTCAGTCAGTCAGTCAGTCAGTCAGTCAGTCAGTCACTCAGTCACTCACTCTCTCACTCTCACTCACACTCACACTCTCTCTCACACTCACTAACTTCATTTCTTTCTCTCTCTCTCTCAGTTCAGTTCAGTTCAGAGTTTTTATTTGCCACATGGAATCATACAATCAGAGTTTCTTCATTACACAATCATAAATATCATTCCATGGACAAAAGGAGCAGGAAGAAGAATACATCTTATAGTTACCTGCCTCTTATTCCTAAACTAAACAAGTATTTACTTAATGGTCGGCGTACAACCTAATTTACACAAATAATAATTTATACCATTATACAAGAAACACACAATCCACAGTTAAACAAGAACAAATTAAATAATAATAAAGAATAAAAGAAAGAGAACAAAAAAATATCTCACTATTCAGATCACATTTGATTTTCATACTGACTAAATATTTTTTTTTTATAATTTCTTTTGAATTGATAAACACTATTACATCCCTTAAGCTCGCTATGGAGAGAATTCCACAACTTTACACCAATAACTGAAGGACACATCTGTTTAAGTGTGGTACGTGCAAACTGATGTTTAAAATTGTATTTTTCTCCTACTAAACTCACTTTCTAAATGAAAACGTTTTGTAGTGTTTCTGGCAGTGTATTATTTCTTGCCCTAAACATAATTAACATTGTTTGAAACTTAACCATGTCTTCAAGTTTAATTATTCTAGATTTAATAAATAATGTATTTGTGTTCTCGATAACTCACTTTATGTGTGATTCTTACAGCCCTCTTCTGTAGTATATATAATGGTTTTATATTGGTCCCATAATGGTCCCATAAGTATTCCCCCATACTTCAACACAATAACTGATATAAGGTGAGATGAGTGAACAGTAGAGTGTTCTCATTGCCTCATACTCTAACACATCCTTTACTCTCTCTCTCTCTCTCTCTCTCTCTCTCTATTAAAATCCAATGAACTTTTTTGGCATGGCATATATGTACATAATTTTAAACATAACAAATGATAATAAGATTACAAATGAAAATAAATACAATTATGTAATATTGTGACAAGCCTTGTGGTGTTCAGGCTCGACACGGACCAAAACAAACAATTCCAATGTCCACACAAGCACAATTTCAATAAACAGTGATATTTATTGATCAACAGTACAGGTCCGATGGGCAATGGAGTAGTCAAATTACAGTCCAGGGTCAAAACACGTTCCAGGCTCTCGTACAAAAAGGGAATGTTCAATACTCAGGGTTTATCGTCCGGTCCAGCGTCAGTTTCACAAGGGGGTATCTCAGCCAGTCCAGGGTCCAGTAACACCTCTCACCTCACAAACTCTGTATATCACACTCTCTCCTCAATCTCTGCTCCTTCCTCACCTCCACTCAACTCTTTTCTGTCTCTCCTAGGGCTTTATACTGTGTGTGTCTTGTGTGTGTGGGATGTGGGTGATCACGTGGTGCACACAGGTGTATTCCATCAGTCCTAATCAACTCCTCAATTAACTCTCCTTTGCCTGTGACAATAGTATCTCCCTTCCTCCACGTATAATATATGCCACAATATGTAGATTTGGTTTGGGCTCACACTCCACCAGCATGCAAACAAATGCTAACAAGTTCTACTTCCTATACCTCTAAAACCAGGATATTAGTGTAAGTGCTTTTTGGATGGGAATTACTAGAGCATCAGTTAGTGAGAAATGAGACAGGCAGTAACTGAAACCTTGTAGTTTATCTATACAACACACGTCTCTCCCAGGTCTCTCTGTTTCCTGTATTCTTATTGATTCTCTCCCATCAGAGCAGCAGCCAGGCGTGCAGAAACAACATGACAGGAACACAGACATGACTGAAGACTGTAAACACAATGCATGTTTGTAGCCAACTACGCCCTCCTCCTATCTTCTCTTTCTCTCTTCCTCTCTTACTTTGGACTCTCTTTCCCTCTATCCCACCCTCCCCCTCTCTCTCCACCCCCCCCCCCTCTCTCACTCTCCCTCCCTCCCTCTCTCACTCTCCCTCCCTCCCTCTATCTCTCCCTCTCTGTCTCCCTTTCCCTCTCTGTCTCTCTCCCTCCCTCGCTCTCTCTCCCTCCCTCGCTCTCTCTCTCTCCCTCCCTCGCTCTCTCTCTCTCTCTCTTTCTCTCTCTCTCTCTCTCTCTCTCTCTCTCTATCTCTCTATCTCTCTCTGTCTCTCTCTCCTTCTCCCTCTCCCTCTTGCTGTTGATGATAAAGCCAGCTATCAGTGGGCAGAGGCAGGCATGTGATGGGTGATGTATTTATACATAGAAGCATTGGAGTAATGAGCTGGAACCTGTGGACTGCCTCCTGTAGGGGTTTGTTGAGATGGATCAGTTTCCCCCCCGAGCAGAAGTAGAGATGGAGGCCAGGATGGGGCTCACCGGGGGTAGACATTAGATTCTACAGCTTGGGGGAAGGGGACAGTGGCTGTCCTTTTTTAGATAATGTGATAAACACTGGATATCCACTTCACCATTTTATGACATTCTGCCATTTATTTGTCTTGGGAGACGTGGAGGTATAGCAATGCAGGATCTCTCTAATGCTACATTGCGTCATTCATTACGTGTGTGGTACCTTGTGGTTAAAGGTCAGAGTGTGTCTAGCTGGGTCCTGGCTGTATTTCTGTTTACAGGAGGCAGACACCTTCATTAGAACGTACACATTTGTATTTTCACTCAAAGTCGCAGTGGGTCAGTATTAGATAAATAAGTGGCCAGGATTATATGTTTATGCCATATAAAATGCTTCTGAGTAAGTAAAATGAAATTACATACCATCGCCCCGGGAGATCTAACGTTAATTTTAGTCTATGTTCATTTGCCCGGCTGTGAGCAAGGAAAGCGTAGTGTAGATATACAGCCGGGAACCAGCAAAATTGTGTCCTGCAATTCAGAGTGTTTTATCATCTATATATTTAGGAGCACCATCCCTGGAGAAGCTATCATCAGAGTCATGCTTTCAGGCCCATTGCAGTAGAGGGGGTGGGGGGGAATACATTCCTGTCTAAAGTGTGTTTTATGTAATCCACTCCACATCAGCTATGGATCAAGACACTGGCATATTGATCCATGAGCAAATAATATCCCTAGCGTATGTAATGTGTCTGACCTTCAAAACACAAATACTATGATAGATGAGCCGTCGGTAAGGACAGAAATATACTGCCTTTAACACGGTTGACTGCTCCCTTTGTCAGCTTCTTGTATGATCGTACTACTGAAGTATAAGGCCAACACTTGATTTCCATTGTATAATGATGAACCTCTAATAGTGATTTATTGCTGATGTACTGCACGGGTTACTACTGAATTCATCACCATGGTTTTGTTGCAGGCACCCCATTATGAAGACTCTTCTCTTCAAGGCTGAAAGGCGGTTTTCTATAGCTAGTCCATTTGCCCCATCTAGTGTTCACATACATGTTGTGCAGAGTCACTCATTGCCTCAGTTTACACAGGCCTAAGTACAACCCTTTACTATGTTAGAATAATCCCCACATCCCAGGCCTCCTTGTCTCCCTGTTTATTTACAATCAATAATCCTTTCACTTCTTAGTGTTTGTATTTACTATGTTGTGTTTTTCTATTGTACATATCCCTCCCTCTCTCTCTCTATATATATATATATATCCCCCTCTCTCTGTCTCTTCCCTCTCTCTCTCCCCCCTATCTCCCTCTCTCTCCCCCCCTCTCTCTCCCCCCTCTCTCTCCCCCGTCTCTCTCCCCCGTCTCTCCCCTCCCCCCTCTATCTTTCTCTCTCTCTCTCTCTCTCTCTCTCTCTCTCTCTCTCTCTCTCTCTCTCTCTCTCTCTCTCTCTCTCTCTCTCTCTCTCTCTCCATACCATACACTCTGAACTCTGTTGCCTATAATCAGCCTATACCTTATGAACCCTGAACTCTGTTGCACATACTGTACTCATCCATACTGCCTACAACTACCTTACACTGTACTCATAACTACCTTCATTATACCACTATATCCAATCTATAGTCCATCCATATAACACTGTATCATGGCAATGTACAGTAACACTGTATATGCATTATCTATATCTGTACATACATATTTATATATTGATCCATACACTCTTATTAGTTAAATGTGAATGAGTTAAAATGGCTTATTACCATAGTGTATTCACATGTGTACCACTGTATATAATAATACTGTACATACATTAGCTTAGCATATTTACTCAGTAGCGCTGTCACATATACTCACATATTCACATGTTACACTGTATACTGCTATGCACTTTACTGCTACTTTGCACTCTGGTTAGATACCAACTTAATTTCGTTGTACTCTGTACTTGTACTTGATTGTTATTGAATAACAATAACTTGATCTAATCAGTAGACTGTTGTACACACATAATATGCTTTCTGTAGGCCTATTAGTAAGCCAGAAATAGTGTTCATGTAGCATACTACACTTTCATATTTATTCATGTATTTATTAAAGACTCCTCGTGTCCTATTTGGTCTAAGCAACATCGACGCGGCTGCTTGTAAAAACCGCCACCACATGTTGAGAGAACATAAACATCTCCCTTGTAACAACGACTTAGCCTAATGCATATTGTCATCCTAGTTGATGGTACAGAGCGTCAATACTTTTCAGTCGAAAGTGGGAAGACCTGCATAACTGGTTTAGGCAATGCATTATCGGATCATTTTACATGCTGTTTGTAATATGAGAGGAAAGTCTTCTCTGTTCCAAGGAGGAAGTACAATCTCAGCCTGCATTTTCGATCACTTTTCTTGAATCTGACCCACCGAACGCAGCAGCACAGTGACTACACGCCCATGTTTGCCGGATCAACAAGACCTCCAAATGAATGTTTAATGAGCATTTAGAAGTCATAATGGCATGTCGCTATGTCCTTTAATCTCCCGGCTGATGGCCCCGCCTCGGATGCTTTCTGGTGGTTCAAACTTTCTACAATCCAGGGTAATCGCTTTCACTTCAATACCCAAGGACTGTACGTAATCAACTCACTGCCTTTGCTTCGCATAAGAGAACCATGACTTTTCCCTTGAGGAAATCTGTATCAGGTAGGCAGTTCTTACCGTTCTGAGATTTCCTAAAAGTGTTTCAGTACATTTGAATTTTCTTAAGTGTTGTACTGTTACAATTTTTTCCCCAATGAATACTTTGGTGGTAGCGTTGGATCTGTGTTTCATGTCATCCTGATAAGAAGATAGTTTTTTAGCTACTACCTGGCAGTTGTCTTGTGGCATTTTGGAGCTGTCCGTGGTGCTGAACTTGAGATGACCTCTTATACTCTTGAGCTCTTATATGCATCGTTGTTAGTTACTGCAGTTTCATTTAGATTGGTTGAGGGTTTTGTACTTATTTATTTATTTATTTCGTTTATTTATTTCGAGTATTACAATCGCAATATACAGCCCTTTTCGAAATGATCGACTTTTCTTAAAATTAGCTAATTGATGCAACGAATTATTATGTGATTATGTATTATGTTATTATGTGACGTACAATAATAATCGGTTTAAATGCATGTATAATGTGTTTTGATATAACCGTAGGGTGTGCTAAATGTAGGTCATATAGATGCTCGCCGCGGCAACGTTAGGGGAGAACTGTAGATGGCACCATTGTGGAGGCTATTGCTCTGCCTCATGACCAGTGCACGGGCTGAACAGTGCAGGATGGAGAGGAGACGCCGATATTCAGTTGAGCATGGCAGAAGCTGCATCGATGAGGAGGTGTGATGTCGCCCCGGCATTACAGATTGACATCAGGACATGGCGGTTATTATTGATATTAATAAGGCGTATTATGCTTCTCTACCATGTTCCCAGCTCTTTCCACAGAGCCAAAAAAAAAGCGGGGAATGCCCGCGCGCACCTTCCGCTCTCGGCAGAAAGTATGTGTGCATGCAGTTGCTGCCTATAGTTGAATCTCCCCCAAATCGTATAGTTACACAGTATGTAATCAGAATGGCTATACAACGTTTATTGTTTGCTTTTACGGCACGCTTCACCCACGCTCGTAAACATCGGTGGGCGACGTGCATGGCTCTTCCCCGCCCAACTCTCGGAAGAAGAGCTGTTGAACATTGATGGCCAGCTTATCTAGCATAGCCTCTTGAAAACAAGTAGACAATCATGTTGTTTTTACAGTTGTGGTTGTTGTTCAATGCATTCGAGGCATGTGAGTCATAGGTCGCACACACAGCACGTGCACACATAGAGCCCAAGGGGTGCTTGAGCACCTGCCTTTTTGAGCCTCATAAAAAAAGTGCCCTTAAAAAAAAATAAAAAAATCTTTATTTTTATTTGTTTTGCCGTTATGCATATAGACTGCCATTCCAACTGAAAAATGTCAGGATAGAATCAAAATATTAGGTAAAGAGAGAGAGATGCCCCATATTCCATTGCAGTTTGCACGGCCTCCTCAGCGGACCTATATTTTATGCATAGCGTGGGTGGTGATGATGATGATGATGATGATAGAAACCGCTGTGGCGCATACAGTTGAATGCTGGTATTACACTCATTGAGGGACACGAAGAAGTCAAGTCCGATGGGATTTGGGAATCTCAAATACAAATCGGGATTGGAATTAAAAAATGCATTTATATTAAACAATACAGAATATACAGCACTTCTTGGGGTCTGTAGGGTAAGCACTTATTCCCTCCCCCCTCAACATTTATGGAGATGTATGGGCCTTTTAAGTCAGTGATAAAAGTGTCTTTCAAGGATAAGTGAGCTCCTGCACTGATTATTATAGTTCAATATAATTCAATATTTGATCACCAAACAACCCCCCCCCCCCCCCCCCCTTAAAAAGGGCCATTAAAAAATCGGGCTTGCGCGCTGGGCGCTCGGTTAAAACACAGACTTTTCAGCCTTTGCGCACCTGCCTCTCTAATGTCCTGTGCACGTCCCGACACACACACACCTCTATCTCTCACAGACATAAACCAACATGAAGTAACCTGCTGCCTGCATGCTGAGCTGCATGGAAATATGCATATTCATTCAAACTTGTTGGGCAACTATACCCTCATTAAAAAAAGGAGGAACTTGCGTCCCCCCCGCATTGTCCGATTAGATGTCGAGGATGAGCCCTTTATCATCTGACAGTACTAGTACAGAGTACAGAGTCCCCCTTCTCCTGCTCCCCACCCCGTGTCCTCCCTCCCTCTATGTGGGCTGCTTTCGGGGCGCGCAGCAATACAGCTGACAGAGTGAGTGCTTTGCGCTGTGGTCGGGATGCTGCATCTAAAATGAGGCGCCTCTTGTTATTGCCGTGTGTCGCCTCGCTTCAACTATAGAGGAGAAAACAAGTCGAGTCTCCATAGTGATTCGCCCCCATCCTTTCCGTTTGCCTCGCTACAACCTGGTTAGTCTTTTCCCCGCTGCAGCGGCATGTGAAAGGGATTAGGGACAGAGAGCACTGGAAACGTCCTCTCTGCGTTTGCAAACAGGTGTCTTTTTTCTCCACTTGGCTGATGCGCATTAAGCTCCACGACCACCTGCCTCCATGTGCGCGCTGCCACTCAGTGGGACGATGACCCAGTCAGAGGACCAGCGCACTGTGTGCTGAAACTCTGTGGAACAACACGGGAGTGGGACATGTGTGGCTTTTATTTTTGTTGGGCATCACTTTTTTCCCGGAGACACCGGTAAGACGCACCGAGAGACGAGCGACACACCAAACCATCAAAACAATGATCAATTTGAACAACATCTAACTGGCTTGTCAGTCCTGGGGAGACGTTTTTTTTTATTTCGTTTTTTATTAGTTTTTTAAAGTCTTTACTGACTAGCCAATTTTGTAAATGTCTTTCTATTTTACAAATAGATAACCGCTTTTGCTATTGACGACTGTTAGCGCTTCCATTGCGCCGGGCGTTTTTCCAAATTTCACATCCCGTTTTTTTGTTAGTTGAGGCAAGAGGGATTCTCCTCAGCATCTCCCCGGAGCACCGGCAAGCTGGCCATGGCTGCAGCGATCGCCAGCTCCCTTATTCGGCAGAAAAGACAGGCGAGGGAGCGGGAAAAGAACAACGCCTGCCGCTGCGTTAGCAGCCCCAACAAGGCCAAGGGGTCGGGGTCGGGGACGGGGACGGGGACGGGGACGGGGACGACCAGTGAGAAGCCCAATCGACTGAGTGTTTTCTCCCGGGTTAAACTCTTTGGCTCTAAGAAGAGGAGGAGGAGACGACCAGGTCTGAATAATGATGTGCAATTTCATTATACCATCAATTGGAACCATCACTTGAAATGTAGAATTACTGTATGTGATCTATGATATTCCAAAAAAGTCACCAAACAAGGATAAATTGATTGTAGCTGTGTTGTAAGCTATATGCTTGTATATTTGCTAGATTTATAGTTCTCCTAAAGTTAGAGACAAAGAGGATTGCTGTTGATCCACAAAGAGAGTGCACCTGACATCTCAGACAGTGCCAAGAATCTGAAGGGACATGAATGATATGTCGGTGCCTTATCCTTCAAAGTCCACTTTAAAATCCTTGGTGGAATAGAAAACCAAGAGTGCTTCCAGTGTAGGTGTTTGGAAATGTTTAAATAGCAGCTCTCACTCCATTTTCTTTATTGTCGATTATATCAGACAATGGCAGACAGTGAAAGTTTCAGGGACGCTTGGCTTATATCATCTATTAATTGTCTTTCAGAATTCAATTATAGGCTATGTAATTTGACTGAGTTATAAAACTAATATCAACCACATAAAACTATGAATATAAAACTATTAATACTAATTTACACCTTATATTTTTATTACTGATTATGTTAGATTTAACATGCACTATTTGATGGTATATTATGGAGTAGTATACTAGTAGTATACTAGTATAGTATAGTATAGTATAGTATAGTATAGTATAGTATAGTATAGTGTAGTATAGTACAGTATAGTGTAGTATAGTACAGTATAGAATTGTATAGTATTGTATAGTATAGTATAATATTGTATAGGATAGTTTTGTAGTACTCAATTAATCCCAGAGAAAGAGGAAACAGATAAATGGCTCCAGTTTCTATTAGGGCAGACCTTTTATTCAACATTATAATTCTACACAGACCCAGACACTCTTCTTGGTCTCACAATTAGTGCTGCATAATAAAATATATACTTTATAGTGTTGAGCAACCATAGAACTTTATTGCTTTGCCATAACATTCGCAGTTGTAATTCAACCAGATAAAAGCCGAGCTGCAACGTCAGTGTAGGATAAACTGTAGGACCCTGGACGGGGTTGGTGCTGTAGATCCCTGGAGAGCTGAGGGCAGTTCCACAGTGGCCAGGCCTCTCTCCGAGGTGCTCTCTTACTGATGCGGAGCAAAAAACAAGCTCAGCCCTGCAGCTTCCAGCAGCTGGGTGTGGAAGGGAACTGACCACACACTACTGCAAATGGTCCATTTCTGTCCCAGCATCTCAGGCCTCTGCCTCCTTGTATGTTCCTCATTGACACAACAGAGCCGAGTTGAGCCAGGCAGCGGCTTAATGAAGGGTGCAGAGGCTCAATTAATGGGGTTAATTCCTCTCCTGATCTGACCTCTTCGCTCTGGTTCCCAGGCTGTTTTTGTAACTCACTGCATTATGCATTCAGAGGTAGAGTTGTATATTTATGAAGCGAGGCTGAGCCACCCTGCATTCTCTGCACCCTATCTCATACCCTATTGGCCTATTCCCTATTCTCATATCCACTCTGCAGTATCTGCACCCTATCTCGTACTCTATTCCCTATTCTCATCTCCACCCTGCAGTCTCTGCACCCTATCTCGTACTCTATTCCCTATTCTCATATCCACTCTGCAGTCTCTGCACCCTATCTCGTACTCTATTCCCTATTCTCATCTCCACCCTGCAGTCTCTGCACCCTATCTCGTACCCTATTGCCTATTCTCATCTCCACCCTGCAGTCTCTGCACCCTATCTCGTACCCTATTCCCTATTCTCATCTCCACCCTGCAGTATCTGCACCCTATCTCGTACTCTATGCATCTCCACCCTGCAGTCTCTGCACCCTATCTCGTACCCTATTCCCTATTCCCATCTCCACCCTGCAGTCTCTGCACCCTATCTCGTACCCTATTCCCTATTCCCATCTCCACCCTGCAGTCTCTGCACCCTATCTCATACCCTATTCCCTATTCTCATATCCACCCTGCAGTCTCTGCACCCTATCTCGTACCCTATTCCCTATTCCCATCTCCACCCTGCAGTCTCTGCACCCTATCTCGTACCCTATTCCCTATTCTCATCTCCACCCTGCAGTCTCTGCACCCTATCTCGTACCCTATTCCCTATTCCCATCTCCACCCTGGGGAGGGAGCCAAGGGGGCTGAGCAGGGTGTATGCCGACATGTGACTTACATAACACATGTGGTGCCTTGATGGCAACGCGGAACTCTCTCCATTTGGTAGTGTGCGTGCTTGTGCATGTGTATGTGTGTGTGTGTATTCATGTGTAGTATATGTGTACAGTGTGTTCATGTGTATGATGGTGTGTTTTTGTTGTTGTTGTTGTTTATAAAGCTTTTATCATGTTACTTCCACCTATTTTTGTTTAAATTATTTCCATGGGTTTGTATGAAGGACATTTCCACATCCCGGTGGTTTTATTACATGGCGTGTTACTCAGCTGCACACACAACGTACAGACAGTTGACGTTTCAGAATATCAAAGCAGCTTTTAACCTAAATAAATATTTGCTTTTGCTCTTAAGCACATACGTTCCTCTTAATCCTCTGCCGCGTTGCCAGGGGCCTGTGGAAATAGCTTATAGACTGTCTTTGTAGTCAGCTCTTTTCTGGAGAGAGAGAGAGAGAGAGAGAGAGAGAGAGAGAGAGAGAGAGAGAGAGAGAGAGAGAGAGAGAGAGAGAGAGAGAGAGAGAGAGAGAGAGAGAGAGAGAGAGAGAGAGGGGATGGGAGTGGTTTTCAGTCAGTAGTAGGGGTGTAACGATGCGACCTCACAACGATTAATTTCGATTACGATTATTCAGGCAACGATTCAATGCATCATGAAATCTCTTCATTTGACCACGATTCGATTAGATTCGATTAATTTTCGATTAATTTTCTATCAGTTAATTCCCCAAAACATTTTGAATACACAAATGTGGCTGGGGGAACTGATTCTTTTTTTAAATCTTTTTATTTAGATACATTTAGATTATAATCGATTCTAACATTTTCAAATCGATGCAGTTGAATCGTCCCATTAGAATCGATGCATTTCGATTAATCGATGCATTGTTACACCCCTAGTCAGTAGGCCTATGTCATATGTATGTACAGTATGTTTAAATGTGTCATAAAATATGTGGATGACCCATTGATCAAACCTGTCTCACCTCTCTCTCTCTCTCTCTCTCTCTCTCTCTCTCTCTCTCTCTCTCTCTCTCTCTCTCTCTCTCTCTCTCTCTCTCTCTCTCTCTCTCTCTCTCTCTCTCTCTCTCTCTCTCTCTCTCTCTCTCTCTCTCTCCCTCCAGAGCCCCAGCTGAAGGGGATAGTGACAAGGCTATACAGTCGACAGGGCTTCCACCTGCAGCTGCAAGCAGATGGAACCATCGATGGGACGAAGGAGGAGGACAGCGGCTTCAGTGAGTGTCTCTCTCCCTGATTCCTCTTCCATCCTGGCATCAGGCAATGTTGTTTAGTTTCGGTTATATGACAATAAAGAAATAAGGCAATCATGCGATTACTTCACAGCTAGAAATGCTCAAGGATAGACTTATTTCCATTGTAGTCCTGGGATGTGTTGACAGCAAACTATTCCCTATTGACTATTCCAATGCCGTTAACTATGCCAGGCAGAAGTTGCAAGGCCCACCAAACACACCCAGGGAAAGGAGGGGCTGAGCGCTTAATTCCTGTTATCTGGCCAGAGCATCTGCGTATTTAGACCACTTTTACTGGGGCATGTGCCCCAGTATTGATCAGTTGTGCCCCAGTAAAAATGTCCCCAGAAAAATAATAATAATTATTATTTTCTTTACTTTTATTTTTTACTTTGCTTTGAAATATTATAGTGAAATATTTTGCACTGTTGTCGCATTTATCTGTTTTGCACACCCCTATGACAGCTAATACATGGTACATACCATGGTTCTCAGCTGTCAGCAGTCAGCTGGCCTCCCGCGCAGTTCACAGGTAATCACAGTGCCGCGGTTGCATTCTGTATGATGGCAACCCCCGCTAAGAAAGTTAAAGCAAAGGAAATTCGGGCATTCCAGCCCTCGTGGACAGACGACTACGGGTTTGTGTGTCAGAAGGACCGTGCTGTGTGTACTTATGATTAGAAAATGTAGTTCGCAGAACGTCAGGTGTGAAACGCCATTTTGAGACGAAGCATCAAAAAAGTTTCAAAGATCAGGCGGATCAGGCAGAATCGATTAAACGTGCCGTGGCCAGGTATGGAAAGCAAGCCAGCACCCTCAAAGTGTTCACGACTGCTAAAAACCACGCAACTGAAGCAAGCTATCGCATTGCTCATTGCATTGCGAAATGTGGAAAGCCATTCACTGATGGCGAGTATATCAAGGAGGCTTTTCTCTGTAGCTCAGATGTTTTGTTTGAAGGCTTGCCAAACAAAGAGACAATCAAATCAAGGATAAAAGATATCCCCATGTCAGCTCGAAGTGTCGAGCGACGCATCAACGAAATGTCCGAAAATATCAGAGAACAGCAAACAGCTGGATTAAAAGATGCTCCGGTGTGCAGCTTAAAGGGACCAACTACAGCCCCCAGTAAAGCAAAACAGGGCCAGGGATCTCACTGACAGCGACAGGTAGGCAGCTGTTTATTTTCCTACACATGGGGCTGCATGTTAACTTGAATCTCTCTCTCTCTCTCTCTCTCTCTCTCTCTCTCTCTCTCTCTCTCTCTCTCTCTCTCTCTCTCTCTCTCTCTCTACACTACACATATTTAATTGAGACCCTTTATTATTTCAATTTAGCTGGAAATACATTGATACATCATTCAGTAACATTTTCAGAGCCTTATAACAAAAACATTATTACGGTCACCATTGTGACCAGTGGGATTAATCAACAAATTGTTAAAAGGGAGAGGGCAACGCCATTTCTTTTTACTCAAAATGTGAGTATTACCAAGTCACCTTGTGTTCTTAAAACAATGACAATAAACATAGTTTTATTAGGTTGAAATAATGTGGTTGTGTACTTATTTTTTCTGTTAACTTATTATGGATTGAAAACTGAAAACCAAACAAAATGTGCTATAATAGCCTACCGTCTGTGTCGAATATGAAATAAAGGCATCTAAATGATAAATGGCTCAATCAAAAGATTCTACATGATTCCAAAATAGTGAAGAAAATGACTTTAGGAAGAACAAAGGCAGAGGCTCTGGTCAAAGACATCCTTGCTCCAAAGGCAGTGGGTGATGTTCTCAAGGCCTTAACATCAGACAAACCCCTCCCATTCTCCATACAGATGGATGCATCTAACCTAACCCTAAAATGTTTTCCCTAAGTGCCCCCCTGTGCCCCAGTACAGTGCTTGGTCTAGATACGCCCCTGCCAGAGAGAGAG
This sequence comes from Notolepis coatsorum, assembly GCF_963971535.1. NCBI lineage: Eukaryota > Metazoa > Chordata > Actinopteri > Aulopiformes > Paralepididae > Notolepis > Notolepis coatsorum. Next base: position 61,685,880 of record NC_140180.1, read on the forward strand.
AGAGAGAGAAGTTGACGATTACTTGCCCGCTGCAGCTGTTCAAAGTTGAGTAAGAGTAGAACTTACTCATTATGACACACAGCTCTACCAAATTAGCACTTTCCGCTACGGAATATTTCTGAACAGAGTTCTGAGCGTTGGCCTCACAGAGAGAATTAACCCTTTCACTGCCGCACTACCAAACTGTTAAACCTTTCACTGCGACAATACACAGAAGGTTAACCCTTTCACTGCCACACGACAGAAGGTTAACCCTTTACTATCACCCAACCGTCGGTCGACCTTCTGTCGTGTGGCAGTGAAAGGGTTAATCAGTTATGGGCCGGCTCAATCAGTGTTGTTTTGTGGTGGAATTTCCATATAAAGTTGAGTGGTCACAACGATAGGTTATGTATATAACCTAGTTATATGAGTACTGGCTGAGCGTCCTGCTCTTCGCCATCGAGATATACCTCATCTCCAGTACCTAGTGTACTCCATCAACGAATAAAAAACAATACACCCAGCACCTGCCAGGCCCCGCCCTAGTGCTACGTACATACTATATAGCACTAGGCGTGGTCACCACTCGCTCTTCCTCGGAAAAAAAGCGTTTCCCAAGAAAAGTTTCCCCAAGGGACCTCAGGGCAAGCTAAGGGCAGGACGCTCAGCCAGTACTCATATAACTAGGTTATATACATAACCTATCGTTATATTAGTCGTACTGGCGAATCGCGTCCTGCTCTTCGCCATCGAGATATGGGGACAGAGCAGACGCGAGGACCCACAAATGCACCCCCTGAGGGCCCTAAAGCCCACATCAGGGGGGAGGGGAGTCCCGTCACCCCATCCTTCCTAATGAAGAGGGGGCGGCAGTCAACTCCACCCGAGTGCGAACAAGAGGGAACTAGAACCTCTCGAACGCACAGCACAGGCGGAACCACATGTGACACAACACATTGTGGCCCACACCCACACACTCCTGCTACCCCACCAAAGGACGGGAAGCAGGAGAGGTCACAGACCTCAGAACCGCCTGGGAAACAGAACCCCCAGTCATGTCCATGAGGTAAAACCTTACGAAGGGACCCGGTGAGGACCATGAAGCCGCAGCACAGATGTCCTCCACCGAGGCCCCACCCAGTAGAGCGGCAGAGGCCGCCACCCCACGAGTGGAGTGCGCCCTGGCGCCCCCAGGGGGAGCCAGCCCGGCCAACGTGTAGCAAAGGGCAATGCCCTCGCACAACCAATGGGACAGGCGCTGTTTCGACAGTGCCTTACCAGCACGAGAGCCACCATAACAGACAAAGAGCTGATCGGTAGCCCTGAGGCCCTGAGTACGGCTGAGGTAAATCCTCAAAGACCGGACCGGACATGACAGGTGAGGAGGCGGATGAAACGCCTGAACCATAATATCCCTGGAGCGGAAAGAACTCCGGATATTTTTTGGCACGAAGGCAGGATTAGGCCGCAGAGTGGCACCGCTATCGGAACGAAAAGACAGACACTCTGGCCGTACCGAGAGAGCACACAGCTCACCCACGCGTTTAGCGGAGGTGACGGCCAGCAAGAACGCGGTCTTGAACGGCAGCTGTTCCAACGGCGCTTGCTCAAGAGGCTCAAACGGGGCCAAGGACAACCGACGAGGACCAATTGAAGATCCCAGCTCGGAGCCAAAGAGCGTTTCACCGGCTTAAGGCGTCGAACGCCAAGCAGGAAACACCTCACAAGAGGGTGGCTGAACAAAACAACACCCTCAAATCCCTCATGATAAGAGGATATAGCCGCTGCATATACCCTCACCGTCGAGGCCGACAGTCTATCAAGGAGAGACTGAAGGAAAATAAGGACAGCATCCAGGGGGCAGGACACCGGGTCCCTGCCCCCCGCCTTACACCACTCTTGGAACATACGCCACCTACCCGCGTAAAGCGCGATAGTGGAGGGAGCATGCGCATTCCGGATGGTGTCAACCACAGAAGGGTCCATCCTCTCCAGACTTACCCTCTCACCAGCCAAACCATCAGAGGTTGGCATATCACAGGGGGCTGAAACAGTGACCCGTGTGCTTGAGAGAGGGCCCTCGCCGACCAAGGAACAGGCCACGGCGGGGCTACCAGTAGCTGGATCAGGACCGGGAACCACACCGCTGTGCCCCGGTCCGGCGCAACCAGGATCACGGTCCTGCGCTCCCTCCGTATCCGCTCCAACAACTGACTCAACAGATGTATAGGGGGAAAGGCGTACAGAAGCCCGGGCGGCCATGGATACATTGAGAAGTCATCCACCCCCAAGGGAGGATTGTCTTCTCGACTGACCGAGAACCACAAGGGGCACTTGTGAGATTGTCTGCTTGCAAACAGATCCACTGAAGCTTCCCCGAAGCGATCCCAGATCTGCCTGACTATGTCTTGGCGCAGTTCCCACTCGCCGGGACGAGGACCGCCCCGAGACATCATATCCGCGCCCACATTCTCCTTGCCAGGGATGTGGAGCGCCGTCAGACTGCGCAGCCTGAGAGCTGCCCATAGCCAGAGTTCGACGCCGCCCGGTGCAGACGGGTGGATCGTGTTCCACCCTGCCTGTTGATATACGCCGCTGCCGTCATACTGTCCGTTCTGACCAGAACGTGCTCGCCTACCACCAGGTGGGCGAACCGTCTGAGGACCAGGAGGACCACCCTCAATTCCAACACATTGATGTGCAGGGTAGACCGGGCAGCATGGATCGTCCAGCTGCCCCCCACTGCGTTGGTCCGACACATCCCTCCCCAACCCGTGAGGGAAGCGTCGGTGAAGACCGTGACGTGTGAACACGGGGACCCCATTGGTGAGGATACCAGGCCTCCTCCAATGGGCGAGATCCCCCCATATTGACAAAGGAACCGTCAACCGTTTCCATTTGTCCCTCACCGAGTCTATTCTCATACTGGAGAACCACCTCTGTATCCTCCTCATGAAGAGGAGGCCAAGAGGGACCACCGCGTGAGCAGATGCCATCATACCGAGCAGGCGCATCACTTGCAGCGCCGTGACCGTCTTTCCAGGACGGATACCCCCGAGTGTGTGGAGGATAGACACCCTCCGTTGCTCCGAGAGGGTTACAATCATGGGCCTTGACCTCAGTGTCAAGCCCAAGTACTCCACCTGTTGACTGGGAAGAGGCGTACTCTTCTTCCAGTTCACAGCAAAACCCAGCTTGGTGAGGAATTCCACCACCAGCCTGGTATGAGACCTGGCGACCTCCTCCGACCGGCTGAGGAGCAGAATGTTGTCGAGATAGAATATAATTCGTATTCCCTGATGACGTAGAGGCTCCAGCACAGTCTCTACGCACTTGGTGAATGTGCGGGGAGCCAGAGAATAGCCGAACGGCAACCTCTGGTATTCGTACGCTACGCCCTGAAACAGGAACCGTAGGAACTTCCTGTGAGGAGGGAAAATCTGGATGTGGAAATACGCATCCTTCAGGTCTATGGAGGTGAACCAGTCTCCCACTCTGACAGCAAGTAGGTTAACATTCTGAATGGTCTCGCCACAATCAGACGATTGAACGCAGACAGATCCAGTATAGGTCTGACACCTCCCGTTTTTTTGGGCACCAGAAAATAACGGGAGTAGATGCCTGACATCGCGTCCTCTCTCGGGACCACGACTACGGCCTGCTTCGCCAACAGAGATTGGATCTCGTCGGCCAGAGCTGTCACTGCTGCTGACCCTGACAATAGGGTCTGCACCAAACCTGAGAAGGGAGGGTGGGGTCGTGCGAACTGCAAAACAAGCCCCAGCCTCAACATTCTCTCCATCCACCCCACCAAACGGCATTCTTGTTGCCATATGTGATAATAATCCCAGAGCGCACCCGCCGTCAACTGACACTGGGCCGCAAGGAACAGCAGATAGGTGGCCCGGTCCCTCCCGCTGTGCGTAGCCTCTGAACCCGCCAAAGCGGACAGGGCGGTCGCACCCAAGGGGGGACCCCAACAGAAAGGGCTGGTTTGATACGGGAGAAGCTGCCATCAAACTGGTTGACACACGCTCCCCCACTGAACACCCCTCTAGAGCATGCTGAGGAGTTGTTCCGCAGCTAGACATGCAAGGCGTGAGGACCCCATGTGTTCCTACACACCGTAGCCCTGCAGTGATATTGCTATCACCCAAACGCGCGCCTCTTCTTTGCAGACCACTGCCGATCTCGCGGGAGTGGGAGGCATCAACGTGATACCCCGCCTGGCGAAGGCGAGGTCGGGGTAACCTGTGCTGAGCATTCAAACGAAGAGGCCTCGAGTCCCCCTGCTGACCACTGTAAATAGTGGCAGCCGTAACACCAGGCTCACCAATCACACACCGTGTGGCGCGGGAGCCACGTGACAGCACAACATTCTCACGGACAGACCCAGGCTCAGCCATCAACTGGGTGTCAGCCCCTGTCCCCATGAGAAGCGAAACGTGGGGCCACATGTGCTTCAAAGAAGGTTTGCGGCCCGCAGCCAAAGGAAAACGATCAGAGCCCCTCTTCCGCTGGTGAGGGGAAAAAGAGTGATCGGGGAGCGGGCTGTTCGCGGCAGAATGGCGACGGCTTGTATATTCCAAGCCGAGTACATCCAACATGGCCGATCCCTCGGCCGCCAAGGCTGTCGGCCTTGTGGACCCCTGTTGACTCTCCACCCAGGGTACCACTGGCGGGGGAAACATGGCCGCCTGTCGAGGGCCTCGCCACAGTCGCTGACGAGGCCGTGCTCCAACCTCTGGCTGCATAGCGTGAGGCGGTGTGGGACCTAGATCAACAACCGCCTGCGTCTCCGCAGAATGACCAAAGAGTCTCTCTGTGGAAAAAGGAGCCATGAGGAGAGAAAACCTTTCTTCTTCCCCAAGAGGAGATTGCTCCAACCAGAAATGCCTATTAACAAGCGTTGATAGCATCCTAATCCTCCCTGCAGTTATAGCTTGCGACTGATTCAAGATCTCTATAACACCAAAAACATGCAAAATGTTTTCAGCGTCGGCTGGTCCTATAGCCCCACTACCCAACGCTAATGTGGACAGAAAAACAGTCAGCTGAGCCACAACACTGGCCGCCGCTAAATTCCATCCTGTAGCAGTATAACTCATCAGTCCATACTGCCACCCGCCGGGCCGACTCGCTCTCAAGTGTCGGCTTCCGGGTGGGACACCGTTCAACCCCGCCGGGGCGCGTGAATATTAAAGGCAACCAACTTGTGTTCAGCTTTTCTCTGATTGGCCGCGACCCCCCGCCCCCTTTTGCCGCGAACGCAGCAGGCAAGCGGCAGCCGTCCCAAATGAAATCCATCAGTGGAGGGCGCGGAGCATAATGTATAATTGAAGCACAGAGCATAATGTATAATGTTATTTCGCGGAGCATAATGTATAATGTTATTTTGCGAGGCTGCTGACTGAACTAGAAACTGCTGCATCAGTGGAGGACGCATGCTGCTGACTGATTATGAAATGAATGAATGAAGCACGGAGCATAATGTATAATTGAAGCGCAGAGGATAATGTATAATGTTATTTCGCGGAGCATAATGTATAATGTTATTTCGCGAGGCTGCTGACTGAACTAGAAACTGCTGCATCAGTGGAGGACGCAGGCTGCTGACTGATTATGAAATGAATGAATGAAGCACGGAGCATAATGTATAATGTTATTTCGGAGGACGCAGGCTGCTGACTGATTATGAAATGAATGAATGAAGCGCGGAGCATAATGTATAATTGAAGCGTGGAGCATAATGTATAATGTTATTTCGCGGAGCATAATGTATAATGTTATTTCGCGAGGCTGCTGACTGAACTAGAAACTGTAACGTTATTATGTTATTTCACGTTTTTAACAACCAACTACCAGATTCACTTGTCACTGTACATCACTTCTGAAGTATAAACAAACTATACTGCTGTGACGATTTTGAATATCTTAACATGTATTTACGCCCATACAATTTTTTAGATGAATGATTGTGGATATAATATAGAAAACACATCATTATGATATTGTCAGATGGCGCAAAATACAATGGTGAGTGAGAAATGTATCTCCAGTGATAAAACCCAGTGCTGCCGCGTCTGCCGCGTCTCTCTCTGCCGCGAAGGGCGTGTGCTAGGGCGGTCACGTGGCCGTGTGGCCAATCAGAGAAACGCTGAACGAAAAGCTGAACACAAGTTGGTTGCCTTTAATATTCACGCCGCCGGGGCACAGGATCGATGCTACCTGGCTACCTAGCCACGGCACACCCGCCCTGCACCCTGTTGTCAACCCATTCACCCGTAAAAAGGGTAAATAGGACTCAGCAAAACCCCCCACATTAGCTACCGACTGACCTTCATCAATGAACCGGTTAAGAGGAAGGAAAAGCGGCAACATCCCACGGCGGGGAACATTAGAACAGTGACCCAGCATTATAGCATTAGTGTTAGCAGCGCGCTCCAGGATCGCTTGGAAACCGTCCACTTCAGGGGAACGTTCACCAAAACATCCCGCCCCTGGCGCTGACACACAACTCGGTTGTGTAACAAAACAACCAGCATTACTAACACTAGCATTAATGCCTGATGACACAGGGCCTACCTGTGTACGAGCCGGCTCGATAGCCAAACCTTGCACGCTGTCCCTCGATCTGCTGCCACAAGACGAGGAAACATCAGGATAGACCCGACGTGTCGTTGGAACATGCCGCGAAGATTCCAGGGGTAAGCAAATCTCCGGTAAGCACTCAATATTACGCAATTTCTCTAAACTTTTCATGACAACTAGTTGCATAGGGTGCACGCATCCGCTATGATGGAAACGAAAATAGAGGAAGAGCGAGTGGTGACCACGCCTAGTGCTATATAGTACGTAGCACTAGGGCGGGGCCTGGCAGGTGCTGGGTGTATTGTTTTTTATTCGTTGATGGAGTACACTAGGTACTGGAGATGAGGTATATCTCGATGGCGAAGAGCAGGACGCGATTCGCCAGTACGACTAATATAACCAGCATTGGCAGTGAAGACGTGGTATCAGCTCCTCTGACGGGCGGCGTCATCCAAAATTACTTTTACTTCCTGATTGCTGATTGCCCAGGGGGGGGGGGGGGGGGGGGGGCGATTTGAGGGGATATGAAAGGGGATAGCTTCCCCCGTTAACCCTTTCACTGCCACATGACAGAAGGTTAACCCTTTACTATCACACAACCGACGGTCGTCTTGCCTCAAAAAATATTTACATTTCTGTTTTATACCGTTTTGAATATGAGTATAGTTTTGGTGATTCTTAGTAATCCCAGGAAAGGACGCGATAATAGTAATTTAGTGGAATACACTAAACACAAATTTTTCGCCTGATTATCGAATCTTCCTGAAATCAACGCTAGATTATCATTATTATCCTCCCTCGTGCATACATGAAATGGCCCTCGTAGCGCGGCGCTCCCCCCGCCACCTCCTGCACTCAACGGTAAACAGCCACACACACACACACACACACACACACACACACACACACACACACACACACACACACACACACACACACACACACACACACACACACACACACACACAGCTTCGATCGCGGTAGAAAGAAATATCAGATCAATGCAAGATTTTATATATAGAGTCTCTGATGTAATGCAAAAGAAATAATCCAATTATCTGATCGCCATTCCAAATGCTGCTCGTGGAGGTCCGTCCCACATTGCCCGGCATTGCATATTAAGGAGGGGGCAGCCTTGCAGATGTAACGTTGTAAAGGCCTGCCTCGCCGGAGTATTTAAGCCCCGCCCGCATGGCTCAGATCGGCCCGGAAAAGAAACTAGACCATTTCTAATAGAGTGCAATACCGGCTGGAAAGCGTAGGTGGCGGTGTTTGCCCTTTTGCGAGCTCAGACCCATTCCCAATGATAACATCAGGCTGGATTGATGAAAAATTAATGGATATAGCTAATAAAAGAAATAACGATTAAAACCCGCGTTTTCTCGTGATTGGCGCTGAGCGGTTGGCGAGTTAACCCGATTTTTCTCATGACTGGCGTTGAATGAGTTAATAACAAAAGCGATTATCTATTTTTTTTATTTTCTTTTTTATTGATCTTTTTCCCCCTCCATTTTTCCTCCGATTTTCTCCCATCCCAATGTTAGTCGTTATGCCAATTCCCAATCCCCTTCCTGGTCGCTGCGCACTTACCCCCCACAGTCGGTCTGGGAGAGTGGAGGCTATCACGTGCTTCCTCCGACACACGTCCAGCCAATCAACTGCTTCTTTTCACCTGGCAGCGCGGATTCTCATTGAGAGGGCGTAGCGTGTGGAAGGATCACACTATCCCATTCAAGTCCTATCCGCGCTTAGCAGGCGCCCCGACCGAACTGTAGGAGTCGCTGTTTACAACGACCCGGACCCACCCCGCCAGCTTCTCCCACCCTCTAATACTGCCAATTGTATTAGTGTGAACGGCCAGCCAAGCTGGTGACAACCCCGGAGCTGTGAGCTGGATTCGAACAGGCAAATCTAGCTGCTCCGGGGTTTGGTGCCGAACGCAATCTCCGTTACGCCACCTGACCGCCCCTGCGATTATCTATTTGTGAAATAGAAAGACATTTACAAAATTGAAGCCATCGTCTGTCACCTTCTACAAGTTACCAAAGACGTTTAAAAATAACTGGGGAAACGCACTGTGGCTCCCTCCTCCCTCTCAACACGAGCTGAAGCTACTCTTTGGGGGGGGGGGGGGGGGGGCGGAGCGCACCGCTGTGAAGGAAGGGTTGCTTCATTTACAACACAAGACAAAATGAGAGCAACACGGCTTGCGCCACAATAATCATTTTATCTTGATGGTCTTGTTTTCATGATCGTGGGAAGACAAAATTGTAATTGAAATTGAAACTCGATTAACCCTTAACCCTTTCACTGCCACACGACAGAAGGTTAACCTTCTGTCGCGTGGCAGGGAAAGAGTTAACCGGATGTTGTGTGGAAGTGAAAGGGTTAACCTTCTGTGTATTGTCGCAGTGAAAGGGTTAACCGTTTTGGTAGTGCAGCAGTGAAAGGGTTAATCACTCAGCCCTAAGAGTGGGTACGAGCAGTGTGTCCAGTAAGTATAATAATTAGTAAATAAAGTAACAATGAGTCGGTACTAAAGGATCTAGAAAAACCAAACATACAGTACCAGCATCCGCTGCCTGTGGTGGATGGAATCTACACTTCATCTCCCACATCAGCATCAAACTAACGCATGCGCTGTAAACATGTTGCCCTGGACACCGAGGGCAACACTTCAGTCTTAGAGACACAATGCGCTCTGCTCTGGCCAGGTCCTAAATACTGCTTTAAGCTGTTGCTGGGTATCCATTCCGTCACAGTGCTTCTGGCACAGTAGCTACTGCACATTGTTATCTGTGTTTATTTGCATTTCTTACTGATAAGATGTAAACGTTCATAGTGTATACAGTCCTACTTCAAAGTATTTTTTTTTCTCAATACCTCTTAGCCAGACGAGTTCAGCCAATAGCAAAACCGAATGACCTCGCGTTGATGAGGGGCATTACATTTAATTTAATCTAAGTGATTCTATAATAACCTTTTTTCTTTTTTTCATCTATTACACAGCCGCAGCTTTCAGAGCCTGCCACATTTTACCCTTAGGGGTATTGATGCTTCCCTATCATTACAATTACACCCACCAGCCCTTTGTTCTCCAATGGGCACATTAAAGAGGAGATCGATAAAAGAGTAGCAGCATGCAATCACTTGTCTATAAAACAATGCAGGAATAGACTGATAGCTGATTCGATAGGGAGACGGTTTGATGATTAAACAGATGGAGTGATGATCAGATAGCCAGACAGAAACTGATATCTTGATAATAACACAGAGAGATGTGGACAGAAAGTAATAGCTTGATAACAAGACAGCGAACACACAGAAAGTGATATATTAGCCTGATAATAAGAGAGACAGGCAGACAGACAGAAAACGATAGCTTGGTAACAAGACAGAGAGATGGACGGGTGGGTTGATAAGACAGACAGACTAACATGTGCATGTGGCCACTTGACTTACCTGTGCCTTTGCACACACCCACATTTGGCCTTGTACTGGTTAGTTGCATGTGCCAGTGTCCACTGTACCCACTGTGACAAACAAATGTTGGCAAGACATTGCTCAGCATGGCTCTGGAACAGCTTTGATTTAATACCTACTGCATGGCCCAGACGCTAAGCGGAAGGGGCATTCTGGAGGCCGTGAATTAGCACCTCTATACTCCATTAGTCACTTAGTCGAGATGACACTTAAATTCTACCAATTAATAATGACTCTGTACAGTCGGCGTTTCCATGGCAGCAATACGGAGCCCAGTAGTAGCAGATGGTATCTCTTGCTTTTCTCAGTGAGGAAGAAAGCAATGCACAGCAGAGCAGCGGACAGGGAGTGAGAATGAAGATTAACACACACACACACACACACACACACACACACACACACACACACACACACACACACACACACACACACACACACACACACACACACACACACACACACACACACACACACACACACACACACACACACACACACACACACACACACACACACACACACACACACACACACACACACACACACACACGGGCTGCTCCCCACGGTGTCTGTTAGCACCCTGGTGATGGGAGTTACGCAGCCGGCGCCCCTTTCCCACCAAAACCGTTTCATTTTGAGGGGAGACTTGAAGCGAGAAGCTGTCTGAATAAGAAGAGGAGAAACAGTGAAGCTCCAAAAATAGCGTTGTTAGGAGCTGGATGTGCTTGTCTCTATGGTGACGGAATCACAGTCCTCCCTGAGCTTTTGGTGTCTCGTGATGGTGGGAGAGGACTCTCTCTCTCTCTCTCTCTCTCTCTCTCTCTCTCTCTCTCTCTCTCTCTCTCTCTCTCTCTCTCTCTCTCTCTCTCACTCTCTCTCTCTCTCTCACTCTATGCACGCCCATACTTACAGACACAGAAATACAACATCCTAACTTTTGCTACTGTTGGTATTACCACTCTATCGAAAAGAATGTTGTGGTTTCACTCTAGTTTATTCTGTAGTCTACTCTACCTCTGGTACAGCTGAGAACGTCAGTCCGCTTTCTAACATTAACATGTTCATCCTTGCAAACGATACATTCACAAAAGCCACACACCGAACACTTTTAGAATTTCTCATCCTTTACATCACCGTCAGAAAGATCTAAGGCAGATCCTAACATTTCAAGTGATCTTCTCTAGTCATGTACTTCAGTCAGAAATCCCATCCACACTGATCTCCTTACAGCCAATTGGTTTGCAATCTCAGGCAAATCCTTTGTCACTTGGCATCAATCTGATCTAATTTTCCCTCCTTATAGTGGAGCCGCTCGCATGTTCTCGATGGAGCTCAAGAGTAGTAATGTTTCTTTCTAATTCATTCTGTAGCACAGTACTCTTTACACAAGGCTGTAGTGGAGCCTATTTTAAAGAGACCTCTCCATTACCCTGTACTGGAAAATCCTCACACACATACACTCAACTGAGTAAAGTCTATTGGGTTTTGCTGATGAATATGAATATGAATTCAGATATAATAAGATAACCTGCGTTTCAGCTCAAAGAAACAGCTACAGCATATTATGAATCCTATGTAGTAAATAGTAAAACGGGCCATAGAAGTACAGTAGTGTTATGTAATGTTATGTTACGTTGTTGTCATGTTATTTCACAACAATTTACTCATTTAATGTTGCAATATGCTACTGGTTTACCCAATATCTTGTAATTAGAGTGATGTGAATCCTAATTCCTGGGGTAAATAACAAATAAGTAAAAGGTTTCAAATGCAGCCATTGCTGGTCGCCTTCATGTTTGTCGTCACACAGTGAGCTGCCAGTGACTCCCCGGCTCCTAGCAGGTGCTACTCACAAGCAGAAACCATCAGTGAGCAGCTGTGACCCCCCCCCCCCCCCCCTCACCCCTCCAGCTGGCCCTGCCCCTCTCAGCCAGGCCTCTCCTGTGTGCTCAGGTGTTTCTCTGAGGCAGGAAGTCGTTGAGTTTCCCCTCTTGAAAATCCCAGCCAGTGCACAGCCGCTAATGTACACATGCGTCGTGGTGGGAGGCTGGCCATGCATGGGAACCAACACAGAGAGAGAGACAGAGAGATAGAGAGAGAGAGAGGGAAGAAGAGAGAGAGAGAGAGAGAGAGAGAGAGAGAGAGAGAGAGAGAGAGAGAGAGAGAGAGAGATGAGTGCAATTATAATGGTGAGATCACCTCACGTGGTGAGATGCTTCTTGAAATGAAAGGAGAAAGTGGCGAGTGAGAGAAGATGAGGAGGAGAGAACATGAAACACATGGACAGTGAGAGAAGATGAGGAGGAGAGAACATGGAACACATGGACAGGTGAAGAAGATGAGGAGGAGAGAACACGGAACACATGGACAGGTGAAGAAGGCATCAGCTGGCCCTGGTGGCATCCACCCGGAACTCTTCTTCATGACCACATGTATTTAACTAATTCAAGTTTCAGCCCTTCATCAGAATAGGATGACGTTAAGTGGCGAAATGTTATTACCAAGCGAGAGCCGTGTGCAGGATTTAATTAGACTTGTACCACACAGTAAAAACCACATCAGTATTATGAATCTATAGTACTTGACTGCACACATGACTAAACATGTTACAGGAATGGATGCTGGAAATAATGTAATTAAGCATTACATCACGCGCAGGAGTGGTTTGTGAACAATAAACCATGCCTAGGGGTGGTCGTTAGACCCCCCTAGGCATGATTTATTGTTCACAAATCACGACTGCAAGTGGTGTAAAGCTTTTATACAACTGCCAGATTCATCCAACCTTATTTCTATACAATAAACACACATTAATCGAAGATTTATTGAAAAAACCATCCGCCAGAGAAAGTAGTTCCCACAACTACAAAAAAGACAAGTTGCCTCCATGTGGAAGCAGCTTGAAGTGCATCCAACCAAACTAACACATCCAACTGTGTATTATTGGAATGATTGAGAGAAGTTGCCTCATGTGGAAGCAGCTTGAAGTGCATCCAACCAACTAACACATCCAACTGTGTATTATTGGAATGATTGATTGAAAATTTTATTACCAGATGCAGATGGGTACAATACAGTACGCTCAATACACACAATGTTAAGGGAATGCAGACCTACTTTCCATAGAACTTCATTCTTAGATGCTTCTATATAAAGTAGGTAAAACAAATTAAAAAGTTTCTTTGCCCTATAGGAAAAAAACGTTTATTCGCCCTATTCTTTTATTTATTTTTTTAAACCTACTGTAGAGGGCCTAAACTAACCAGTTGGAAACCAAGCGTACAGTAATAAAATTAGCAATCAATCAATCAATCAATCAACTCAATAGGCCATGCTCACTTAGAACAGCGCAGCACCCAGCTCTCTCAGTCTGACTATCCCCCGCGTTGCAGGCAGGAGGTGTGTGTGTGTGTGTGTGTGTGCGTGTTGCGTGTGTGTGTGTGTGTGTGTGTGTGTGTGTGGGGGGGGTGGTGGCGGTGGTGGAGACTAGAGCAAGCGCTGACAGTCGCAAGGAAAAGAAATTGAAGAAAAAATTGTAAATTAATCAATCAATCAATCCGCGATTTTTCTTTTGTTACAGAATGATTCAAGACCCATCAATTACATCATCCAACATTGTTTAAACGACTAAGACATTCGCTGTGACAGAATCGCTTGATATTTAGTCGTTAGTCGCTATCAACATATCCATTTGTAAAGATTATTGTCCACCTTCTTGTGATCCGGCGGAGTGATGGAGGTGGGTCGTGGGCGGGTCCTGGGCCAGCAGCGTGGAATTGTTGCCAATAAAGATGTGTAAAATGACTGTTTCAGCCAATCAGAATCGAGAAATTGCATGCGTTGTATAAGTACTACTAGAACAGTGCAGCTGGAGAAAGTTATTTACAAAGCCTCCCAGAGTACTGTAGATGCTGATCTGGTGGTCAGTGACCAGGAATGGCAGCATGGTGGTGTGTGGTTAACATTGTCGCCTCACAGCTAGAGGTCAGGGTTCGATTCCCGCTTGGGGACCAGGTTGTCCACACTGCCAGGCACCCAGGTGGGGTATCTCCCGGGCCTTTCTGTGTGTGGAGTTTGCATGTTCTCCCCATGCTCGCGAGGGTTTCGCCTCCCAATAAGATAAACCCAATGGAAAAACATGCACAACAGATAACACTGACGAAGACGGACAGGAGCACTTGGATTGGTCCCCGGGGCGGCGGTGCGTGGCCCCACGCCACAGCCCCTATCTGCTCCGGCTGCCCTTGGGGGGAAGGACAACGGGATGTGTCAAGTGCAGAGAGACATTTCATCGGCGACCCAATGCATGTGTGTGTGTTCCTGTGTGTCGCCCATCTCGCATGTGTGTGTGTTAAACTGCATGACAAACACTTCTTCTTAAAACACTTCATACAAACTAAAGACTGATGCTGACCCTAGATCAGCACTCCCACTTTGAGAGGCCATCTGCTCGCCTCATATCAGGATGACTGGCAGGGCCTTGATGTGGCATATGAGAGAGAGAGAGAGAGAGAGAGAGAGAGAGAGAGAGAGAGAGAGAGAGAGAGAGAGAGAGAGAGAGAGAGAGAGAGAGAGAGAGAGAGAGAGAGAGAGAGAGAGAGAGAGAGAGAGAGAGAGAGAGAGAGAGAGAGAGAGATAATAGAACCTGCTATGGAAGAGTGTACAGCCTGCTATGGGAGAGTATAGACTATAGAGCCTGCTATGGGAGAGTATAGAACCTGCTATGGGAGAGTATAGAACCTGCTATGGGAGAGTATAGAGCCTGCTATGGAGAGTATAGAACCTGCTATGGGAGAGTATAGAACCTGCTATGGGAGAGTATAGAACCTGCTATGCGAGAGTATAGACTAGAGTCTGCTATGGGAGAGTATCAAGTCTGCTATGGGAGAGTATAGACTACAGTCTGCTATGGGAGAGTATTGAAGGAATCTATGTTTTTCAATGTGTATATAATGTATATATATCGGTGGGTGACATCATCTACTCAGACGGATCTATAGATCTTAAAAGTAGCTGGCAGTCAGAGAGTGTGTTGCAGCAGACTAACAGCAGCAGATAAGGATTCGGGCTGTGCTGTTTAACATCAACAGCTGATCAAGCCACAGCATCAAGGTCACTCGATCTGGAGAAAATGCATTATCAAGCCACAGGCAGACGAGTCAGAGAGAACTAGGGGGATAATATCAACATCGCCGTTGCTATAGTGATTTGGGTCAAAGAGCCGGTGTCAAAGACAGCGTGTCACGTAGTAACAAGAAGAGGGGTCGGGCCTGTCGGGCCTGTTGTTACTGAACAATGACAATACAGAATGGGTTACATCGGGTACGGAGCTATGTTTATGAAATAAACATGAGGATCTAAGGAAAGAGATAACGTTGCAGTGTCGTTTCTTATGACTAACGGATGTACTAACAGGGGTTGAAAGAAAACACAACGCAGGACAGGGAGAGTCACGAAGGAGATGACGAGATGAGATTGGCTGATTACAGAAACATCTAACAGTATAGACTACAGTCTGCTATGGGAGAGTATAGAGCCTGCTATGGGAGAGTATATAACCTGCTATGGGAGAGTATCAAGTCTGCTATGGGAGAGTATAGACTAGAGTCTGCTATAGGGAGGTGTAGTGGTTACGTCATTGTCGTTTTTTGTGTTCCACCCTCTGTCCAACGCAATGTATTTCCCCATTGCCCATTTCTAAATCGTCTCATTTAAAACAAATAAAGCATTAACATTTGCGTGGTGTACCTTTCTGTGCGTATTCATCCATAATCTATAGCTCAACATGAAAATATTCGCAATTAATCATAAAAAACGAATTTCATTTCAACCAAAAATGCTTAAACAATCATTTTAGTGATAGAAGGGAACTCGTTTTGTGAAAAAATGGAAAGATTTTCAATTTCCATGCAGCAGAATTGTTCCCAATGATGAATCCCTATACGGGTGGAACAACCAGTGACGTCAGACTACACCTCCCTATGGGAGAGTATAGACTAGAGTCTGCTATGGGAGAGTATAGAGCCTGCTATGGGAGAGTATAGACTAGAGTCTGCTGTGGGACAGTATAGAGTCTGATAAGTGACAGTATAGAGCCTGCTATAAGAGAGTATAGAGCCTGATTGATAAGTGACAGTATAGAGCCTGCTTTAAGAGAGTATAGCAGAACAACGCCACTGAGCCCACACCACATCTGGGATCTCATTACTACTAAGGGCCCACTCTGCCATTCATGGAGGGATAAGGACCATAAAAAAAAGTCATTATGTAACCACTTCAAAGTGACTAGGGCTGCATACTGTGTTGTTGCAGCTCACATACTATCTTGCTCGGGTTTGTGTTTGTGTTACTTAGTTTTGTTCGGTCTGGTTCTTCTTTTGTGCTCTATTTCTCCCTCATCTGCTCTCTCTCTCTCTCTCTCTCTCTCTCTCTCTCTCTCTCTCTCTCTCTCTCTCTCTCTCTCTCTCTCTCTCTCTCTCTCTCTCTCTCTCTCTCTCTCTTACTGCCACTCTCTCTCTCTCTCCCTCTTTCTGCCTCTGTCTGTCTCTCTCTTTCTGCCTTTAGAGAGAGCTAGTATGGTGAAGGGATATTATCAGCTTTCTAGCTTGTGCTTCCATAGGTTTTCAATGGTGGGGAGTTTTTGACACGCAGGACAGTTCTGGGGAGAGTGTGGTCTCGGTTTAGCCTACTAAGCTCTAGCTCCATTCAGGAGGCTGAGATAGAGAAGAATAAAATTATATGGTTGGCAGAGCCAGGGCAGGATTTCCTCTGCTGTAAGGCCATGCTCTGCTAGCTCAGCTTTGCTCTTCTCCTTTGTAAGGAGAATACATTTAGACACTCCCAACAAAGTAGCACCATTGTAATAGTATTTAAAGTCTAAGGAAAGAGGGTGCTGTAGTTTGCTCTTTGCTTCTACCACGTAATTTTTAACAAAGTAAGGACTTCCTATAGTAATGGCAATTCCACATAATGCTGATTCTCCAAACCACAAAGAAGACATGAGGTACAGAAGAAAGAAGAAGTGAGGCACAGAAGAAACCAGAAGTGAGGCATCATTCATAAGTAGATAAAGCGAACAGTGTTCAGGCAAACGCCTGTGAACACCAGCAACTAGGACAGAGAGACTTCGGCTCAGCTTCTTCCCCCAGGCCATCAGAGTCTTGAACACTGAACTCTTCACACACAAGCACACATGAGCACACACACAACACACACACTGTATACGCTCACACACTAACAGTCACTTTAGCATGAACACACACACACACATGTTGCACACGCTCACACTCAATGGTCACTTTACACAATGGAAAGGTCACTTTCCATGCTCAACAAACAATAACACTATGTAACAACCATCAAATGCACTCACAGCACACACATCCACACGCACACACTCACTTTAAACATACAACTCACTGTAGCACCCACTTTAACCACTTTAGTACACCTAAGCACACTTTATATTTATCGGTAAAGAATTTGCACTACAACCCATACCTCATTACACCTTACTGTAAATTATATTGTACCTAAATTGTACCTCATCCCACTTCTGCTTTGCTTTGCACTGTATAGTATATTGTATGGTAACTTAGTTACTTCTACTCTACATAGAGCATTGTATATATGTATATACTGAAAATTTTTGTCTACGTACTTGACTTCTATTTTATACTGCTATACTTATTTTATTACAGTATCTATTTTTGCCTAGCACAGTCTCTGGAGCGAAACAGAAAGAAGCATTTTGTATTAAAGTATTCTGTACTTCTGTATGACAACTAATAAAGAAACTTGAACTTGAACTTAAAAAATTTAAAATTAAAATAAAAAAGAACGGCAGTGATTCTTGTATAGTAAACAGATGGATATAGCAAGCTAGCATAAGGAAACATAGTATAACTTTTTTTTTTATATTTTTTTTATTATTGCAAAACAAAAATTATTAAAAGTCAGTACTCAACACACAATGCATAATGAAACTTTCAGTAAAGGTGGTTAAAATATATGCAAGTACAGAAACAAGATAAAACAAAAATAGTCTATAATAACATTTTAACCGTATACAGTGTATATCCAGCGAAATTACAATTATATAAATGTTAGTATATAATATACCCCTAATACCTATTTTCTAAAACCCTACACACATATGCTCCAGCTCGAACCCCCCCCTCCCGGACCCCCTCTTGGATAGTACCTCCATTATCCCTCACTCCTAACCAGACACTACCATTATAAGCTAGCTTTTATTCTCTCCACCACTTCTAACCACATTGACATTTTGGATTCATTGAGACCCAGAATTCTTGCTGTAGATATTTCTTGATATATCACATCGAGATATGTAAGAAACCACACTTTTCGGCACATTTTTTCCGGTTGAAACCAACGTGATGCGATCAGTTTTTTAGCTACTGTGATACCCGATAAAACCAATCTCTTTAGTTGTGGATTCACTGCAAACTCAAAAACATCATTCAATAGTAATACCGAGGGGTGTACAGGTATATTCCAAGATACGAGTATTGATAATTGTTGGGACACATCTTTCCAGAATGCCTTAACTGGTGGGCAGTCCCAATACATGTGCATAAATGTTCCTTCGTCCCCATTTGTACATTGGGAGCATTTGGAGTCTTGTTTAAGCCCCATTTTGCACAGCCTTATAGGAGTCAAGTATGTCCTGTGAATATAGTTCAGATTGATTTGTTGATGATCCGGGTTCCTTGATGTAAGTCGGACATTTGCCCAGGCTCCTTGCCAATCAAAGTCATTTTCCAGGTCTGGTATATCCCTCCTCCAGACAGTGTCTAGTTGAAGGGTTTCATACGAGGACGTTAGTAATTGATAATAAAAACCTGATACAAAACCTCCCAATGTTTCTCTTTCATAGAAAAATTTGTGTATAACTGTAGATTGTATAGTATAGCATTGTATAGTAGTGTACATAAGACCCAGTGCCTCATCCGTAGCTAACATTGTATTGCACTATCGCAGGACCTTAGCATGTCCTACCATGCTTTTTGTAAACTTTATGTACATTATACCTGTTATGTCTTATTCTTATTACTTGTATTATTGCACAAATGTCTTATTCTCATTCCTATTCTTATTACTTGTATTATTGCACAATCGCTGCGGGCATGACCCCTCGCATTTCACTGTATGCTTGTATGCCGTGACAAATAAAACTCTTGACTTGACTTGACAGTGAGATGTCATGCTCCTTACTGTTTAATTAACACACAAACAGTTGACAGTGAAGACACACAAACAGGAAGTGAGGCTTAATTCTAGAAAACTCAAACATAACATGGGGCCTTAGTGTGTCAGATCACATGTGGTGACACACCATAGCACCATCATCAGGGCAATTTTTTAATGGTCATATCTGTGCCATTATTTCCCCTGTGCATAATTTGCATAGCAATGCTCTATCTTTTTCGATGTTTTTGAAAATGTTTTCAAACAAGTTTTTTTTAAGGTGTCATTAATATTATTGTAATTTCTGCCAATTAATATCCAAGTACGAAATGAAAACTCTCTCTCTCTCTCCCTCCCTCCCTCCCTCCCTCCCTCCCCCCTCAGCCATGTTCAACCTTATTCCAGTCGGGCTACGAGTGGTGGCCATCCAGGGGGTGCAGACCAAACTCTACCTGGCTATGAACAGCGAGGGCTACCTGTACACATCAGTAAGTTTCCTTCCATGTGTATGTGTGTGACTGTTAAAGACACTCTCATCCATAATGGGACCATGACACACACACACACACACACACACACACACACACACACACACACACACACACACACACACACACACACACACACACACACACGCACACACACACACACGCACACACACACGCACACACGCACACACTGCAACACACAACATCATGGGCAACATGGTTGGTGTGAGACAGAACCGAAACAACTCGACTGAGGCTACAGGGGAGACCAGCGTCCCTGGAGTTACATGTAGCTGATTATTTATATTCTGCTGTAGGCACGGACGGTCTCTGCTACACTGCAGGTATTACAGTACAACACTTTGATGAACATTGTTACTCAGCTGATAGAGTTGTGCCCTTCCTGAGTCGCTTTGGATAAAAGCGTCAGCTAAATGACTAAATGTAAATGTAAATTAACACAGATTCCATAGGGCCTTACATTAAGTCTTGGAATGAGTGTGTGTGTGTGTGTGTGTGTGTGTGTGTGTGTGTGTGTGCACTTGAAAAGGGAATACAAAGATTGTGTAAACATTGGCATTCATTGGCAAACCTATTACATTATATGAATCTCGTTATTTGGGTTTAACTAGCAAATAAGTACTAAGTACAAATCACTGAATTAATACAGTAATTCACTTTGAAATCAACTAATGATAATAGAAAAATATTGAAAAGACTTTCGGTACAGTCCGCATACATTTCGGGACGGCTTGGATTGTATTTTTCGGGACAGTTAGCGGGAGGACGGTGAAAAGAGTTAGTTCAGAGCGCTTCTCCTCGGGCATTCATCTGAGTTACTATGGTGACACAGGCGACTGGAAGAAGCAGATGGTGCATGTGGGCTGAACGAAGCCATAACACATTCTCTCTATCACCTCTACCAGAGAGAAAGAGATGGAGAAAGAAAGAAGGACGAGACAAAAAGACAAACATATTTAAAACTTTTATCGACGCTCCAGTGCGGCTAATATTTTTGTGTTTGATGATATTGTTTCCATTTAGTGACAGTATGATACCATTGCTGCTCAGCTTGAGGAACCCCCTCTCTCTCTCTCTATCCAGCCCACACAGACACAACATCCATTTAACCCTGGCGGGATAACAAGAGAATGGTTCCCTGATATGATTCAGTGTCATTAAAACACTGAAGGATTTATAAACAGGGAGAGGCTCTGACATATCCAGACATGGCGGCCAGTGTCTTCGTCTCTGATTAAATGTGCAAAAGTTATGAATAATTCAGTCGCCGGCCAAAAGATTGTTCCTGAGGCAAAATGTCACCGTGGTGTTATGTGACGGGTGTGACTGAAGACTGCCAGTGCATGTGTACACACACACACACACACACACACACACACACACACACACACACACACACACACACACACACACACACACACACACACACACACACACACACACACACACACACACACACACACACACACACACACACACACACACACACACACAAACACACACACACAGTGTTGATAGACAGACATAGTTGAATTAGTAAAGATCGTTCTGCATGGTAAATGTCTCAGACAGAACATTCTGATTGATGAAAGCAATCTCAGCTAGGGATGGGCCAGTCTGGATCCTCTCATTGATGTGACCAAATAATCGATTAACTGGTGTTTAACCTTTATCACAGGACATTTAGGAATTAGCTCCATTATCATTATTGATGCTTTGATAACATTTGAGGCATTTAATTTAATTTGTACACTAATCGGTATGCTTTTAGTCTTTATTGAAAATATAGATTTTATATGGGGAGAAACACAAGGAGAGAGACTAGCGAGAGGGAGACCGGGACAGGGCAGGATGTCACAACCCTGACAGGACCCTCCCTCAAGGGACGGCTCCTGAAGTCCCACGAGGTCAACCAGGAGGGGGACCCCTGGCAACGGGAACAGCTGGGCAGGCAGGAGAGAGGCAGTCCAGCAGTCAGACAGATGGACAGGCAGGCAGACAGACAGGCAGGCAGGACGATGGGCAGGGAAGGGCCCGATGACCCTCTGGGAAGTCCTCCAAGGAGACAACCTTGTGGTATGACCCAACAGCATTGGCTCCGCCAGCAAGAGCTTGGGAACTCTCTGCCCCAGTCAGCAACATCAGGTGACAGGCTGTGGTGCCGACAGCCAACTGGGAAAGACCGCTGAATACGGCATGATGGGTGGAAGAGTAGAGGAAGGGCTGAAGGGGCGCTGGCCGTATCTTCTCCAACAGCTGCCAGTGGTGTCCACTCGCCAGTCGCCACCCCTGGGGCTATTATACATCTACCTGGATTGCCATGGTACCACTCAGGAGTAGGCAGGCTGTAAGGTGGCTTTGTGATGTCCGCTGGGTCCGTTTCTGGTCTGGTTTGTGGTAGTGGACCCAAGTGCAGGACAAAGGCAGGAGGCAGATGACGAGGAAACCAACAATGGTTGCATTTAATGATGAAGGTTAGCAGCCAGACGGTACACAGGAAACAAGAGGGGGGAAATACTAACACTGTGACAGACAGACAGATAACAGAACTAAACTGTTAACAGAAAAACACTAACATGGGGGAAACATAGGCGACGGGAAAAAACGACCGGACAAAGACTAACTGGGGGAGCTGACTAATACACAGGGAATAATGACCAACAGCTGTGAGGACAGATGAGAGAGACACAGCTGTTTGAATCAAATACTTCACATGGGGAAGCACTGGATCTGGTGAGATACACAAGGAGGGGGACTAGAGCAGAGGTGGGCAACCATGTCTTTTCAATCTACAGTATCAGTCGTTTGCAAGGGGCCTCTGAGTCAATTGCAGGACAAGTTGTATGTTATATCAATTGACAATAGAGAGCGACAAAATAGACATTTATTTTAGGTCAGTTAATAGCGTAATGGCACAATTTTCTTTGACACATAACACACATTGCAAAAATTTACAATCATTCAGTCATACCAGTTCATATATCAAGAAAATAAAATGTCATTTTGGTGACATACTGTACTTCTTCAGACAAATATTTCAGAGTACTTTTTTATTACTGATGTGCATTTCTTGTATGTATGTGTGTCCCCCAATATGCCCAGACAATGAAAATAACCTCTCACATTGTACTGTGTGAGAAGGGAAGAGAGATAACTCCAGTTTTACTGTACAAAAGCGCATTAGTCGGTAAAAGGTTTGGAAGAAATACACAATGGACTCCATTCAGTTGGATTTGACACTGTTTTCATTCCACATAGTAGAAGGGGATGTTTTTGAATAGACGACACAATTAGATTGGACACAATTACATTGTGTGATTTGCTTTAGAAGTGTGGGGGATCCAGGGAGTGATCTTTGAATAATAAAAAATGTAGCTCTTGTACAATGTGTCTGTTGTTGTGATGCATTGAGGTCCATCATTTGTGCTTAAAAACAGGGGATGTTTTAGTGAGTAAAGTTGGACACTACATTGTGTAAGTACTCATACTGATGTAATGTAAATGTTACATTTATCTGGTCAATATGGCCGTCTGTTGTCGCCTATTGGGCATTGCCATGTTGTGATTATTATATCAGCATATCTATTTTATGCTAAATCCAATACCTTTGTTTTTATGGACATATTTGTTCACTCCCATGTTGATAAGATTATTAAACATTAGAAAAATATCCCTTTAAGGTACATTCCGGACAACAGATAAGTAGTGTGCGATTAATATGCGATTAATCACAGTTAACTATGGACAATCATATGATTTTAGCACGATAAAATATTTTGACAGCCCTCATTTATTTATATGAAAAGGTTCAAGATTATTGCTAATGAATGCTACCGTAGCACAAGTTTTAATATATATCCATGGGCATCACCGCAGCTGGGCATGACAGAAGGGAAGCTATGTCTGTATTATTACACAAATAATAGACATAGTTCTATATGCCCTTAACTATGCACACACGCACGCACGCACGCACGCACGCACGCAAGCACGCACGCACGCATGCACACACACACACACACACACACACACACACACACACACACACACACACACACACACACACACACACACACACACACACACACACACACACACACACACACACACACACACACACACACACACACACACACACACACACACACACACACACACACACACACACACACACACACACACACACACACACACTCCCCACCAGTGTACAGTTCCCAGTGAGTGATTTTAATAATATGGGCTTGGCTGTCACTAATTAAGCGTATGCAGGTTTAATTTAATAAAGATGGATCCTTCTGGCCAAGGCTCTACAGGCCAGGGATATGGCACCAGAGGGAGGCTGTGTGCTGCTGCCTTAGCAACCTTCCTCATCTCATACTGGACACATTCATACATCTCTCTAGGATGCTGTATTTACTGACTGTGAGCGGCTCGAGTCGCGAGTGTGTCAAAATCAGGGGGAGAGACAGAGGAGAGATCGCTCCGAGACTTGCACCGTATGAGAGCCTCTCACTCCCTCTCTATCTGTCTGTCTGTCTCTCCCTCTCTCTCTCTCTCTCTCTCTCTCTCTCTCTCTCTCTCTCTCTCTCTCTCTCTCTCTCTCTCTCTCTCTCTCTCTCTCTCTCTCTTGTTCTCTCTTTTGGGGAAGTGCAAGTGTCTGACAGGGAAACCGCTTCCTCATTATTTCCACTCGAACTGAACTGGAGGAATGCGCCTGAATGAGAATTTCACACCTACTGTAGTCAGTGTTGGTACAACCCCACATTGCTAGAAAACAATGCAAACCACTGGAAAAGGCCATTTATAAGATAGGGGACCTTTAAGATTGAACACCAGAGTAGGCCGTGGTCTCATCAAAGGCATTACAATATAAAAAGATTTTAACAATCCAGTATCCAGTATTATAATGTGCCCAGGTTATTTCCCGACTAGAAGTGCTTAGATATCATTGTCGACACTTCAAAACAGAAGCACATGTTCAAAACAGAAGTGCATGTTCTCAGAGTATTTAGAATGATTCTAGCCTGGTCAATTGGATTAGGGCTATTGTGAGGGGTGGGGGTGGTGGGGAGAGGGTAGCATCTTTTTCCATTTCTACTAAATTGGAAGGTGAATTGAATTGAATGTGTTGCTGGCTGCCTAATAGCGCCTGTCTCGCTGAGAGTGCTGCTATGGTAATGCTGACCGGGAGCCACTCACTGCAGCTAGCCAATGGCAGGCCAGCAATGCAGGGAGATTCCCAATCAATGGTGGCAACGTAGTACATGGCACATCACAGCCAGGGACTGGGGCTACAAGCTGGCTGCCTCCCCTCCTCGCTAGCATGCAGTACACTACTCTGTAGTTACCAGGCAATTACATGGAAATAACACCAATCGGGAATAAGCGTGAAATTGCATAAATCTGACATATCATGTTGCTCGTTATTACTGTATTATTAGTATACTGGGGGAATAAGCAAGGACGAGTGACAATGGCAGCCTGCTCATCTCCTTATAAAGGCAAATAAAAGCAAGGAATAGTACCCCAATTCTCTTCTTTTGCAATCAATGTGTTTTTACTGTTGCTTGGTTTTTACTTATTGCCCAACTGGGAGTTGCAAGCCAATTTGGTAATATGTCAGTAATAACAAAGGAAGAAGAAGAAAATATTTCGAAGCTTCGTTCGATGGCACAAGCTTCGAACATAAAAAGAAAAAACGAAGTAAAAAAGAAAAAGAAAAAAATGTCAAAGCGGATTGTTTTTTTGTCGGTTCATTTCCGTTTCATAGCATTTTGAAAAGCCCTCGTTTTCACACAAAAAAAAGCATTCCATGATAATCGCCCTGTACTGTAATATTCTAGAACGTTGTCATTTTTCGGCCTATTTATGAATCGTTTTCAAATAAACGCTAGATTATCGATAGTATATGTGTACATGTGCACGCTGGTGCCGCACACTGAAAATCAAGTTCAAGTTTCTTTAATAGTTGTCATACAGAAGTACAGAATACTTTTATACAAAATGCTTCTTACTGTTGCGCTCCAGAGACTGTGCAAGACAAGATAAGTATGAAATAAAATAACATAGTAAAATTAGAAGTAAAAAAATGAGGTCACAGTGTTCAGTTTAGACATATGTACAATGTTCGATGCAGAATAGACATAGTTACCATACAATATACAATACTGTGCAGTGTACTAATATCGATTCTCTCATTTCCTGATTGCTCTTACAGTCAAACAGCCATATCACATTATAGTGGGAAAGCTTATATCTCAGTGAAAACGGGTCTGATTATCCTAAGACTGGTAAAATAGATTCCTTACCTGAGATCAGATGGTATCCAAATGGATTATTCCAATTCCTGATCGCTATTCCAAAAATCTATCCTTTTATTGATCCCACGCGTATACTGTAAAACACATAATCCCCGCTGCTCTGAGGGTCCAGCATGAAGCTGATCGCGCCCCGGTTACATGAGTGAGAAGTAAAATGTGGATTCCGTTTTTTTTTCTCATAAATTTTCATTGAGTCCAATCCAAAAGGGTGAATTACCATCTGGGAGATGATAGGGGGCGCTTTTTTCACATCTGAGCGCCTGGGGTGGCTGATTTACCAACGGTAGACTCGGTTGATGAAATATGAATTCAAATCGCTAATAAAAAAAAACGAGAAAAAACTAATATTCTCGCTATGGGCATTCAACCCGCGGGGGGTAAACCCGAGAAAACTCGGTTTGGGCATTCAAAGTGTTAAGCAAGTGGCTTGTCCTTCCGCGTTCCCGTTTTGCGCTCTGATTGGCCACGCACGTTTCTGGTCATGTGACATGTGCGCCAATCGTGGGACCGCAAGTTCTACGCCTATTTCCGGGTCTAACAGCCTGCAAACTACCTAACGCCTAGTTTATCACTGGTTAAGCTTAGGCGACTCTTTCGCAGTTGGTTAAGGTTAGAGTTTGGAATCAGGGCTGGTGTTCTATCGCCATGCTCAAGTTTCTTTATTAGTTGACATGCAAAGATACAGAATACCTTCACATGGAATGCTTTTTTCTGTTATGTTCCTATGAGGATCATAGGACGCTTGGATCATACACATACAGCTCATTACAGTAATATTCCACAATTATTACATTTTAGATAGTAATAATGGTACAGAGCCTTGAGACAAACATATGCATATTCACCACCGCAAACAGACTGGCAGCCGTCATAGGCAGCGCCATTTACGGAAGGAGGGGGGAGTGGGTTGGGGTTGTTACAGGGCTGTAGGGGGGGGGGGGAGTGGGAGGGGGGGGGGAAGGTGGGGGGGAGTGCACAAGCCAAGTCCTGGGTGGGGGGAGGTCTCCCTCACACGAGGCAGCCGACAGTGCAGCGCCAATGCAGAGGAAGGAGGGGGGGGGTGGGACTAGGGATTGGGGGTGTAGGAAGCCGCTCGCCGCTCGCCACTCTTATCTCCCAGATGGCCTTCGACTCCAGAGCTCTCGGTTCGACCTTGTCCAGGAATTTGTTTTGGCTGACTGACTAGCACAATTTATCCCAGCCACGTCCCTTTAAATTTGATTTGAATAGAGTGGAATATAACTCTATTGATTTGAGTGGAGTGAGTTTTAACAACTCCGTCCAAATGACTGAATGCATTATTAGTCCAAGTGTCCAAGTGTCTTATCAGTTCATTTTGGTAGATTTTTGGTAGATCCTGTGCGCGGTAAACGGATCCAAAATCTTCTTATTGCAGTCCAAAAGCTTCGATAATCCAAAAATGACCACGTCTTCAAGTTGGTAACCCGATTATGATGTCCCAATAGGCAGAGAGGGTTAGCCTTATTCTGCTTCTTGAAGAAAATATGCAATCCACTGATTAGATCGATTTAGAGTTGATTTGAGTATAGTCCGGCCACCGGCACGAAGCAGAGCATAGCAGCGTCGGCCTCCATGGAGCAGTAGAGGCGGCGGTAGGAACGGCCTTGAAGGCCTTGGGAGAGAGGAAAGAAATGCGACTTGTCTCTGCAAGAGGTGGGAGGAATCCTCTAAGTCTAAGACAAACTCTAACCTTAACCAACTTCGAAAGAGCGCCTAAGCTTAACCGTCCAAAAACGCGGAAGGACAAGCCACTTGCTTAAAGTATAGAAGCCACCCAGGCAGGGCAGCCGAGTGAAACCTTGTTGGCTGCGTCACAGTCACTAAAGGGGCTACTTAATTAATTAATCCAATCCACTTTATTTATAGAGCACATTTAAAAACAGCAAAGTTTACCAAAGTGCTGTACAAGTCCCACAACATAAGATAAAAAATTTAAAAAAAAATTGAAGCTTCGAATTAAAATCGAAGCTCGGCCCTGAAGCTTCGATTGCCAAAAAAAGCTTTGAAGGTCAGCCCTCAAACACTACCTCTTAAGGCTTAGTGGTCACATGCATGGACAGCTCTTTTTAGCTCTTATGTCCACAATTGTGTACACTGCTGAATTGGGGTCTTATGGCTACATATGTGGACACTTATACTGCCATCAGGTGGTGTCAGAAGAGTATAACATACAATATTAAAAGTTCAAGATGGCGGCGAATAGGAGGGGAAATTCAAGTGGCCACTCCAGACACAAATATCAACCAGGTAAGAAGTCCTGCCTTATTGTATGGCTTATTCTTATTTAGATATTTATTT
Source organism: Notolepis coatsorum (assembly GCF_963971535.1). Classification (NCBI taxonomy): domain Eukaryota; kingdom Metazoa; phylum Chordata; class Actinopteri; order Aulopiformes; family Paralepididae; genus Notolepis; species Notolepis coatsorum. Next base: position 61,714,294 of record NC_140180.1, read on the forward strand.
AAGCATTGGACATTTGTCATGACAAGCAAATTTGAAAAAAAAGTGTAAAAATAAGAACTTAGCATGTCACTAAACATAAAGTACACGTTTGTGTACTTATGGACTGAAGCTCGTCGAAACAGCTAATATACTAGTAAACATGCACACATGTAAAATGATAAAACAAGTATATCTGGTGCAGTTAAAAGGCTGTACATTGTCTAAATGTAATACATAACAATTCAATCACTAAATACATACATACATAAATTAGTTGGGTTAAAAACGTTGTACAGTACCATTGAAATCATTTACAAATAAGTAATGCATGAATGACATTGATTTGTATTTGATTTTGTCATGTTTTTATTTCTGTTTTTCTGTGCACCAAGCAGTGCATGTGAGCGGATCTAGCGTGAGCGGCGCGGGGAGCGGAGCGGGCGGTTTTGACGTGAGCGAGGAGTGGGTTTTAAAATGTGTCTGCGCGACGTCCGGAGCGAGAGTTCTCCTCCGCTCCAATCCACTCCAGGCCGCTCACAGTGGTTTAATGCCGCGTTCACGTTACGTGGGAAGAAGCGGAAGAACCAGAGGACATCTCGTTGCTACAACTAGGAAGCCTTCACGCTTTGACTCTATATATATCTATGGATGAAACGCCCACATCCATACTTCCGCAATTCGTGACGCGAAGTGGGAGATATCGGGGTCTATAAAAAAATCCCATATGTCCTAGTAGGAATTACCACTAGGAGGCTGACGTGAATGGTTTTTCCCAGTCAGAAGCTGGTTCTTCCGCTTCTTCCCACGTAACGTGAACGCGGCATAACACTGATGTAATATATACATGCAGTACAATGCCAAAGCAACAGATGGCGATGTACAAACATGAAGGCCATTTTCAACCAATGAGAAGGGTGAACCTGTGATATCCTGTTCAGGCTTTGTCACTCACTCCTGTTAGAAAAAGTATCGACGCCATTGTTGTTGTCGTTAGCTTACATGCTAACGTTAATGGCAGCGACCATAGCATTGTGGCTCGGCTAGCTATCATCGCTTAAAGGGGAACTCCAACATTTTGGGAAATTAGCTTATTTAACATCTTCCCTGGAGTTAGACAAGAAGATACATACCTTTTTTGTCTCTGTGCGTGCATTTTAGCTTTGGGAATAGACGCTCCGTTAGCATAGCTTAGCTTCATCACTGGAAGTGAGGCAGGACAGTAGCCTTACAGTGCCTTACAGTGTATTGCAAGGTCTGACATTGACCAAATTTGATATGCATGACCTTGGTGGGCTCTAGGTCAACTCCTGAAAATGGGGGTCAATGTCAGACCTTGCAATCAAAAGTTAGGGGGCGCACTGAAATTATGGCAAGGGTTATTAGCCCCCTAACTTTTGATTGCAAAGTCTGACATTGACCCCCTTTTCAGGAGTTGACCTAGAGCCCACCAAGGTCATGCACTTCCAGTGATGAAGCTAAGCTATGCTAACGGAGCGTCTATTCCCAAAGCTAAAATGCACGCACAGAGACAAAAAAGGTATGTATCTTCTTGTCTAACTCCAGGGAAGATGTTAAATAAGCTAATTTCCCAAAATGTTGGAGTTCCCCTTTAATAGAGCTAGTGAATGGATAAACAACGTTATTTAACATTGCAGAATGGGTACAATTACAATGTGGCTCAATACAAACAATTGTTAAGGGGCCCAGGGGGTGTAGACTGTTGTAGTTTGAGCTAATTTACATCATGCTCCAAAAAAAATAAAAAATCTGCCGAGCGATCTGGCGCGGGGAGCGGGGAGCGCTCGATTCAAGGTGAGCGGGGAGCGAGCGGAGAGCGACTTGGGGGCGGGGTCAACATGAGCGATTAGCGGAGCGGACCAAGCTTTAAAGAGCAAAGAGCGGATTTCTCGGCCGATCACCAAGCTATGCAGCTACTTGGGTTGATTGATAAAGACAACTCAGATTTAGACTTATCTGACAACGATGATCCCATCCTGGATACAAATGACCAACCATCAGCCTCTAACCCAGGCCTCCAGTCTCCAGGCCTCCAGTATCTAACCCAGGCCTCCAGTCTCTAACCCAGGCCTCCAGCCTCTAACGCAGGCCTCCAGTCTCCAGCCTCTAACCCAGGCATCCAGCCTCTAACCCAGGCCTCCAGCCCCCATCCTCTAACCCAGGCCTCCAGTCTCTAGCCCAGGCATCCAGCCTCTAACCCAGGCCTCCAGTCTCTAACCCAGGCCTCCAGTCTCTAACCCAGGCCTTTTTTTTTCACTATGACGTTCCGTCATTTGTTGTACGTAGCGTGCTGTGTACGTACCGTGACAATTAAAAAATGTATTTGAATGTTTTATATTTTGTTACAGGCATACAATGTCATCCTGCAATTACTGTTTGCAGCTTTTCAAATGATCCATGCATTCGTTTTAACTGTCCAAAGGTGCAATGTTTCCATGATTATTGTACTCTGATATTCAAAACATGTTCAAGAATGTGTGTGTATGTGTTATCAATACATGCAAAAGCAGTCAGGAAAAAAACTGCCGTGTTCAAGGTGAAAATAAAGAGTTTCTCATTCTATTACACAATGGTGACTAAATTGAGTTTTATGGTAATTCGGACCAAGAATCCACATGTGTGGACATCATTTTTCTCTAAAAGTACATCATATCAAAAGATGATTCTTAGTTTGTATTCTAATTAGGGTCCAATAAGCCCAAATAGCCAAGAGAAATAGAAAATGCATGTAAAAAAACAGCTTGGGCTTTAGGAGGTTAATCCCACTGTAATTCCCAATTAATAATAGTTGAGCAATAGGAAAGGAACAAGAGAGCAACAATGTGTGTGTATTGGAGGTACTGTAGACATAGCATGAATAATATAGGCAGAAGACAGGGAACATTTAGCATGGGATGCTGTGGCCTTTGAATCTCACAGTAATCCCTACATAATAGTATTAACCTTCTTATCTGATACTGCTGTTTATGTATTTGAATGAAATAATGAAACCTTCTTGTTCATAATAAATAACCCAATTATTGTCATGTGTACTGCTTCTGGTTACTTTTCTTTGCCTTACCTTTGTGGTTTTAACTAGACATGTGCTGTCAGTGACTGACAGCAGGTATATCCCCAAATGCTAATCCATTATTTTGACCACGCCCCTAATACGAGCCATTGGGGAGTAGATGTTTTTTGCTTTATGAGAATAGGGCCACCATGAGGCCAGATGACTCAGAACGTTGCAGGCCTCCTTGCTATTGTAAGGCAAACATATACATTTTGTCAAGTTTTAGTGGGAATCGGACAGTAATTAATAATTTCCTGTTTACCATGCGTTCTTCTGAAATTGGATTGGATCTGGAAATCATATGGTTTGGCCTATCAATTATCTAAATTACACGTTTGAAGATGGTACTGTAGTCCCCAAATTCCACACAGCAAGTTTGGTAAAAAAAAAAATCAAGTGACCAGCCTAGGGGTCATGAATCTACACCACACATTTGGAAAGATTTGAATGAATGCTATGATTTATTGTTTTCCCAAGTAGGATATGAATGTTTGGCCTGATGGTGATGCTAGAGGAAAGATCATCACTAAGATACCTTGGAATACATTTTTCATTAGAACATTTTCATTCAATCAATCACTGTGCAGATTGATTGATTGAATGAAAGTTTTATTAACAGATTGCAGAATGGGTACAATACAGTACGGCTCAATACGCACAATTGTTAACACTTTGAATGCCCATCACGAGATTTCTCGGGATATCAGCCCACGGGTTAAATGCCCATCACGAGAATTCTCAGATTTTTTTTTTATTAGCGATCTGAATTCATATTTCATCAACCGAGTCTACCGTTGGTAATCCTGCCCCGCCAGGCGCTCAGATGTGAAAAAAGCGCCCCCTATCGTCTCCCAGATGGTAATGTACCATTTTGGATTGGACTCGATGAAAATGGATGAGAAAAAAAAACTCCGGAATCCACATTTTACTTCTCACGCATGTAACCGGAGCCGATCAGCTTCATTCTGGACCCTCAGCACAGCGTGTAATATGTGTTTTACAGTATACGCGTGGGATCAATAAAAGGATCGATTTTTGGAATGGCGATCAGGAATTGGAATAATCCATTTGGATACCATCTGATCTCAGGTAAGGAATCTATTTTACCAGTCTTAGGATAATCAGACCCGTTTTCACGGAGATATAAGCTTTTCCCCTATAATGTGATATGGCTGTTTGACTGTAAGAGCGATCAGGAACTGAGAGAATCGATTTTCAGCGAGCGGCACCAGCGTGCACATGTACACATATACTATCGATAATCTAGCGTTTATTTGAAAACGATTCATAAATAGGCCGGAAAATGACAACGTTCTAGAATATTACAGTAAGGGCGATTATCATGGAATCTTTTATTTTTCCGTGAAAACGAGGGCTTTTCAAAATGCTATAAAATGGAAATGAACCAATAAGAAAACAATCCGCTTCGACAATGTTGACTGGAAATGAGTCATTGATAATGCGACGGGCAGATTAGACACATAGCCATAATTTAAAACATAGATTAGGTGATATTAATGCTAACATTGAAGTGGATGGTGGGCATTCAAGCACTAAATGTGCGCCCCCTGCTGGGCACTGAAAGTGTTAAGGGGATGCAGACAAAGACTTTCGTCTTGTTTACATCAGGGTCCCCCATTTTCAATTCATAATGAATTGTAAGTAAGGGTGCAACTTGCTCCGTGCAATCCATTCTTTGTGGATCTAGCCCACTGTGTTCAAGCCAATCAGCAATACCCGCTGAATCACGTTAAAATCGCGCTAAAAACAGGGCTCTATGGAGAAACCATGGCACTCCCCTGACTAAAAGTTGTTTAAAATGAAAACGGCTGGACATTTGACCAAATCAGCATGACTGTGAGTGTGAGTCTTTCACCTTTTACATATAGCTTTGGCATGGATTGATTTTTTAGACCGCTAGCGTGGCTACTATTATAGTCTGCCTTGTTGTTCTGACCAGGATTACATTCCTGTTTCCCTCTTTCATGCATGCACACTAGGGGCGTTTTTAGGGTTAGAAAACATTGGGGGCTTCAGCCTGGGGGGTGGGGGGGGGGCCCCCCCCCCCCCTTTTTTTTTCTTTTTTCTTTTTTTTAAACACAGAAATACGCAATTTTAGAGTAATTAGAGATGAATACTGAATAACTAGAATCATTCGAGGTTCTCAAAGTGAGGTCCAGGTCCATGAGAGGGATCTGGGCAGTCCCCATAGAAAATTCAAAGTTAACAGGACCAAATCATCAGTTTCTTATTTATTTATTTAACCTTTATTTAGCCAGATAAAACATTGATCTGGTCCAAGAAGCCCCAACAGGAGTATATATATATACTGTACATACATACACACATATACACCAATAACTAAATAAAAACACAGTTAAGAATCATACACATAAGCAAATAAACAAACAAACAAACAAACATATGCACAGCCTATGTACAAAAGAAATAAACAGTTCATCTCTAGCCTTTACAGTTTTCTTCAATTGCATAAACACTCAAATCAAAAGTATTACACAATTATCAAAACCTTACACTCAAGGAGCAAAATATAGGCCCAGATTTGCACCCCTACAATGTCAGCCTCACACTTTTTGCAAAACAATACACACTGTGATTTGCAAAACACTAAACACACTTGCATTACATTAGACACAGAATGTCAAATTACCACACATATGAGCCAATTGGTTAAACACAGCCATCAGATGCACAAACACACCATTGCTTAATTGTAGATACACCAATCAGGTTTAAGCACTATAAAAATGCAGCAAAAATGGAAGGAGAGTGAAGTACTGTACACAGAGAACGTGAAAATATACAATACATTCACCAAACACTACACAAGACAACCAATGATGCAGACTGATGAAAATATACATTTTCTCCCATTTTCCCAAATCAGTCAAAATGGAGAATCACAACAAAAAATTATCTTGCCAGATCCAGCTAGGCAAAGAGATAATGTCTAGTATTTTCTGTTTAAGTTTTTTCAAAAAGAAATTGTTTTACTGTAATTTTAACCTGTACTGGATACAGTATTTTATGTTTGTCTGATATTTGCTGAGCTTACAGTGTTATGCACATAGTAGCATGAAAACTGGGACATGTATTGTTGTGATTCTCCATGTTGAAATGTTGACTGATTTGGTTATATGGAGAGAACATTTATATTTTCATCAGTCTGCATCATTGATTTGGGTATATGGAGAGAAAATGTTATTTTTTTCATCAGTCTGCATCATTGATTTGGGTATATGTAGATAAATAAATTATATTTTCATTGGTCTTGTGTAGTGTTTGGTGAATTTATTGTATATTTGCACATTCTCTGCATACTTCACTTACAGTACTCTAATCACTGAGAAGTAGAATTGCTAAATGTGTTTTAGGTTAACACTTTAACTGCCGGAGGTTAAATTCATGACCATGCATGGGTTGCCAGCTCTATTTGTCTATGGAGAAGTTCCCCTTCTTTGCAGGGCTATAACTTTTTAGATTATATTGCTAGATTGCCATTATTAGGGCCCATTCAATGTCCTATATGTAATGTTCAGGGTGAAGCAACGTTAAACTTTTTCATTCACATATTCATACTAAAGTATGGTCTAAAGTATAAGTATGTTTTCATCTCTTTCTGCAGCTTTCTCCAGAACGTGATCTATAGCCCCAAATGCATTATATTGATGATGAAATACAGTTTGATGGCAATCGGCGCGATATAAAAAATTCCAACTGGACATGGTTCTAGAAGTTACTACACGTCATCTGATGTTGACCGGATGGCCGAGGGGGCGTTTATAATTCTGTGGGCAGCGTTATACCATTCATCTAATGTGGGTCATATGTTCATCAGATCAGTTAGTATAGAAGACATTGAAAAATAACGCTGAATCTTACCGTATCTTCCTCGCGCCGTTGGGCGATGAGCATGGAGTATACATTTTCCTATTATGGGATGTTGAAATACCCGGTCCATTTCCAGGTTGTATAATGGTATATACGTCCAAATCATGTTGTTTATCGAGTTATTGGCAACAGATCGCTATGTATTGTGACGAGCTAGAGTGCCGGGACCTATACCGAGTGCCCGGAAGTAATATGGGTGAACAGCACATCGTCCAAGTAACTTCCTGTTTGGCGATTGCGCCGATCGGCCACCAGATGGCGCTCTTGAACCGCTAGAGGGTTCAGTGGGGCTTTTTGGTGGGTCTCAGGCCAGCGGATGGGAAATATGAATCCGATCACAGATTTTTGAAATATTGATATCAAAGACGAGTTACGGCGTCTTCGGCAACTTGAGCATGGCGGGGAAGGACGCCTAAACACGTCTTTCGGCACTTAAAGTGTTAAGCACAGCAGTGTGTGTAACTGGTTCAAACAGAATTAAGTCATATGAAACGTGTGTTTCATATGGTAACAAAATGTAGTTTTTATAAATTAGTGTATGGTTTTGACAAGTGTTTAATTTAGCAAAGGATCTGAGGTGTTCTGATAATTGTGTGTGTGGTTGTGCTAATTGTGTGTTTTGAAACACCGGCCCCCGTTTTCAAAATCATGCTTAGGCAATCGAAAAAAAACTGTATTGTGTGTTTCATTATATACATATGTTTCAGTCTTCTCATAAAAAAAATTAGATTTTTGGGTCTTTTCCTGCCTTTGGTCCGCTTTGCATTCACATCTCAAATGAACCGCAGCAGGGTTCACTTGCAAGAGTGAATGAGCTTTCACACCACCCCAAACCAACCGGACTATCCGAGGAAATGAACCAGGGTTCGATTAAAGCTTATTATAGTTTATCACAGTATCATGAGCATGTCTTTGTCAGTGGACACTGGACATGGGTATGGATGGCTCCAGGTGCTGCTGCATTAAAGTGCACATCTTCAATATCTGTACTATTTAAAAGCACAGTGCAGGACACACTCAAAGGTTATCGCGGGGGGGCAGGTGGCGCACGGAGATTACGTTCGTCACCAACACCGGGAGACACTAGGATTCGCCTGTTCGAATCCAGCTCCCGGCGTTGCTATCAGCTTGGCTGTCCTCTCACGCTGATACAATTGGCTGTATCAGGGGGTGGGAAGCTGAAGGGTGGGTCCTGGGCGTTGTGGACAGCGACCCCTACAGTTCGGTCGGGGCGCCTGCTCAGCGAGGGTTGGATCTGAGGAGAGATAGTGTGGCCTCCCACACGCTACACTCTCCCCGGTGAGAACCTGCGCGGCCAGGTTGGCCTGCCCCAGGCTGCACATGCGTCGGAGGAAAGCATGTGACAGTCTCCGGTCTCCCGGACCAACAGTAGGGGAAAGTACGCAACAACCAGGAAGGGTGGGATGGGAGAAAAATCGGGAAAAAGGAGGGGAAGAAAGATAATAAAAAAAAAAAAAAAAAAAAAAAGGTTATCGCACCTCAGAGATGGCAGTGGACATGTATGACAGGACAAAGGCCATATGTAATGGCCTTTGGATTGAGGAACATACTACCAGCCAAAGGAGGAAGCAGAAAATGATGGACGAGTATGTAGTTGAGTCATCTTGTGGCACAAGCTCAGACCTCAGCTCAGGAGATCAGCTGAGACAGAGACTGTTCTATCCAGTCGTCGACAGAATGCTGCAAGAGCTTGAGAGCAGGTTCTCATGAGTTGGATAACAACTTATGAGAGGCATACAGGCATGTTATCCAGCCTCAGACCAGTTTCTCTCAGTGGAATTGCTGCAACCCCTCGCCACACATTACAATGCCAGAGGAGATCACAGTTGCAAAGTGTTTCCTGGTCAGGACAGGCAGAGATGCAGTCCCTACTATCCAAAGTGTCTTGACTCTTTTCCCTCCTGGATGATAATAATAATAATAATAATAATAATAATAATAATAATAATAATAATAATAATAATAATAATAATAATAATAATAATAATAATAATAATAATAATAATAATAATAATAATAATAATAATAATAATGCATTTGATTTATAAGGCGCCTTTCAGGACACTAAAAAAAAGTCCACAAATCGGTGAATGAAAGAATTATAGGATCAAATGAAAACTACTTACTAAAAATGGATGTTTGAAAGTACTAAAAACCAACAAAAAATACCAAACACTAACAAACATTCAGCACAGACAATGGGGATGCTGATATTACAAAAAAAAAAATGTAAGATCCGGGGCTAGGAGAAAAACATCCAGCCCAGGGCTAACGACGCCACTGATGCACACTGAGTCTGACATTGATGTGAAACCCTTCTATATCCTATGTACTGCACTAGTTATTAATTACATTATGGATAATTTATGTCTTTTAATTCATAGTTAAGATTCAGATTATAATAGAGAAAGGATATGGTACAGTAGGCTGGCACTATTCCTCAATCAATCCAACCCATAATAACACAGTAACAACAAATAATGTATGCACTGTTCCTTGCTTATTCCCCTTTGTACAGTAACAATAGAGTAACAAGATAAATGGTAAATGGATTGCATAAAACCGTCACATGGCTCCATAGCAGTGTACAGTTCCCAGTGAGTGATTTTAATGATATGGGCTTGGCTGTCACTAATTAAGCGTATGCAGCTAGCTGCAGGTTTAATTTAATAAAGATGGATCCTGCTGGCCAAGGCTCTACAGGCCAGGGATATGGCACCAGAGGGATGCTGTGTGCTGCTGCCTTAGCAACCTTCCTCGTCTCATGCTGGACACATTCAGACATCTTTCTGGGATGCTGTATTTACTGACTGTTTTCTCACCTGTCTAACAGTACATCACACTGTTGGCCCACCTGAGTTTCCGTCTGGTGTTTGTGTAGTTGTTGAAAAAAATCGATTCTAAGTTACATCCCGCCTTAAAGCCCCTGGAAACCCAAGTCTACAATAGCATTCTAACTATGTAATTTAGGGTCTTATGTACATAATAGTAAGCATCTAAAGAAATTAGTTTCAATCCAAATTCGAAATATTGTCATTGAAGTATTTGTAAACTTTCTTGATATGGGGTTTGAATTAGGTGTGGTTATGCGTTTATTATAAAAAATTATGCAATTAATTCCACACACCAATCATAAAAAACACTCTGCCTCTGGCAGAAAGTGTAGTATAGCAAAGCGAATGCTAACCGTTTCATGTACGGTATGTGAATGGAAAATGTTAGCCTCATTGGCGTCATATTCCGGGAGGTACAGTATAGTTAAATAAAAACAGCTGGGTTTTATACTAGTTATAATCATCTTTTTTATTGAAATATTGGTTGATGCTTAATATGATGCCCAAGCCAGTTTTCAGAGGCTTTAAGATATAATACCGGAGTAGACTGCAGTCTCATCAAAGGCGTTAGCATACTGTATGGTTTCAAAAGTGCATCAAAACAACAACAACAACAACAACAAAAATATACTATAGGTAATAGAATAAACCTCTCTAATGTAAATTCCACAGTACCTGAGAACAGTGCTGGATAAAATAGTGAAATAGTGAACAGTGCTGGAAAAGTTCTTCAAAAGTGATCATCTTTAATAAAAACAAAAACTTTACCACAAAAATCACACTGCAACGCACAAACAGCTTCTCTGTTTCAGAACATCACTGCATGAGGGTCAGCCTTGTCTGTCACGATGGGGTTAGGTAGAATGCAATAATACAGAAAGGGAAGGAATGGAGGAGGCAGAGGCGAGGAGTGAAGCTTGGAGAAGGGTGTTTACTGTAGAATCCAGTGCAATACAAGGAAAAATACAGAAACTACATAACAACTTCACAATACAAAACAACAAACACTAAGACTTACTAGAGGGAGAACGGTGCGACACGACGTGGAGGAACAGGGGGTAACTGGAGGAATGTCGCCACACAGAAGGGAGGACAGACAGAACCCTATATACCCCAACTAATTAACAATTAAGAACACCTGGCCAACACAGAATCACAAACAACACCTAGACAATAAGCAAAGAACAACTAAACACAAAAGCAACTCCTAACAACCCAACAGTACACCACATCACACAAGGGAAGGGAAAGTCAACAACAGTACACACCATGACACCACATTAATCATACTATTAATTATTGTTATCACAGTAGTCAGGATGTCCAGTGTACTGGAGCGCACCGATTGTTTGTCACCACTAGAGGGTGGTAGGGCGCCAATGTCAGGCCGAGGGCCAATGTCAGATAGAGGGCATTGCCCAAAGTTAGGTGGAGGATACTGCCCAATGTTACCATCCTGCCCAGTCCAGCCAGGACCGGGCCTAGGATCCTGACAGTACCCCCCCCTCAACGGGTGGCTTCCAGACACCCGAAAACAACGTCCATAAGCAGGTGAGGGAGGAGCCGGAACCCCGGAGAGGACCCAGGGAGAGGACCCGAAGACAAGGGACCAGGAGGCTGAACGAAAAACCCAGGAGGGGCATAGCAGCCAGGGGGGTAGAAAACGGGCGCAGATGCCCGGAGAGGGGGGGTGGGGACGGGAACAGAGGCCCGGGGAGGAGGACTGGACCTGGGAACAGAGGTCCGACGAGGGGGGGTGGGGATGGGCACCGAGACCCGGGGAGGGGGGCAGAACCTGAGAACCGAGGCCCGACGAGGAGGGCTGGACCTGGGAAGCGAGGCCCGACGAGGGGGGGTGGGTACAGGTGTAGAAGCCCGGGAAGGGGAGCTGGACCCTGGAGCCGGATCCCGGACGAGAGGCCCTCCAGCCGCCGGACTAGGGACCGGTTCAGGAGAGCCGGAATGGAGGTGCGGCGGCGACGACCCCCGGAGCAGGATCCCACGCAGGCCCCGGCGAAGACCACGGCGAAGACCCCGGCGGAGACCACGGCGAGGACCAGGACGCCGATCACGGCGCAGAGCTGGACCAGACGGGGAGCCAGGATCCGTCGAAGAGCCGGGAGCCGGCACGGCAGCCGGACCAGGTGGAGAGGCCGGGCAGGGCGTGGAGACCGGATCGGTCTCGGCGGCGAGGCGTGGTGTAGGATCCGGGGATGAGGAGCCAGGACCCAGAGCAGAGGCTGGACTGGGCGTGGAAGCTGGACCAGCTGTGGAGGCCTTACTAGCCATACTAGCCTCGGGGGCTAGGCTAACTGTGGGCCCTGGACTCACTGTGGGAACTGTGCTAGCTGAAAATGCCTGGCTAGCTTGGGACATCTGGTCCGTCTCAGGTACTAGGCTCACCCTGAACCTGGAGCCTAGTCTGGCAGTGGAGACTGTGCTAGCTGGAGACATCTGGTCTGTCTCCGCTACCAGGCTCACCCTGAACCTGGAGCCTAGGTTGGCAGTGGGCGTCTGGTTAGCTACTGTAGCGGGGCTAACAGGCGGAGCTGTGCTAACTGAGGACGGCCGGTTAGCTATTGACACAAAGCTAACCGGCGGAGCTATGTTAGCTGTGGAAGTCTGGTTAGCTGTCTCGGGCGTGGAAGCCGGAACAGCTGTGGAGGCCTTGTTAGCCATACTAGCCTCAGGGGCTAGGATAACTGTGAGCCCTGGACTCCCTGTGAGAACTGTGCTAGCTGGGAATGCCTGGCTAGCTTGGGACATCTGGTCCGTCTCCGGTACTAGGCTCACCCTGAACCTGGAGCCTAGTCTGGCAGTGGAGACTGTGCTAGCTGGAGACATCTGGTCTGTCTCAGATACTAGGCTCACCCTGAACCTGGAGCCTAGTCTGGCAGTGGAGACTGTGCTAGCTGGAAACAACCGGTTAGCTATTGAAACGAAGCTAACGGGCGGAGCTAGGTTAGCTGGGAGTGGCTGGTTAGCTATTGACACGAAGCTAACGGGCGGAGCTAGGTTAGCTGGGAGTGGCTGGTTAGCTATTGACACAAAGCTAACCGGCGGAGCTAGGTTAGCTGAGAGTGGCTGGTTAGCTATTGACACGAAGCTAACGGGCGGAGCTAGGTTAGCTGGGAGTGGCTGGTTAGCTATTGACACAAAGCTAACCGGTGGAGCTATGTTAGCTGTGGACGTCTGGTTAGCTGTATGAGCGGAGCTAACGGGTAGAGCTGTACCAACTGGGGACGTCTGGCCATCTATAGTGGCGGAGCTAACAGGAGGAGCTGTGCTAACTGGGGATGGCCGGTCAGCTATTGGCACAAAGCTAACCGGCGGAGCTAGGTTAGCTGTGGACGTCCGACCGGCGATGGACATCCGAGCAACCTCAGCGGCTGTGGGAGGATCTAGGCTGACCGTAAGCCTGAGAACAGTCGGCAGGCTAGCTACCCTAGCCTTCGGCTTATGCTTCTCCATGAGGACAGCAACATGTCCAGCCATCTCCCACATCGCCGTCTGCAGTGTCGGATTCTCAGTGGCGACCTGGTCGATCTTCCGGAGTAGGAACCCCCATTTGGCCAGTGAGTAACTCTTCATGTCACCGGCCATCAGGGCCAGGACAACGGTGATGGTATCGCTTGCCTTTCCTGCTGCATTCGTTAATGTTGGTGGCGACATTCTGTCACGATGGGGTTAGGTAGAATGCAATAATACAGAAAGGGAAGGAATGGAGGAGGCAGAGGCGAGGAGTGAAGCTTGGAGAAGGGTGTTTACTGTAGAATCCAGTGCAATACAAGGAAAAATACAGAAACTACATAACAACTTCACAATACAAAACAACAAACACTAAGACTTACTAGAGGGAGAACGGTGCGACACAACGTGGAGGAACAGGGGGTAACTGGAGGAATGTCGCCACACAGAAGGGAGGACAGACAGAACCCTATATACCCCAACTAATTAACAATTAAGAACACCTGGCCAACACAGAATCACAAACAACACCTAGACAATAAGCAAAGAACAACTAAACACAAAAGCAACTCCTAACAACCCAACAGTACACCACATCACACAAGGGAAGGGAAAGTCAACAACAGTACACACCATGACACCACATTAATCATACTATTAATTATTGTTATCACAGTAGTCAGGATGTCCAGTGTACTGGAGCGCACCGATTGTTTGTCACCACTAGAGGGTGGTAGGGCGCCAATGTCAGGCCGAGGGCCAATGTCAGATAGAGGGCATTGCCCAAAGTTAGGTGGAGGATACTGCCCAATGTTACCATCCTGCCCAGTCCAGCCAGGACCGGGCCTAGGATCCTGACACTTGTCAAGAAAATAATGGGGAACTATGTTCTCCTCAGCCGATGCAATGTTTGGCTGTTTTCTCCTGTTTCCTCTGGGAGTCCAGAGCCATGGGGCCCATCTTCTGATATATCTCGGGCGAGATGGTACTCACTTGGGCTGGCATTGCTCTCCAAAAGAGTGCATCTGTTATCAAGTGTCTGGTTTTCCTTTTTGATGGCGCCAATCTCCTTGTATGCACTGGTGGTTAGTGAGATCTCCAGTCTTGTTATGGTTGGGCGTTTGCCATCATCATCTTCTCCATGTTGTCTGCTTGTTCATTTGTCTTTTCAATAATATTAGCTTGAAGCTGGCCATCTCTGCGTTTCCTGTGGCCGTTGATCGGTGTGTCAGAGTCCCTTTCCTAGCTTCTTTCATTTGCATCATCTCAGCGTGATCAACTGTTGTTTTCTGTTAAAAAAAACTTTAAAAAATTGGGTTCGTTTAAAAGAGTTCAAGTTGAAATTAGGCAAACAGAAAAAGTCTCTTTGTCTGACTTGCTAGCTACTAACGTTACATCCGTTAGCTGCAAAGGGAATACTGCCTCATTTACTGGGTTGCTTTCAGAGCTGCTGAATTTCAGACATTTGAAGATTGTGGAAGAGATTACTTAGTTATAATACAGTAACAACACATGTAAGGACGCCATTGTTTCCTGATTATTCTGCGCTGACAGAACATGTCGGGCAGTCACTATTCCTTGTTTATTCCCCTGTATTATAATACAGTTTTTCACAGATTAACAGATGTCAGTTATTTCCATCTAATTTCCCTGTAGGAGCACTGTATACTAAAGTGCTACCACATTCTCTTTGTGTGTGTGTGTGTGTGTGTGTGTGTGTGTGTGTGTGTGTGTGTGTGTGTGTGTGTGTGTGTGTGTGTGTGTGTGTGTGTGTGTGTGTGTGTGTGTGTGTGTGTGTGTGTGTGTGTGTGTGTGTGTGTGTGTGTGTGTGTGTGTGCGTGCGTGCGTGCGTGCGTGCGTGCGTGCGTGCGTGCGTGCGTGCGTTCGTTCGTGCGTGCACGGTTGATAGTACACATTTCTACACAATTTATATTCCTTCAAGAAGCCTATTTTCATGATGCCTTTCAATGCTCTTGCTTTAATTTCACAGGGCTTTAGCATTTGGCCTTTGGCATACTTGATACATGCATCTGTTTGCAGATGACTATTTATTCTGTTTATGTACAAGAGTGAGAGAATGAATGTGAATGTGTGGGTGAAGCGGAATGCACCAGTGAAAATGTATTCATCCATATATCCGTGTGACAATGTGTGGGAGAGAGAGAATCAATTAAAGATGGATTTTCCTCTATCTTCTCTTTGCTTCTGTCTCTCTTGGCCCATTTCTACTTTTGCTGTTTTTCCGCTTCACATCAAACACCAAAACTGCTCCAAGCACCGTCTCTTATTCACGGTAAAACGCGGCTACAAAGCAAACCAAGAATAGAAACATAGAAACTGAAGTATTCAGTTGTCACATTCAACGTCTCAATTTGTGCTTTCAACATGATTTTGACAGAATTGTATTTAATTGCATATAATTATCAGTGACAAATATCTTTTTATATTTCTCTAAACACACAACACAATTAGTTATGTATTCCTTTTTTTATGAATAATGCTGATGTTTAATGCTTACTCTAAGAGTACATTTTCCCATTTCCCCATTGTCTGCTATTGTATCCCAGTGGGAGCCTGCAGGGAAATTGTAGCTAGCTCAATACTGGACCGATCAGTGAAATGATGGTCTCTATGTCAGGTACATGGTAGACAGGTCTAAGGTTAGAAAAGTTATCCTTTAATTGCAAAGGACGTTTTTCAACAACAATGTGCAAACCACTTTTCTGATGTGCTTCCCTCCATCAAAGCCTGGGTAAAATGAAGGGTTCTTCCTAAATATGTGGTTGAATGACAAAAATATGTTTCTCCAAATATAAAGGTGGGTGGGTCAACTTATCCACTGGCTCATCTCACCCCACTCGCCCCTACCTGTGACTAAATCATGATGTTATTGACCATCTTCCTATTTCTTCTATTTCTATTTCTATTTCTTAATTGAGAACTGTACAGCATGTGTTTGTACAGTAGGCTACTTAAGCGCCTGTTAGATATGCAGCTGCTTTGTCTGCCGTATAGTGAACACAATGCCTTCGGTAAATAGCCTCAGAGTCATAGGTTTCCTCTCCATTGAGCTGTCATTAACCAGCTACCGCAAGTGTGTGTGTGTGTGTGTGTGTGTGTGTGTGTGTGTGTGTGTGTGTGTGTGTGTGTGTGTGTGTGTGTGTGTGTGTGTGTGTGTGTGTGTGTGTGTGTGTGTGTGTGTGTGTGTGTGTGTGTGTGTGTGTGTGTGTGTGTGTGTGTGTGTGTGTGTGTGTGTGTGTATGTGTGTGTGTGTGTGTGTGTGTGTGTGTGTGTGTGTGTGTGTGTGTGTGTGTGTGTGTGTTTGTTTGTTTGTTTGGTATTTGCAACACTATTTTCCATTACCTTAAAGCCCTCCAAATCCCAAAACAAATTAACATTGTACAGTACAAGTGTGTTTTTTTCAGTGGCTGGAGAAATAGGTGTTCTAATCCACCTCCAGTCCATTGAAAAGACCTGCGATGTTGAGAAGCCGCAGTTAGTTGGACTTGCCTCCACAGAGATTGATTGATTGATTGAAAACTTTATTAACAGATTGCAGAATGGGTACAGTACAGTACAGCTCAATACATACAATTGTTAAGGGGATGCAGACCAGAGAAAGACTTTCGTCTTGTTTACATCAGGGTCCCCCATTTTCAATTCATCGTAACATATATGACATACAGATAGACAGTACTGCTACATATATACATTTATGACATACCAGATTTGCAAATACAGTACTGTTTGTGATACAAAAAGAGTCCAGAAGAAAAGAGTATATACATTTGACGTAGAAACTGTACATTGGATTGGGTAGGTGGGGGGGGGGGGACTGTACACTGGAGGTGGTTGGTGGGTGTGGGGGGGGGGGGGGGGGGGGGGGGTAGGAGTGGGGGGGGAGAGGTTGGGTAGGAGGGGTGTGGTGGGGGACACTGTACAACTGTACAAACAAAACTTGTACATTGGAATATTGACAAGACCATACTTGGTAATTTACTGTACATTGGAGGGGGTTGTGTTAGGACATTTAGAGCAGCAGCAGCATTAGGTTTAGTGGGATTTGCCTCCACAGAGCAGCAGCAGCAGCATTAGGTTTAGTGGATTTGCCTTCCACAGAGCAGCAGCAGCATTAGGTTTAGTGGGATTTGCCTCCACAGAGCAGCAGCAGCAGCAGCATTAGGTTTAGTGGGATTTGCCTCCACAGAGCAGCAGCAGCATTAGGTTTAGTGGGATTTGCCTCCACAGAGCAGCAGCAGCATTAGGTTTAGTGGGATTTGCCTCCACAGAAAAGCAGCAGCAGCAGCAGCATTAGGTTTAGTGGGATTTGCCTCCACAGAGCAGCAACAGCATTAGTTTAGTGGGATTTGCCTCCACAGAGCAGCAGCAGCAGCATTAGGTTTAGTGGGATTTGCCTCCACAGAGCAGCAGCAGCAGCATTAGGTTTAGTGGGATTTGCCTCCACAGAGCAGCAGGCAGCATTAGGGTTTAGTGGGATTTGCATCCACAGAGCAGCAGCAGCATTAGGTTTAGTGGGATTTTCCTCCACAGAGCAGCAGCAGCATTAGGTTTAGTGGATTTGCCTCCACAGAGCAGCAGCAGTATTAGGTTTAGTGGGATTTGCCTCCACAGAGCAGCAGCAGCAGCCGTGTCACAGGCGTGGGTGAAACTAGCACGGCACTTAGTCCTTGATTTTATTGGCATAATTGTTGTCATTTTTACTGGGGTATAGCTGCTAGGACTGTGAGTGCATCGATTTGGCTGCTAGCGTGAGGGATTTTGCAATATCTTTAGAGAGGAGATCAGATCCATTATGATAGTTTTTCTCCTCACGCTGAACGGATCAGGCAAACGATACTGGTCT